>NC_088920.1:30022500-30207500 GCF_038396675.1 Hydra vulgaris
TTTCTTGTCAACCACCAAACTTTTAGTAAAAAATATATTAGGTCTGTGCATTTTACTAGTTCCTAGCTTAAGAATGTCAAAAAAATTTGGTAATAATCATGAAACTTTAAATTGATAATTAAAGTACACTTTAAGTAAGACTCATTAAAATAAATTATTTAATTTAAATACCACAAAAACATTATTTTCCTAAGAGGTTATTGTTCTTTTAATTAAGAATGTTTTAGATTTTATTAAGAATACCTAATTCTGGATTTAAAAAATTAAAACAACCAAAAAAATTTAAAAAACTAAAAAAATACTTCTCTTCAAATAAATAAGTTTGTCCAAACCAAAACCAAAAAGAAATCATATATTTATTGTTATCCTCAAAAAACATTGTAGACCGCGTGTATAGGTGTATACATAGTATATGAATTTAGACTTAAAACTATATTACCCAATAACTAAAGCAATTTATGGTCAGGGCCTCCTAAGCATACCAACTGGAGTTATTTTTTTCAGGGAAAAAAATTACAGAAATTTTGGCCAGGTAGCAATATTAGTTGAGTTAATATACGTCATAACATCAAAATATTTTTTTGCTTTAAAAATGTTTTTTGTATAAAAGCGCAGCCTAGGTATATTGTGCCTAGGCTGCGCTTTTTTCCTGATTGTTCAAAGATGTGGCAAAAACATTTTTAAAGCAAAAAAAAAAAAATTTTAGTAAATTTTTCAAAAACCTCTCTTACATACTTTCTAGTGATTGCAGTCCCAAGATCCTGTATATACTTTTCAAAAAATTGTAGGAGTTGAATTTTTCAAAAACTAGTAACCTAATGTAGATTTTATATAATATCTATTACATTATAGATACTATACATTTATTATAATAATTCCAGGAATAATAAGTAATCCCTATTTTACTTTCTGTTTACTTTTAAAAAGTTTATAAATGTGCTAATTAAAGTTTCAACAAAAATTTTATAGAGTTTGATGAAAATAAATGTTCAAAATATTGTTTTCTTTGTGTGAATCTATTTTAAGATGGTGTAAAACAAAGATAAAAGATCCATCAGCATCAAATTAAAATTAATAAAATAAAATAATAAAATTGATGCTACTGCTGCTGATGGCGAAGACGACGACAACGATGATGATGAAAATGGTGAAGAGGAGGAGGATGACAATGATGATGTCAATTGATGACAACAAAAACAATATTTAAAACTGATTAAACAAGAAATACCTTAAACAAATAGTATCTCTGTGAAACATTGGTAGATATCTTTTCTTGCAGTTCTGATGTTAAAAAGTTAAAGAAACTACTAAATATAAACTAAACATTGTAGATACTTGCATCAATATATTCCTACAATTTTAAATATAGAAATACATGTTTAATACCAATAAAATATAACTTTATATACTTACACTTAAATTTTTGTTACCATAAAAAACTTGTGTCATTTGTTTTAAGTTTATTAAATCATATTAAATACAATTTACTATTAGAAATTTAATTTAATATTTCAGAAAAGGGCAAAAAATATTTTATAAACTTTGTAAAAAGTATCAAATATAAAATATAATATGAATAAACGTTTAAATCTATTTATTTATTCATGATTATTTACTCTTTAAAATCTCTCCAGGTTCAAAGGTTTAAACTTTTCTCAAATAAATCTGCACAAGGAAAGCCATTCACTGCATTTGTTGTTGCACCCCAGAACAAAACTGCTAAGTAAACTGTTAAACGACTGATAAATGTTCAGCAACAACAGTATAATGGTGGGTGGTGGCTCAGCAACAACAGTATCATGGTGGGCAAATAGCTGGAAATCACAAAAAGAAACTTTGGAAGAATGTTTATATAAAAGTATAATAAACAATATATATATATATATATATATATATATATATATATATATATATATATATATATATATATATATATATATATATATATATATATATATATATATATATATATATATATATATATATATATATATATATATATTGTAAAGTTCTTGGAAATACCACTAGTCTTTTAGTTGATCTTTAAAAAAATTTCATTAAAACAAGAATACAGTTTTTTTAATTTGCTGTGAAAGTATTTTCCATCCTAGAATTTTTTTTAGTTTTCAAACTTATCAGTTTTTTAATTTTTAACCAGTTTTAATCAGTTTAATGATAAGGTTAAGATTTTATTAGAAATTAAAGTTTTGTTTTAATATGCTTTAAGCATTTAATTTTAAAACCTAATTATTTCTTTTTAATCACTTAGTTAATTAAAACTAGTGTAAAAACAATATTTACAATTTTTAATTAAAACAACACAGCTAATCATAAAGATAAGTTTACTGCTGACACCCTCAACTTGGTAATTCTACAGATAACACCCTCAACTTGTTGATTTTACAGATGATTCCCTCAACATGTTGATTCTGCAGATTAATCTAAAGGTGATAAAAGTCCCAATTACTCTAAAGCTGATAAAAGTCCCGATTACTCTAAAGCTGATAAAAATCAGATTACTCTAAAGCTGATAAAAATGATCCTAAAATCTAAAAACTAGATTACTCTAAAGCTGATAAAAATCCTGCTGACGATTTTAAAGCAGCTCAAAAAGAAAACTTGAAATGGAGGTTGCAACCAGCTTCATTATGTTACTTATTTTTATTCAGGCTTCCTTCAAATAATTTCGATGGAATTTAGGCTTTTAAAAAAGAGCTACTGGTCAACAAAAAAAGAGCATTATTTTACATGGCCTAATTTTTAAAGTGTTTACAAAAGCTTGCATTTGTCAATGCATGAGTCAGCAAATCATGCTTATCAAGATTTAATTGAAAAAATGAAGACAAATTACTTTCCAGGGATCATTGAAAAGGTTATGAAAATAAAAAATGATATTTATAAATTTATAAATCTATTTTTTTTTTTTAGACAGTCCAGAGAAAATTTAAAAAAAATGCTGCAATAAAAGTTCATTAAAATATCTTGATTTAAATATAATACTACTAAAAAGATTAACCATCATAACATAAATAAAAGAAAAAACTCGATATGAAAAAATCTACTCTCATAAGATATTAACAACATAACATGTGATAAAAAACAAATAACTAAACATTGAATGCAGGTAAATAGTTAGATCAAGTAATATATCTTAAGAAACAATGAAAAGATACTTAATATAAGATTTCTAACTTGCTCCATTTTAGATATAGTAATAAGTGGTTCTCGATTGACAAGCTCATCAACAATTGCATCAACATCAGACCTATAATGTACAAAAAAATATTCTATTAGCATTACTATCATAATGTACAAAAATAATATCCAGGTTTGGCCAGAAAGGCATGTGATTTCATGTCATTATATGACCACACAAATACTATTTGACTTTGAAAACTTGACCACAGCTGTTAATATGTTTTGAAAATTTTTTATGCATTTTAAAAACGCGCTGAAAAAATGATCTTAACTTTGAAGAAACTTAAAAAACTTATAAACTTAGAAGCAAATAAATCTTCACTAAAAAAAAATTACGAAAAAACTCAACTAAAATAAATAATTTACTATAACGATAAGATTATTTAAATTACGTTTGGAATAAATAACTTTGAATCGTTTATCTTTACTAATGTATTTATAATATAATATCATGCGAAACCCTTTTTAAATAAAGTAACAACTTACATCTAACGACTGTTTAATAAATGCTCACATTTAAAAGTTAAAAAAAAGATTAACAATTCTTTGCAGTAATGTAAACAAAAGAAAAAATAATTAAATCCTTTATTTAAAAAGATGATATAACTTTTTTTATTTAAAGACATTTATTATAAAAAATACATACTTATATAAATATGTAAAAATATATATTATTCATTAATATTTTTATAAAAAATCATTAGCAGTGATTTGTTACTTTATTTAAATGCATTTTAATAATATAAAAACATAAGTAAAGATCAAAGTTATTTGATTTCAAAAAAGTTTGTCTTTTTTTTTCTTCTCAACAAAATCTTTATATTTTTCGAGTTAATTTTAATGAATATTATATAAAGTTTATAAAAGAGACCATTGCTGTTTAAAGTTATCCCTTATAAAATTTAATTTTTTTTAAATAACTTTTTTGTTTTTTTTTACATATAAATAAATCTTATACAATTAAGTTATGCAACTTTCAATAATACTTTAATTAAAATCATTAGCTACTTTATTTAAAAGCATTTTGCTAATATAAAAACATTAGTAAACATGTTGAAGTTATTTATTTTCAATGTAATTAAAAACCAATTTTTTCAGCGCATTTGTCAAAAACCATGGTTAAATCGTCAAAACAAAATATTATTTGCGTACTCATATAAAGACTTGAAATTGAACGCCTTCCTGGCCAAGCCTGATATCACAACAATTTTTTAAGAAACAAAACTAATATCAGATCTATTAAGTACAATAACAACATCTAGATTTATATATCAAAGTAATACATAACACATTTTTTTTTTTTTTTGAAAAAACAAATGTAACAAATTTGAAGTATTATATTGCATCAACGTCATGTTGTGACCTAATGTTTTAGTAAATACTTTTATAACTTTAAACACTTTATATTTTAGTAAATATTCTTATAATTCTAAATTTATTTATTTTTATTTAATTCTAATTTATGCTTTAGTTTTTATTTTTATGTGTTACTCTATTTTTACTTTTATAATTTTAAATAGTTGTATCGTCAGCAAAAAAAAAAATACATTAAGGAAAGAAATAAATCATTAATTTAGATCAGAAACATAACAGGATGACAAAAATATTTAGATCAGAAACATAACAGGATGACAAAAATATTTAGATCAGAAACATAACAGGATGATAAAAATATTTTAAACTTTTATTATTGCTTTTTAACTTTGTTTGAAAAAATTACAAAAGTATTTGCATAATAAATTTGTATTTGTGAAACTACATTTGTTGATGTGAAACATGCTAAACTTATTTTAAAACAAGCTATTTTAGATGACTTATTTTTTGTCCATGCATCACTTGCATTAAAACATATGCTGTGACTATGATGTGGCATATTGGTATTACTATGATATGGTATATACTTACGCACCAATTCAACTATTTGACAAGAAATCAGGTTTGAATCCTCTGATCATTTTTTTATGTCCTTCTGCTTTGCACCTCTTCACTCTATCATCTTTTTCTTTGTTCTTATTTGTTTTCCTTCTTCTCAAGACTGCACACTTTTAGATTTTTGATAAATTTGACCATTCCCTTTCTCTTTACCCCTTTGCCAATGTTGCTGTTATTGGTGATTTTAATATTCACACACTGAATGACTCGGCTCAAACACCAATGACCCTGGTGGCACTAAAACTCATAACTTTTATATTTCTTAATTTTAGATAATTAATTTTATGACTCATTTTTTAGACAACCCTAACCACATACCATCATTCTTTGATTTGTATCTTTTTTCTGACCCTAGTTTGTGCTCAGTTTCTTTTTATTCTTCTTTAGGGTGTTCCGAACATGCAAGGATCTCTACGAATCTTTTATCTTGAGCTTATTTTTTGGACTCACCCTACCAGTGTACTATTTACTACTACCCTAAAGCTGACTGGAATTCTTGATCTGTGATTTTCTTTTTATGTCATTTCTCTTTCTGCTGACAAATGTGACTCCTATATAATCTCCTGGATCTAGGTAGGTATGGCAGCTTTTATTTTTTTTTGTCAATTTCAAATTAAGCTTCACTCTAATACATGGTTTTCACCTTTTTGTGCAGCTGCTATGTTTAATTGTAATCATTTTTTTTCATCATTTTCAAAAAAACAATTCTCTTAAAAACAAATGACTTATTTATTGCAAAAAAAAAATGTGAAAAGGTGCTGTATGATGCTAAGCTCCATTATTCCCAGTTTACTAAATCTCCTATATTAGAAGTTAGGCTCTAGACGCTTTTGGAAAATCTTTAACAACGTCATTAAAAAGGTACATCAAACATTCCATCTCAAATCCATGGGTCTAATTTTATTACCTCCACCAGGGATAAGGCAGAACTATTCCTTCAAATTGAATCTAATGAACATAGGGTAATTCCGTGTCTATTGATCAATTATCACCATACATCTCAGATTTTTCTGATTTTAGTCTCTAGCTCCAAGAAGATTCTGAAATATGTTCATTTTACTTTTACCAGATATTGGCAAAGCCCTTCCTGTCCCCTCAGAACTGTGAGGTTTATTTAGAGATTTCGAGTCACGTAATTTTAAAAATATTTGATCTTTTTACTTAAAAATTTGTAACTGGCTATTTTCAGGGGTGATAAATCCAATAAAATGATTAGAAATAAAATTAAAAATTATTATTAAGCACTTGTAATTATCAATTTAAATAAATTTGTGGCCTTTATGATATAAAAAAAAAAATTATGACACATCATTCTATATTCATTGATCTTTCAGAAAATATAAGGATTTTGATCTGCAAGTATATGGAATTCCATATATAGATAACAAGGCATGGTCCCCACTTTTTTGCAGCGGAATATTGCAAGTGAATTTTCTTTACCTTCCAGACTAGCTGAAGCTCTTAAACTTTTCGCATTTCTGTAGTGTTAAAAAATATGAGAGTGGGGGGTGGGAAGTGTTTTTTGCAACAGAATTTTGAAATAGATTTTGTTAGGCAGACAACAAGAGGGTCCCATGGAACCCTGGCCATTTGCCCTGGAAAAATTACTTTGTTAAAATTTTTTCAAGTTTCAGGGTTTTAGTTTGTCTGGAAGGTATAGAAAAATCTATTGCAAGATTCTGCTATAAAAAAGTGGGGCACATGCCCCAGCCCCCTCCTCCCTTGGTGTCTTGGGCCCTGGATACAATTTTAACATGTACCTTCATTAGCATTACAGAAATGCTAAAAGTTTCAGAGCTCCAGCTAGTCTAAAAGGTAGTGAAAAATCAATCATAATATTCTGCTACAAAATATAAGGAGCATGCACCGGCATGGGTGCCATGCACCAACAAGTATATGGAATTCCATATACTTGTAGATCAAAATCCTTATATATTTTGAAAGATCAATGAACATAGAATGATGTGTAATTTTTTTTTTTGATAACATCATAGCCACATGGGTTTCTTGAACATTTAAAACAGGTATACAAAAAATTGCTCCAATTTTTTTAAATTGATAATTACATGTACTTAATAATAATTTTTTACATTTCTGATCTTTTTATTGGATTTGTCACCTCTGGTAATAGCCAGATACAAATTTTTAAGTAAAAAGATCAAATATTTTTAAAGTTATATGATTTGAAACTTCTAAATAAATGTTGTGATTCTGAGGGGACAAGAGGGATCTAGCCAATATCTGCTAAAAGTAAAATGGTCATATTTCAGGATCTTCTTGGAGATAATTTCAAGGAATTCTTATTTTACTAAGTACTCACTGTATAAAAACTCTCTGTATAACTGTATAAAAATCATCAAAATCTGAGACATATGGTGATATGGTGACATATTGAAAAATTTCTGGATCAATTTCTGGATGAATTACCCTAAAGTAACACAGATCCCCACTCTTCTTCCATTCCAGTTAAACAGCTTGACCCATTGTTAGACATCCAAATTACTCCAGCTTTTGTTGCTTAAGTAATTTCTCAATTAAGTCATTTCTCAAGTCTTGTGGTCCAGACAATTTTCCTATCATAGCCCTACAAAAGTGCACTCAAGAAATCTCTTCAATTCTCTCTAAACTATTTAACAAGGGTTATTCCTTATAGTTGCAGTTGTGACATTTCTACTGCAAAAGGTATATAAGCAAGGAACTTGATAAATCTTTTTTTTTTTTTGGTAATGTGTACATTTGGTCACGTACTACTATCTGAAAAATTTGCTGTAATTTTTATGCTATAGTTGCATCGCTATTTCAAAATAAAATTAGTCATGGTCATGTCAGCTACAAAAACAGAAACAGAACTTGTAATTTTGTTGTTTTGTAGAAAACCTTTAATAAATTAAAAATTTAATTTTTTTAAATTGTTTTTTAGAGGATGTTATATTAACTATAAAATAATTTTTTTTGTTCATGTTTTACATAAAATGGTAGCTAGCAAAAAGTCCCGATTGTGACATCGCGGTCATGAAAAAATATTGTAATATCAGATAACATTACATTTTAGGTATTTTTAAGGTATATTTTAGCAATGCTGAAGTTTTTAAAAATATATAAACAATTTAAACAAGGCTTATAGTTATCCTTAGAAAAATAAAAGATACACCAACAAGTTTTTAATAAAAAAACGTAACAAATCACTTTATTAAATTGCAATATTAAAGACATATTTAAATAAATTAAACAAATCACTATACTAAATAACGATTTTTTGTTTGCTATGTTATTTGTCTGATAGAGGTGATATTTTTTCATGCTGAAAATTTCATTCTTAACTTTCCAGTAATGGTAAACTTGTATATCTTCAACCTTTTCTGCAGTGAAGTGTTGCTTAGCTGACTATAATGTTGATCAATTTTATCTTCAGTCAAATACATTAAATTTACCGTCAAATTTTGCATATAGCTTCATAAAACTACCACGCATTTTGAATAATAACTTGTCTAGCTTCAAATTTTTGTCATGTTATTCTTTTTAAAGTTCCTCTTACCCCATCAATGACTCCTTTTCCATTGGCTGTAGCAAAAAAAATCCACTCGAAAGTTGGAATATCAAAAGTCACTTGACTTTTGATATTCCAACTTAGAATTTTTACCATAAAGCGGTTTTTTAATTGAGAAGATGGACCATCACTCCAAAACGTTACTTTATATGTAACTGACTTCGATACACTCTTCGTTTTGCTCTTTGGATGGTGGTAGCATTCTGTTGTTAGACCAGTTAGCACAAAAACTACATGATAGTAAGAGGCGATCTGTAGTAAGAAGGCTGCAAAGAATCCATTTGTTTACCCATTTTGTGTTATAAGGTTCAAAATTAAGGTTTGAGGAATTAGACAACAGTAGGTTTTAAGAGGTATCTCTGAATATGTGAGTATTTGAGCTGGACAAAGTGCACAAAATTTGAAAAATTTTATCTTGCTGTTAAATTCTTCTGTGTACAGGACATAACATTCTCTTAATTTAAGTAACAAGTAACATTTTTGAAATTTTTCACCATCAATTTTTATAAAGTCTTTCATACCTGGAGTCCATTGAGATATTTCTTTGCGGTTGTAAAACTCAAGTACATAATTGAATACACTAGAAGATAAAGGGATGCGTTTTTTTATCTTTGATATATCTGAAAAAGAGATGATCATTTCTATTGCTAGCTGTTTAATGACATAATCTGCTTTTCATAGCGACTTTGGTAAAGCCAATTTAACCCTATTCACAGCACGAGTTTCTGACAAACTTGAATGATAGACAAGTTCTTCCATTTGACTAGAAGAAGAACAAGGAATATCAATAATACCTTGAGTTTTTTGAAGATCTCTGTGTTTACTCAGTCATAAAGTTTTCGAATTAAATCTTCCTTGATGCATTTGAACATCTAAACGATGCATTTAAACATCGAAATGACGCATTTAAACATTGAAACAATGCATTTAAACATCGAAACATCCGCTACATCGCGGCAATGACAAAAAAGAAATTGCATTTTACTTTTTTCAAGGATTTTATAAATTTTTTTTACATATATATTCATTTCAACAAAAATTCTTTTGCTAAATATTTTCTAACTGAAAATAAAATAAAATTAAGGTTGTGTCAAAAAACTAAATTTGTTATAATCACGCGGTCGTGACGATGAAAAACGTCTTTTTTCTTTTTAGTAACATACCAACTAATAATTGAAATAATAATAATATCACTTATTAACAAACTTATTTAATCACTAATGTTTATTATGAGAAATAGAAATTAAAAAAAAAAAAAAACATTTAATACAACTCCATGTTAAGAAACCCATGTTTTTTATATCATAAAATATTAAAAATGGCTACCAAATTTTAAACATCTCCTACACATGCATAAAAATAAATGATGAAGTGAAAATATTTTTATTAGATGCACTAATGTGTCTGTTAATTTAATTTTTTTAAATTTATTACTAATATTCAGTTTAAAATTTTTTGAATAATGACAATCTTATATGGAATGACCCATAAGTGTTTGACTAAACCTTGTTTTGCTGGAAAATGGCATCAGTGGTTCTAATTTTAATAAAACTCTAGAGAACATTCAGACCCTTTCAACTATTGCCTCATTAGTCTTCTGTTATTATTAACAAGGTCTTTAAGTCTTTAATCAGAAAATTTAATATTAACTATAATTACCATTAGTACTAATATATTAATGAAAATAAGCAATAATATAATGTGTGTGCTTCTTATGAAGGTGTTATTTTTATTTTGTTGCTATGGGTACCTAATTTTGCATACTAACAACCTATCTTTTGTGTTTGCTGATATTTTACAAGTGCTGTATTCACTAAATTTGGCATGAGTATCATTATGTTGTTGTGCTTCTTATAAAGGTTATAATTTTTTCATTTATTTGCTATAGATACCTATATATTTATGTATACATGAATGTATGTATGTATGTATGTATGTATGTATGTATGTATGTATGTATGTATGTATGTATGTATGTATGTATGTATGTATGTATGTATGTATGTATGTATGTATGTATGTATGTATATACGTATGAATGTATGTATGTATGTATGGATGTATGTATTTATGTATGTATATACGTATGAATGTATGTATGTATGATGTATGTATGTATGTATGTATGTATGTATGTATGTATGTATGTATGTATGTATGTATGTATGTATGTATGCATGTATAATGTGTTTTACAATATAAAAAATCAAAGATCATATAAAAAATATAAAACAATAATATCGTTTAAAGATTGTTTAAGTAATTGTAAAACATCTAAAGGAAACATTTTTTGATTTGTTTGGTGTGATGTTGATTTACAAAGTCATAAAATAACAGGGTCACTGGAAACAAGAACTTTATTGATCAAAACAGTATTTGATGCTCTTCTGGATGTTTTTAGGCTGAAATTTTCGTGATAAGTTTTAAAGTCATTCTTCTCACATAAGTCCTATGGGTAATGTAATATTTTGTGCACAAATTGAGCTATGTTATACAATAGATAGAGACACATATAGTCTAACAGTGTCAAAACCGTTAATCCTTTAATCTTAGCAATTTATTTTATATCCTGAAAATAGTATTATCAAGATAATGTATAATTTGAATATAAGGTTTTGATCAATACCCAGATGTTCAGCTGTTTGTTCATATGCTGCAAAACCACATCCTGAAGTATTGCCATCGCTGTTTATTCCAGAACCACCAAAATAAAAACCAAATAAAAAACTGTTAAAATAATGTTAATGTAAAAATAGGTTGTTGCTATGCAAAATTAGGTACTATAGCAACCAAATTAAAACTTATATCAAAAGGGGATGAAAAATCAATGCAAACTCAATTAAAGCATCATATAGCTAAAAGAAATATTAGATTATTAATTGTAGTGCATGGTCAATCATTAGTTATAGTGCACCAAGTAAACATTTTCTTAAAGATATTTTTTTAAAAATCTGTGATCGTTAAAGTATTACTGAGATAACATGCTATGACAAATTTATGCAACAAAATGCTTTTTGTTATCTCTGAATACTCTAAAAAAACATGTATTAATTTAGTGTTTTGACAAAACAGATGTAATTGAAAAATCGCACAACGTTGATCTCACTAAAATTACCTAAAATAATAATTATTCTTTTTTTTTCTTCAAATTTCAACATTTAAATGCTCAGAGTTCCCATAACTAAGGAATTTAATACAAACAAAATATCAATAAATTTCTTTTAATATATATAGAAACTAAAATTAAATAAGTTTTAGAGATTACACTACTAAATTTTTTTTAATTTTCCCATTTTGTTCATTTACTGTGGGCTGACTAACTGACTAACTGCAGTGACTGAAATATTCTATCGTGCATTAGATGGAGGTGGCAAGACAAGGTCTACTGCTGTTGACATATCTAAAACTTTCAATAAAATTTGGCATGCTGGCCTTCTTCATAAGCTTGCTTTATTATTTTTGAGATTGTTAAATCATTACTTTCTAACCACAATATAAAAGTCATCCTCAAAGGACACTCTTCTTCATTTCCAGTAACTTATGGGGTACCTCTCACTGAGTCCTTTTCTTTACATCTTGCTCTCTTTACTATGCTGGCCATTATCTTACTCTTAATTTCATTCACTACATATACAAATCTTTTATTCACCCCTGTACAAAGCATTGTTGTCATCTTTAGGCTGGTTTATAAAGTGATGCTCTTACTCTTCTAGACAAGGTCCACAAAGGCATTGTAAACGTAGTTGGAGTTGCTTTGTCTTCCAAGCTTGAGCTTCTCTCCTGTTGTCATAAGATTGCATAACTGTTAAATCTTAAACTCAAATTTATTTATTGGGTTAAATTTCTCTAAAGACTCTTTTGAGAGCAATTCAACTTAATTTGATCATGACCATGTCATAACATGATATGTCATGATATGGCCATATTACTTCCTTACATGAAATGTCTTTGATCATTAATTTTATTCTAATGTAACTAGGAAGTTGATAAAACTTACTCAGCCTTTAGATCAAGTAAGTCTATGGATTTAGTCTTCATGCATTTAGATTGCTCATATTCGAGAATGATACCTATAAAAATAAATTACCTTTAATAAAGGTAAAACAAAAATTTTTGTTGTTTATAATTTAAAATAATCATTTAAACAATGATGAAAACAAATAAAATAAAAAGGTTAAGTTATTAAGAAATTATATACAGTATATAAGTAACTATAAAATTGCACACCTAAGTTAAATTGTGCTTAACAAACTTGTTCAAATTTTGTGCTTACATTCAACTTTAGGATAAAGTTAGTTAATATTTTAGGGTTTTGTTATTCTTGGTGTGTATTTTAATGTGACTATTTTTTTTCTTCTTTCGTAGAAGAGCACAGTAAAAATCATAAATTTATTTAGGTTTTGAACAGCATTGTTAACAGTAATGGGCCTCCATCGGGTCAGCCCTTTGGGTTGCCCTATTAATAAGAAACTTGAGAAATAACAAGTAAAAATACAAAAATGTAGTTTAAACATTTTATAAAGTTTTTTAATCAACTATTGCCTTCCATAAACTTTTACTCTTTACATTAACTGTTTAAAGTAAAGAGTAAAAAGATTTATTGAGGTTTGATTTAGTTTGACATATAATGAAGTATAACAGTATTTTGGGCTCACACAGGTCAGAAATTGACTGTCTATCAAAGCTAAGTTAAAAGTAACATGGAGATCAAATAAAAAAATAAAAAAACTTATGGATTTCAATGTTTTAGAAAATAATCCCTGGGAGAATAAAAAGAAAGATTCAAGCTCATGTAAAATGATATATTGAATATAAAAATAAAAAATTAACCTTTTAGTTAAATTCTAAATAAATTATTTAAAATAAAAACAAAAAAACGAACATTATATTTAATTTTAGGCAAAATATATATATATATATATATATATATATATATATATATATATATATATATATATATATATATATATAGCTTGAAAACTCCGGACCAATTGGGTTAGCTCGTATGGTGGTAGTTGCTGAGTGTTTTTTATAATATCATGAAAGTAATGCTCTTTCATTGGTGCTTAACAATAACATCCATGTGAAATCATTTAAAAGATATGATGATATACATTCAAGGTTCCAGGTAGAAGATGCACAAAAGTTTTTAGATCTACTTAACAAACAACACAAAAGTATTCAATAGGCAATGAAATCTGCTGACTTAACCAATACATTAATCTTGATGTTTCAGTTATAAATAACATTGATGATGAGTTGTCATTTTTTATCAATATATTTATAGAAAGCGGCTATGAGAGGAAAAGTCTGGAAAAACTAATTAAGTCTACGAAAGAAAGTGTTAACAACAAAAAAGATATCATGAAAAATCAACATTTCCTAATGTCTCTAAAAAGATGTGTCTTTACCCTGGATCCCTGGAATTAGTCCTAAGTTAAGAAGATTTTTTTAAAAAGCAGGATACGCACCAGTGTTTAAGTCTCTAAAAAATCTTTTAGGTCTACTAAGTTCCAAAAATAAACCTACACTACCAGTTAATTCTTATCCCAGTATTTACAAATTAGAGCGCTCTTGTGGCAAATGTTATATTAGTGAAACTGGACTAAAGATATCATCTCGGATATGCCAGCATCAAACAAGTGCACAACAAGGTAAAGGTGAAAATTTAGCTGTTGCTGAACATTTTAAAATTTGCCAAGGAAATTTCCAGTGGAATGTTCGCAATACCTTAAAAATAGAAACAACTGATTTTAATAGGAAAGTTAGGGAAGCGTTGGAAATACCACACAACAAAAGTACCTTTTGTGATAATGGTCTTAATCGGGATGATGACAATTATGTGACGATGTCATTTTGGAAACCCATGTTCAAATTTTTATGTCACAAAAAGCTCTCTTAAAAAACTCTTAAAAAGAAGCTTTTACAAAGAATATTGTTTTGTAAATTTAAACGGTTTTTTATATAATATAGCGGTTTTATTTTTTATAATGGTTTTTTTATTATACTTGATAACGAGGGTACCAATATTCCCTCAAAATATCATAAAAGTAAATATATTTTTAACAAATAGAAATTAATCCATAAAAAGAAGTTTTATTTTTAAATATTTACACTAATAAAATCTATTGAAGACGTCAACATTTAAAATATATATATTTAACATCTTCACTTCCAACAAGGCTGCAAACAACCACTGTTAGAGTTGGAAGTTACTGGAAGAGAAAAGATGAAGTTTATAAAGCAAGATAACAATTAAGAGACGACATAAAAGATTGAATGATGAGTAACACAAGAATGAATTTTAGTAGATAGCTCAAGAGAGGATAGCTCTTTGGAGCAGTGCCAATTATAGTATTCATATCAAAGAGAAAGAGTTGCAACATTATGACGATGTCACAATGGTTGAAGGTTGGCTATAAGAGCAGATCCAATTTAATTACAATGTTATATCCAATTTATAAGGTCCAATTTGTTTACAATATAAATCTAATATAATTACAATGCATTTTTGCACCTTGTCTAAAAGAAAAAAGGCATCATTCAAGGATCTGCTCCAGAAACAGTAGCATCTAGAGCAGTAATTCTATCTATAAACAGTATTCCATACAAGGATGGATTTATTGAGATAAATATTTATATTATAGAGATTTGAGATTTATAGAGATAAAGAACAGAATCCGAAGTAAGAAAGCAGCAAGCACAATAAAGAAATGCAACCTTAGCAGATGCTAATTTTGCAATGGATTTGATACATGGTTTCCAAAAAAGATCGAAAAGAAGAGTTAATTCTTGAAGACGAAAGGGTAGATAAATCATCTAGTACATTAGATGAATCATCTAATCATAAGGTAGATGAATCATCTAGTACATTATCCTTCAAAAATATCTAAATTCTAACTAGGGAGATCTAAAGCAACTATACAAAAATATCTTAGTAAAGACCATTTTATCAAACAAAAAATTTGGATGACAAAAAACTCTTTGAGTATTTAGATAAATTCTCATTAAAACTATTAAACAAATTATTAGTGTATTCCCATGTAGAATATGGAGCAACAATTTGGGGTCATCAAAAGAACATTAAAAATTCTGAAATGATGTACACGGCAATGAGAACAAAATCTTTGAGGGGGAAGATGTACATTTGAGGTGTGTTAAGCACATTTGAGTTGTGTTGAGCGCACACTTGAGGTGTGTTGAGCACACACTTAAGGTGTGTTGAGTATATACATACAAGATGTGAAGACACCTCAAATCTTTGCAGTATACACACTTAAGTTGTCCTTTCTATTCTATTATATAAGTTAAAGCCCAGATAAGAAGATTGAAACAAAACTTTCAATCAGTATTAGAACTAATAAAAAAATTTAAAATTTTTTATTAAGTTGTAATTTAAACTATTTTTATTTAATTAAATTATTTTATTATAAAATAAAGGGGATAATTGAACGCATCAAGTATTTTGCTAACAATGCCAATGACTATATGTGTATTACCTGGAGGATAATAACGAAGTAAAAATCTTCTAAGTTTCATAACTAATCAAAAGCAGTTGTTAATAAAATGAATAAAACAAAACCATGTAAGCTGTAAAATACAAATAGCATATATATATATATATATATATATATATATATATATATATATATATATATATATATATATATATATATATATATATATATATATATATATATATATATATATATATATATATATAAACACATTTGATTATTATATACGTATTATTTAATTAATAGAAATAATTAAAAAAAACATTAAACGTTCACGTTCATAATTGTTATCAAACGTTGTGAAGGATGCTTTCTGTTTACATTTTATCGGGATATCTAGCGCACGCGCACTAAGCAGAAAATAAAAGTGAAAATTTTAATTTTAATTTTCACTTTTTTATTTAGTTGATATCAACTGTTTTGAGTTACTTTTTTTTTAAATACATTTAGGTAGGTCAAAATCTAATAAATCAAATTAATTAATGTATTTTGGACTAAGCTAACATCTTCAAACATATGGATCTATTTTTAAAAAAAGTAATGAAATATTTAATAATTGAGGATTTTCATTTAAGAATTAATAAAGAATAAACTGCTTGCATCACGAATAAATTTTTAGAATTTTAGTTTTTAATCGTTAATTTTTCAACGCTCATTAGTTTTTTATACGCTCTTACTGCACTTATATGGTATAGATACCTCATAAAGAGTCTTTCGTGCAGGGGCGGATCCAGCAATTTTTTCAAAGTTTGAACCCCCCTTAATTTGACGAGGTTACTAATTTTTTATGGTCATAATTTTTGAACAATGAGAGATTATACTATGCTAGAGAATATGCTACTATACTTAAAGTTTATCGATGAATATACATTTAGTTGAGAAAAGTAAAAAAGATTATTTTATTAACTTGTTGCTCTCACGTTTGGGGCAGGTGGTAAAAGTTTTGTGTCTATATTGTTCTTCAAAGTATCCTTATTTGACAAAAGTATAACTATACATATGTTTGGAGTTTTCCCCATTTCTGAAAGTTATCTTAAAGACCAAAAAATGCAGGATCCGCCCTGCTATGTGCAAAGACCATGTAACTGCTTTCATGTAGTTATATGGTCTTTGCACTTTATTACAAATTTATTAAACAATAACAGGAGCACCAAGTATTGCAACCTTTACATGCTGACAGCCTTTACATGGATAAATCCACCACATAATTAACATTGTACTAAAAATTGTTTGCGTGTCTATTGTATTATTCCGCTCTCTAATGAAATATAATGAACCAATTATTCAGCCAAAATATAATGCTTTACAGGGCTACAAAAGCACATACCAAACTTTGATATAATAGTTGTGGCAATTACTTTTGTTTAATCAAATTACTATCAACTCTTTCAATCATTATAAAATTAGCCGTGAAATGACGATCATTATAAATTTTCAAGAAAATGTAACAGATTTAGTGGTATATTATTGGTGAAAGCCATTATAGGAAACGAATGTTTCTTGTTTAAACTATCAAAAACATTTCAATTTAAAAAAAATTAAAAAAATAGACATTTGACTCAGTATTTGTATTAAAGAAGTAGTATTTGTATTAAACAAAAATAAATTTTCACTTCATTTAAAATCTATATTATAGATTGTCAAAGATGAGATTTTTATAAAAAATTTCGATTTAAATTTGTCTAATTCGTTTTAACTACCATGGCCGACGACACGGATTTCAAAGTGGAAGGGCACAACCGTCAATTTCTTAAAAAAGTTCTCTATATCTAGAAAGTTTTTTAAAGAAAAAAAAAAAAAAAGAAGATTTTTTACAAAAAAAGTGGGGGGCACGTGCCCCTGAAGTTGTCGGTTCTGACAATGTTAAGTAAGAAGACATAGCAACAAGTTTAGGCTATTTGTTGAATGCAGTTTGAAATTTCCTGGATTTTAAATAGAGAACTTATTTAGTTCTTTCTGTATTTCCGAACGCTCTGAAATGAATTTATCGCACTCCTTCTTATTATATCTAGCTTTTTCATTTTATGCGTCATTAATTTTACATAGCTCAAGTTAGAGTACAACGATTTATTAATACCTAATTAAATAATAATCATATTAAAAAAATATATTAAAAAATCTTTATTACTTTTAAAAACAGATTTTTTTGAATAGCTGACATTTTGTGTTTAGACATTCTATTTTCCACTGTCAAAAACTTTTTTTTTTTATTGAAATCAGTAGCTTAAAAAAAATTTTTTTAACCGGAAGGTGTTAAATAAAAACGAATTTTTAAAACCCAATGCTTTTATACGATATTAAAACACAAATTTTGCTATCAATTTTTTCTGATATTACTATTTTTTTTATTAACAATTGGCTGTATGCGTGTGTAAGAAAAAAGCGGGAAGTGGCGAGTTTCGAACCACAGACATTCAGTTTACGAAGTCAACGCCTTAAAGCTGTTTTCCACAAGACAAGATTTTCGCGCGAAGCAAATTTTTTCGTTGATAAGCATGCGCAGATAAAACATTTCTGTCAAAATTAACAGAAATGTTTTATCTGTGCTTGCTAAGCGACGAAAAAATTCGCTTTGCACGAATATTTTCGTCTTATGGAAAACAGCCTTTATCCGAATAAGATAAACGCGCATATGTGTAGGAACAAATAATATAATTATTATAAAAATTACTCTTTTTCTTCCCGTATAAAAAATGAACTTAATTAAAATTAACTAAATAACTTAATTAAAATTAACTAAATAACTTAATTAACTAAAATAATTGACTTATTGCAAAACTAATTATTGAATTATGTAAATAAATATAAACTATTTTATCTGTATAACGCAATTGAAATTTTAACAGGGACCCTTTAAAAATATTCTCACTAATATCTGCTGAAAGTATTACTGGCAAATGGTTTAATGCTGGTTAGAATTAATTTAACATCAAGTACACCTTGGTTAGAAATATATATCTCTTGAGCCTAGGCGAAATCTACTTTATTCATTATCCAAGTCATATTTTGAAAATCCGGAAAATTGTTTGGATAAAATATCTGGAAAAAACCCGGAATACGTTTATCCTTATTTTCCTTTTAATTTTGCTTCAAGCCGAGTTATTTTTAATTTTTTTTCAAACCTCTTTATAATTTTTGCATGACTAATGAGTGAAAAATCTTAAAAAAACAAATATATCACAAAAATATACACTTAAACTAGCATGTATATCATAATATATCACAAAAATATACACTTAAACTAGCATGTATGAATGTTTTGGAAAAAAATCTCTGGAAAAATATGTTGAAAAAATATCCGGAAAAAGAAAATCACTGCTACTTATGCAAATGAGCGCCTTAAGTGCTAGAAGATATCGATTAAACTTAGTTAATTATTTAATTCCATTAGGCATTTATTTTAAAATGCTTTCAGGAACGAAATTATAAAATTGACTGCAATTCGATTGCTGCACTCATTTTTCACAAAAAATTTTGAACATTACTGATTACACGTAATAAAAACCAAACATATTTGCTTTAATTTTTATTTCATGAAAAAGGAGCGTTAAGGTAAATCCATTTAACATACATAAAAGAATGGTTTAGAAAACTTATTTTCACAATTAAAGACAATAGAAAATAGAAACAGAAAGCATTTGAAAAGGAAAAATCAGCACGAACATTGCAAACCAAATATATACAGAGAAAAAAAGAGTAAAAAATTAGTGTCAATAAATAAATAATCTGTTTCGCTAATAAAACTAGTTCATATATTAGTTTATAATAAACACACTTCGTCTTCGCAGAAGTTTTCGTATAAAAGACTCTTTAAGAAAAAAATAGAAAAATATTCAAGACTATTTCAAAGTTGTGAGTGAAATATTTTCGTTTCATTTTATCTTATTGAGGATTAAAAAAAAATTAATAATAATGTGAAAAATAATAAAAACTAGTTTCATAAATATAACTCAACAGAAAAATATATTGCTTTTATATAATTTAAAAAAAATCTGCTTTGACTATTTATAAATTTCCGTTTTGGAAATCGATGAGAAAACATCTTATAAAACATACGTTTCCTATGAAGTTACTGCGTAAAATACTAAAAATTACTCTATTCTGAACAATTTATAAGAAAAATAAAAAATGACAGAATAGAGTTTTGTCTAACAAAATAACTATTCGAAATCTTAAGAGTGAATAATCCGTGTCATATTTGATATCACAGGAATCATATTCACCTCCAAATCAACTATCACGTCATCGAGACGCTGTTTAAATAAATTATTAATTTAGAAACCTACACTTATAGCAAACATAACAAAAATGTTTAACTATATAAAAAAAATTAACACGAAACTAAAACATTTTTAACAGCAACTTCATTTATACATTAGCCATATCATAATCCACTAGCAGATTAATCTATCATTTTATAGCAAAGCATTAACGCTAACTTGTCATTATTTATATATAGAACACAGCCTTTTTATATAGCAGAACAAACCAGCTCAAGCTTTAATATTACACATCATAACACCAAAAGAACTTCCATACAGACAATTAATGTCCAGTTTCTTTCTGCCTAATTCTCTTTTAAAATTCTCCAATATCACCCTCTTTAGCAGAACGGACAACCTTTCAGCTCCTAGGACTTAACAAGAACAAAACAATTTCGACAAAACAAGAGTTCGTTAACTTTTAAACTAGTTAGCGACTCAATCATTTATTGACTATTTTTCCCACCAATCATCACTGTTATTGCTATGAGCACGTCCTCCAGTACCACGATAATTATTTTGTTGGTAAGCAGGCTGGTGATTATATGTAGGCTGGTAAGAAGGTTGATAAGGATTACCAACATGTTGAGGAGCCTGATAATAATTATTTCCACCGCCAACTGCCCCACCACGATTTCCACTGAACTGCCGATAATCGCGTCCCCCAAAACCACCACCACCTCCACCATATCTAAAAGTAATCATATTTGAAAGTTAATAATCCGCAATACATAAGTAATGAAGGTCCAAAATAGGACAAAATTTGAAACCCCAAAAAATTTTTTTTTAAACTAAGCTGTAAAACTGTATTACTGTAATGCTGCGACCAAAAACCCTTTTTAATGATTTTGCCAATTAACCGCCTGGATTACACTCTCACTTAATCATATTTCAAATTTAAAACTTGAGCAGTTTGCCTGAACAACATGACTGAGTTATGAATAAAGCTGATTTTAAGTTTAAGACTTAATTTTTGTTGGTGTCTAAAATAACGGCCAGGTTAAAATTTTCACCACTATTAAATTTCTTCCATTTAAACAATTATATGCATTATTAAAAAAAGTTAATGGTGTCTTCAAAATCAAAGCGATAAATATTTATATTTTCAAAGTTAAAACCTATATTATTATCTTTTAAAATCAGGATTTAATTTTTATATCAGGATTATATCTTTTTATTGATAATACCATCAGTGTTCAATGTTTGCAAGCTCCTACTTTTTAAAAACATACAGAAAAAATATTAAAAAGAGGCATCATTTTGGCAAGTTCGTCATCGTTATTTAAATTTGACTGACAGTAATATTTTAAATCTTTCTTATTACAAAATCGTAAATATACTAAACAATATTTATTGCATAATCATTTTATTAATGCATAACCTAAATGACAATATTAGGACTTTAAAATTTGGGGGATTTCCAATAATGCCTAAATTTTTAAAATTTAACATTTTTAATGACTTTTTATATATAAAAGGTTGTTTTATTTTTTTTGCTCAACACATTTTGGATTGGTCCTATTTCTTTTTTACTATGACCCCAACTTTTTATTAAAAATTGCAGAAATTGCATTTTTTAAATGTGAAATTATAGTTAATAAAAAACAAGTCTAAATGATACAAACAAGAAAGAGAGTACGTTTGTTAATAATGTTAACTTAAACAAAATAGACATTATATAGAAATATTGCTGATTAAAAACTTAAACAAAATAATCAGATCATTACCTATTTGTCTTTTGTGCCTTCTTAGCAGCTTGATGTTGCTGTGCTTGATATCCCATTGACTCTAACCAAGAAGGTATTTCTTGTTTAGCCTCAGCCAAAATATCCATTAAATCACGTGCAACATTGCGATTTTTATCATTAAAAAAAGAAGTAGCTAGGCCTGTATGTCCAACACGACCAGTTCGACCAATTCGATGAACATATTCTTCAATATCACTAGGCATGTCAAAATTGATCACATGCTTTACATTTGGAATATCTAAGCCTCTAGCAGCCACCTAAAAGTTATTTTTCTAATATAGAACATAGTGCAATGTTTTAGAGCTTAAAATAAGTGAGACCACAACAACATCTCTTGGATCTGTTCAATGACTTACTATACATCCATAAGTAAAGTGATTGAAAGCAAAAGTATATTTATTTATCTAATAGACTTTTTAAAACTAACAACTTTCAATCTAAAGACTTGAATTTTTATAAAACATTAACTACAATTCATAAATCTACTTACAGCAGTAGCCACTAAAATAGGTGTTGTACCCACTCTAAAGGAAGCAAGAGCCTGCTCTCTTTCTCTTTGGTGACGGTCTCCATGAATTGAAGTAGCATGATAGTTTTCTGGGCATCGAAATAAAAACTGTTCTAAAGCATCTGCTCCACGTTTAGTTTCAACAAAAACCAAAGTAAGAGAATCTGGTCCTAAAATTATAAGTAATAATATATAATATAAATAAAAGATATAGTATTTAAACATTTAAACACAACAAAAATACAACATATACATGACATGCAAAGCAAAACCAACCTGAAGCATTTAGTAAATCAAGTAAAAACTCTCTCTTATCATGTTCCTCAACCCAAACCACCTTTTGTGTAATATTTTCGCTGGTTGAACCAACACGACCAACAGCCAAAAATATATAATTATCCAAGAAATCTCTGGCTAACATCTAAGTCATTAAAAATAAAGATTACGTTCACATAAAAAATTTAATTGTAATATATTACCTCAAACAAGCTTACTCCACTAGTTCTACATTTAAAAGGATTTATTTTAGTGAATTTTTTTAAGACTATATACATACAAATTGCTATATATTATTGAGTAAAAAAGATTAACCAAATAAAAACAATGGTAGAACCTGAATTTCTTTAGGAAAAGTAGCACTAAACATCAGAGTTTGTCGTTCACCAGTTCTTGGCATGTCACATTTCTCAACAATTTCTCTTATCTATGTTAAATTTTTATGTAAAAATTTGTTATTTAAAGCATTAGAAATAATATATAAAAAAAAATTATGAATATAATAATAACTAATTGTGTACTTGTGGTTCAAACCCCATGTCTAGCATTCTATCAGCTTCATCTAATACAAGAAACTTAATACATTCAAGACCAACTTTTCCACGCTGAATCATGTCTACTAAACGACCTGGGGTAGCTACTAGCAAATGGCACCCACGATCAATATCACGCATTTGAGTGCTTACATCAGCTCCACCATAAACAACACACGGGCGTATGCACGAGCGATATACAAACTAAATAATGTATATATTTAATATCAAAAAAATATAAGAAATATATTTTTTGTTTTTATTATGCTTATATAAGCAAATTTTAAAAGGGAGTTTCAAAGTTTTAAATAAGTTGCAAATTTTGATTAGCTAATCTCAAGAGATTTGTTGTGCTTAAGCTATTTAACAGGAACTTTATTTTAAAGATTAAAAATTTTATAAGGACCTATTAATCTTATATATATAAACAATTTTTTTTATTGCATTTAAAGACAAACTAAAATTAAAAACTTAAGCCAGTAAAACATTTCTTAGAGTTGAGCATAATACAGTAGAAATGTATGTACTAGGCTTTTAAGAAAAACAAAGGCCTGAACAGAACAACAACAAAATCAATTTAAGATTTATTTTTTTTATAAATGTATTTTAATAATTTGTGGGAAAAATAACAATTAAAAATTTTTTATTACTTTTCTGGATTCGTCATATATTTGGGATGCTAGCTCTCTTGTGGGAGCTAAAACTAATGCAATCGGATATTGTTTCTTTTTGCCACCTTGACGAACATTTGACTAAAATAAAAAATTGACTTATTATTTTCAAAATTTTAAAATTCAATTGATTGACATAAAACTCAAAAAATTAAACATACAGGATTTTCAAAAGGTCCTTCTTCAAATATACGACTGAGAATTGGTACCAAGAAAGCTGCTGTTTTTCCAGATCCTAGTAATGGTAAATCAAAGTTAAAAGTTTTGTAACTGATAAATACTGGTCACTCATTGCATTTGTTACCCATTTAACTAGTTTTCGTAAGTTTACAACAAAAGATAAAAACTACAAAAAGGTGGCTTAATCCATCACTTCTAAACAAATCCTTAAATAAAACTACCTGTTTGAGCACATGCCATCAGATCTCTTTTAGCTTTAATAATTGGAATAGAATTCTTTTGAACAGGAGTTGGCTTGGTATAATGTGCTAACTAGACAATAAAAACTTGCTATTTTAAAACAATACTTAAAAATAACTAAAAAAATGAAAAATTTTCAACTGATTTTAACTTACTGATATGTTAGTGAGAATAATTTCCCCAAGATTTGCTTCATCAAACTATTAAAAAAAGTATAAAAAAATGTTATACCAAAATTACAACGATAAAAAGAACTTTTTTTAATGAAAATAATCTAAAATATTTTTTTAGAAAGAATTAAGTAAATTATTATCACATACTGTCTCTATACACTTTGGAGTGTTGCTTCCAGTAGCTTCTACAGGGATATCTTCATACTTGTCAAAATTTATTCCTGATTGTGCTGACGTAAACAACTCCCTAAACAAAGGAATAATACTTTGTAATATGTAAGTCATTCGTAATTTTCTTAAAACATCTACTATAACATTGAGCTTATGTAAAACAAAGCAAAACATAAAAAACACCATAACAACATAACAGGCATCAGAATGCAACTAAAAAACAGCTCAGTAAAGTTGAGTAATTAATGATTTAAAAATAAAAAAGTTTTACAATACTTCTTATTTAATAATATCTCATCAATTTAAAATTCAAACTAGCTTTTAAGCTCTCAGCAGAGATACAAAACAAAAATGTATAAATATGATATATATAAAGATGCCAATAAACTGACTTGAATAGAAAATTAAAATTAAAAATTACATCTCAAGTCTTTCATTTCTTGGCAACAACTTGGACCAGTCTGCATTAGCTATAAACAAAAAGTAATACAATACACAGAAACCCTCAAAATGTTGGTTGGGCACTTGAGATTACCAAAAAAATCTGCACCCAAATTTGGAATTCAAAAAGAATATTTCATAATACATAAAAGAATAAAGCAATTTTGAAAACCAAGGTTGCATCATTTTATTGTGCTCGTCACTTTCATACTCTGGATTCTCTATCCTTGTATATCTGTCCTTGTATGGAATACTGTTGCCATATCTGGGGCAGATCTTCCAATGATGCCCTTTCTCTTGCAGACAAGGTGCAAAAATGCATCGTAAACAAACTCTAATTTACTTCCAACAAGATTGCAAGCAACCACTATTAAGTTATGAATTACTTTAAAATAGAAAATAAGTAAAAATACTAGAAAATGGTTAACTGAAGACTTGAAAAGTGAAAGTTGTATATAAAAGGAAATCATGAAGATGGCTAATAGTTATTAAGGTTTTTTGATGTGCAAGGAAAAAAAATAGAACTTTTTTATAGCACGAAGGGAAAGATACAGTAAAAGGATGCAACTTGTTGAATAAGAAACAAGCAAGAATGAGTTTTGGTTTATTGTAATAGAAATGATAGCTTGTTTAAGCATTGACCATGATTGTATTTGTAGAAAAAAGAAAGAAATGCAACCTTACAACAATGGGAGAGTTTTTTTATGTTAATTCACCTCCCCACGGCTGAAAATGCCACTATAAATGTGGAGGCGACTTAATTGTGGTTATAACCCTCTCTCAACTATATAACTTCAAAACACGAACCTTGATAACCAAGGCCACTGTGCAGAGAAGTTGAGCGCAGTACTACCAGGGATGTAGTGCCAATAGAACTCGGTTCCTCTCGCTTATGATACAAGTGCTCTACCACTACACCACGATCGCATTACCATTACAATGTGCTTTACATTTACTGCATTACATTGACAATATGCTTTTAGACTTTGTCTGAGAGTAAGAGGGTTGTTATTCATCAATATAGGAATTCAACATTATTGCAATATTTTTTTGCAGTAAATGAGTTTTGTTGTCTAACAAAAACTGCAGATTTTAAGTCCAGAATTTAAACCCATAAGCCACAGCAAGCCTTAGGCTGTTATAGAAGAGAGATCGCCAACAAATAGAGCCACTTTAGATGTTAAATTTCCATGAAGATTGATAGTGTAGATAACAGAAACAATACAGGAGCAAAGATTTAAGGGTACCACAAGATACCTTGTGGTACCCATAAAGATATTTGAAATAAAAAGTGTAGGCCTGCAAGAGTAACTTTATTAGTGCAGATAGTAAGAAATAATTTAATAATCTCAAAACTTTTATATAAAGAAACTAATAACAGAGTGAAGATTAATTGTAGTATAGTTGGAGAGGTCAAAGTGGATTCTAGAGTTTTGAAAAATTGGGACCACTTATTTAGCACTTTTTAAAAACTAAATATTATAAAATATTATATAACTAATAAGATTAAATGTTAGACTTAATTTAGTTAATGACATTGTTGAAGACTAACCAAAAGCCTCTAGAACCTAACATTTCATAAAAGATACAAGGTTTAGTAAACTGAGAATAACAGAGCTTAAAATCAGACAGGACCTTTTTACGTTGGCTTCTTGGAATAATAAAAGTACATTTGTTCTTAAGAGAGATGTTCTTGTAAAAAAGATGAAATAAATGATTAATAAAGCAAATGATTAATAAAGCAAATGCTCAAAATGGTGAAAAAAACATGGAGTAGAATGAGGTTTGACTTAAGAGTATGAATTAAAGCTTTTTATTCCAAACTTTTAGAGAAGGAATAAAAGCTTTCCTGATTCATATAATTTGCAATCTTTTAAGTCATCTGTCAATTGTTATCTTGCTCTATAAACTTCATCTTTTCTCTTCCGGTAACTTCCAACTCTAATAGTGGTTGCTTGCACCTTTGTTGAAAGCGAAGATGTTGAAAAAAAAAATCCAGACTAAACCTTAAGCTTTCCCGTTTAACCCAAATGTGTTTAACATAATAAAATAACAGAAAGTTTTAAAAATTTCCTTTTAAAATTGTTTTTAGAAGTATTTCATTTCGAAACTCTTTACTAGAAAACTTTAAATAAGTTGCTAATATTATCAACAACAAAAATAAAATTTAAACGTTTGTTAACTAACAATCTACATATAACCTGGGTCTTAATGACTCTGTGTAGACTGAAAAAAAGGAGAAAATTTTTAATAAAAAAAAAAAAATTCTATTTTTTACTTTTTTTTATTGATTTATTTATTTAAATTACTAAATTAATAAATAGAATTAGAAAATTAACCAATATTGTAAAAAAAAAAAAAAAAAATTCATAAAAAGGTGAAAGTTTAATTCATATTAAATTGACAAACAGCAAGAGTTCATACATCATACAGCGGGACATATTATTAGCTACAATAGTGAAAACTATCATTCAACCATTACCAGCCCTTGTTTTAAAGTATTACACGTAGAGTGATTTACGTTGCCTTGAGTGATTTTACAAAAATTAATTTTCCGTAATTATACAAAAATTGCTGTTCCAAGTATTCTTCTTTAAAATAAAAATTAAAAGATTCATTACTATTTTTAAATATTTTTTCAAGACAATTTAAAACAAAAAATTGTTTTTTAGTAATTGGTTTAGACTGTTTTTGGTAGTATTTACATTTTTTGATGTTTCATATCACATAATAAATAACATTTAGTAGTAACTTAGAGCAGCAGTAAAAAATAGACACATACACGCATATAGTAATAAACAAAAAGAGTGTATTTAAAAGTGTAATTTAAAAAAAAAACTTACACAATGCATCATTTGTTTCCCAGCGAGAGCCTCGTTCAGAGTTCCACAGAAACTGCTCTCCTCGATTAGACTGATTACCATTATAGCTAGTGTTTTTGTTATAACCATTATAGTTTTGGTGCTGATATTGATTATTGTACCCTCCACCTCCACCTCGGCTAAAATTTTGCTGATATCCACCTAAAAACGACAGTTAAATTTATTAAAATTTTTTTTAGTTGACTTTATATTTAGATCAAAATTATTGCTGCTTTAGCAAGTGAATTTGATTCATAAGCATCTTTATTCTAAACACTTTAAAATATACTTTAAAGGGTTCCGAAACCTCCAAGACATGTTGTGTTCATATTAAAGAGAATGATTAAAAAAAAAACAACGTCTGGGCTAAATTTTTTTGATTAGAAAAAAAAAGAATAATGCACACTAAGAAAAACTAACTTTTTTTTTAGCCGAAGCTCACCTTCTCTATTTTGTTTTAGGCCAAATAGTCTTTATAATATACGCCGCAACCTACAAACTTGATAATTTATTCAACTGTGTTTCATTCCTAAGAGTTTTACCACATGACCTCATAGATTTTTTTTGTCTGTTCAAAAGATCAATTATGTAAACAAACAAAAAATCAATGAACTCATGTACTGAAACTCATAGGAGCAAAACATGCTCCAATAAATTATCAAGTCTGTAAATTGCAGTATATATAAAGACTATTTGGCCTACAACAAAACAGAGAAGACAAGCTTTGACTAAAACAAAAGTTAGTTTTTTTGTATGCATTTATTACTTTGTTTTAATCAAAAAAATTTAGCTCATTCTCTTTAACTTGAACACATGTCTTGGAGGTTTGGGTTAACACATACTTTTGAAATTACTTTTTTGCTTCATTAAACTAGCTCAGTTAACATGTTAAACTTAGTGATTAAACTTTTATATATATATATATATATATATATATATATATATATATATATATATATATATATATATATATTGTATACAATTATTTTCTCCTTAATCAATATTTTCCCTCAGAAACTTATACAATACTAATAGTTTTGTAATAACATCATACTGTAGTATATCAAAGATCTATTTCTTAAAACCTTTAGTATTTAGTTAGGTGCTTATGTTATAAAACATAAAATATTTAAAAATATATAAAACATAAATAATTTGAATAAAATAATGCAATTTGTTACTTCATATCCTTTTTGTTTTAAATGTTATAAATAATTTGCGAGTGTTGCTTAATAACAACATATTTGTAAATAAATAAAAAAATTTAAAATCCTGAATTTGATAAATAAAAAATACATGATTTGCCAGAAAAAATATTGCAAAGTGAAAAGAATTTTAATATTTAGCTGAATAATGTATGAGAGTTACAAAAATATCATGTAGTTATATCCTACAGTTTTTTATATGATACAAACTAGATGTTGGATTACAAACACATGTACACACAAACACAGTGGTTTTTTAAAATATTTTTAAGGTCACTTGGATTTTTTTTGACAGCTAAATTATCTCTTAAAAATTTTTAAAAATGATTTTTAAAAAAAAATTAATTAGCTTTCTAATGATATATAACACTTATTGGTCCCATTTATCCTTTCTGTATAACTTAATGTTTAATTAGAGCAGCCCTATTAATTACTAATTAAAAAATGTGCCAAAATTATAAGGTCACTTAATTTAAACTTAATAACTCATAAATGAATTATATGAGAACCCTAAAAACATGCATTCACTTCGAATAATATAAATTACAAATAAATTCGGGGAATGAAAACTCTATTTCAAGAGATATTTAAATTGGTAAATTCTTGACATACCCGAGGCAAAAAAAAAAGGACAGAAAATCAGTATCACAAGAAACAAATAGTCAGTGTATTGAGAAAGTCAATGAGAAACAGCAAGATGTGTTGTTTTATTATCCTACATCCAAACAACGCTGAAATCAACAGAAAATTGATGATACAGAATGATGTAAAAGAGTTGGAAAATTGTCAAAACATAATTCTAGGGATCAAAGCTTCTTGTATCAAAGAGTAAGGGAAGATCCAAAAAATAAATACCAAGAACTATCAACTGAGTTTAGTAATAAAGCAGGTTTTGTTAATGTTAGTTATAACACATTTAGAAAGTGTCCTAATAAAAAAGATGTTGATTATTTTTACATGAAAACTGCTTCTAAGAGCGACAAAGGATTAAAAGATATAAGTAGGGTAGAGAAAGACTTTGTTGGTCAGTAGAAGTTGGTCTGAGGTCATTTTTAGTGATCAATTAAATTTTGAGGAGGTTAATTGTAAATCAAGAATTATTGTTAAAAGATTAGCTTTAGATAAATATATGGAAAGATTTTGTGTACCAAGAGTACAAGATGTTGTACAAAACTTATATAGGGAGAACTAACCAATATAATTACAAAACAATCAGGTTTAAACAGTTATGATGTGCAATTACACGCTGTAACTGACCACTTTTTTTTTCCATTAAAATTAGATAATGGAATTTGATACATTTTATTTAAATTATGTTGTATTTCTTTTAAATTAAATATAATTTATGTAGACCATAAAATATATACCAAAATTACCAATTTAACAACAAACAGAAAATAAAAAATATTACATCAACAACAAATATAACCATGGTTCACAAAAAAGTTTGTATTTTACCGGTTAGCAGTTTGTATTTTACTGGTTGGTACTTTGTATTTTACCAACTACTATTAATCAGAGCATAAAATGATTAAAAATTGCTATTTTAAAAAGACAAAATTTTTTTGAACAATTTTTTTGGGCTACTTTTTGGAAAAAATAAGTTTATACAACCTAAAAATAATATATAACACTTTTTATTAATTTAAATAAAATATGTTCATTCATTAAACAATATAATAATTAGAATATATATATATATATATATATATATATATATATATATATATATATATATATATATATATATATATATATATATATTTACAACTTTATTTATTTCCTAGTAACATTGAATTTACAACTTTATTTATTTCCTAGTTACATCACATTGAATAGTACATACAAACAAGTACACAATTTGTTGCACTAATAAAACCTATGAACTAAATACAATAAAAAAAGCAGAGAAAGTTAAAACAGTAATTTGCAATTAATACAAAATTACCTCGGGAAGGGTTTTCAAAATATTGAGGAATAATACTTTTTTGAGGACCTGCTGGACCAACTTGTTGTTGACCACGAAGATGAGGTGGTATGTAACGCGAACCTTTAAATGAAATCAAAATATTTAAATATTTTTATATCTAAATAATATAGTTGGATATCAAAATTGATATCATATAAAGTAGAACTTATTTTAAGCAAGAAATGTAAAGAAAAAAAAATAAAAACTAAAAACAATGTATTAAAAAAATAACAATAAAAAATAATCAATAAACACCCATAAACAATTTTGGAATTTTATTTCTAGTAAAGTAAAAAGCTGGAAAAAGCCTTAACAAATTTATAATTTTATTTTTTTAAATGTAATTTTTTTTTATTGCTGATTGTCCCTGTACTTCCAATACCTGAACAAATATAATATATAAAACTAACTAAACTAGTCTAAATTAATATTCACATGCTTATTAAATTATTTTATTTTTTTACATTTCATTTATTTACCTTGTATTAAAGCTTAAATAGAGTAACATAAAACACTCTTTGCCTATGTAAAATGCTCTTATGCTTTATAACAAGGTCTAGAATACACACACACACACACACACCAAGCCTTCCCAGGAAAGGTGTGCGTTTTTTGTCTTGTATGACAACTTGTATGACACATGAGTATTTTATTTTAGACAACTTGGTCACTTACCACTTGCAAGTTTTTTAATATTAATCATTGTCAAAAAAACTAAGTTTCAAAAACAAAAAAGGCTAAACTAACAAAAAAAAAAAAAATTAAATAAAAAAAAAAAAAAAAAGAAACTAATAATTTAATTAATTTGTGTACTGTTTTTATTTTTGTTTCTTTAGAGTGATTGTTATTTTCAGCAACAAAATTAGATAAGGCAAAGGAAAAAAAAAAAAGTTTTAAGTTCACATTAAAAATAACTATTTTCCTTTATTTTATTTTTAAAGAGAAAAGTGAAAATATAAATTGCAATGTGTTAGTAAAATATATTTGTATATTTTTAGTGTAACAAATATATATTGTGCCTTTATGAAAATGTCGATGTAATGCACGCGTATACTTTTATGTATAACTTTTTGTATTATATAAATATATTTATTTGTTCCTGTTTATACGCACTTTTAGCTTATTTAGATAAGGCATTAACTTCGTAAACAGAATGTTCGTGGTTCGAGACCCACCTCTTCCTAAATTTTTTTGTTATTTTTGTTACACGCATCAGCCAAATGTTAAAAAGAAATGTGTCTTCGCTAAAAGTTTAGGGATAAAAAAATTTAAGGCAATGAAAGGTAATATGAAACATTCAAGGCTATGTGTAGACGGCATGGCCTAATTGAAGCTTAAAAACTATGTATATGTGTGTACGCCTTAATTAAAATACACTGAAAGGCTTAAATGGTATAAGAAATCTGAATGTGATGAGATGTGTATCATTCAGAAATATACAACAAAAAGATTGTTTATATACAAATAAGAAAAGATAAATGGTTACAAAGCAAACATATGATCAACGGTATTTAAAAAAAAAAAAAATTCGACAGTTGTCAATCCATAGACATTTGGTGTATAAAGTTTATGCTTTATCCAAATAAGCTAAACATGCGTATATTTAGGAGCAAATAATTATAGTCATATAATACAAAAAGTTATACATACGCATGCTTTAAAAGTATACGCAGACATTTTCTTATAGGGACAGTATATACTTGTTACATTAAAATTATATATATATATATATATATATATATATATATATATATATATATATATATATATACATATATACACACAAACAGATCTTTTTAATGTTCAAAACTGTTTTTATTTTTCACTTTGACTTATCGCATTTTGTTGCTGAAAATAACAACCACTCTAAAGAAACTAAAATAAAAACAGTACACAAACTAGTTAAATTATTACTACTAATTTTTTTTTTAATATCAGTTTATTTTAATTTCCTATTCTATTAGTATTCTTTCTTTGTTTTTGAAACTTTATTTCAGCAACACTTAATATAATAAAACTTTTAAACGGCTGTGACCAAATTGTCTAAAATAAAATGTGTGGACATACAAGATGAAAAAACCGCACGCGTTTCCTGGAAAGGCTTGCACACACATAATATTATATATATACAGCCCTCGAAAATAGGAAAATTAAGGTCGGCAATAACTTGCCAACCTTAATCTGTTAGAGGTCAGCAAAAAAAATTTGATACAAAGGTTTCATCATAAAACATAGAAGCAAGGTCGGCAATTTTTTGTCGATTATTAGAGCTTCTGGACACCAGAGATTATAAAAAAATAAAGTTATTAAGCCTGAGTCCTTTTAGGACTCCCCATCCGTAAATATTATACAATATGTTGTTTAACAAAATACCTTGTTGATTGCTTTGCTTGTTCAAGTCCAGACCAGCAACCTAAAATTGAAAAAAAAATACTTTCCTTAGCATTATTCCTAACTTTAAACCAACAAACTTTTTTTTTTAAATAATTAAGCAATGCTCTAACTGAGCTACCTTAGCTCAAATTAAAAGATATTTTTTACACAAAGTCATTATTCATATTGATTATCAAAATGTAAAATGACATTGTGATTCAACATTTTGACTGTTAAAATGTACAATGACGTGGTGATTCAACATTTTGACTATCAAAATGTTAGACAATCTTGTGACTTGATTAAAGAATCTAAAATCAGTCAAACAGTTTAGTCTAATGTCTAACTGTTAAAATATGCCCTGAGACAGGAATAGAAATTTTCAGAAATCTACAAATACCTTGCTGTAATATAAGTTACACATAGTAATACAAACAGTATGTGATAAAAAAAACATATTGCTAAAAATAAAAACCAAAAATTCTAATTTCAACCAGTTAGCCATCATCAGATATAATGCCTATTAGTTTCAATACTAACTTCATTTGACAGTTGCGATACAAAATTAAATTGTGGAATCGATTTTACACTATGAGATATATAATAATAGTAATCATAATAATAAAAATAACAATAATAGCAATAATACATAACTCGTAGTGTCTACAAAATAATTTTGTAATTACCATAATATTATATACTTAACAATATACATACTCGTTGCCCTAGACCATGAACATCATTTTGTACGACATGACTCATAACTGTATTCGAAACAATAATTTCAATGATGTTTTAAATTATAAACACCTTTGTAATCTATAAGTTTATTTAAAAGTTTAGGTTCTTATTTAAACAACCCGTTAAATCTCAAAGAAGATTTCAAAGAAACCTATGTCGTAAATCGGTGCAAAGATTTTCTAAAGCCTGGGGAGAGTAAAATTTCAATTTAATGACGTCATATACAAACGATGTTAAGTTTTTTTTGCCTCTTTCATTAAAGTTTACTGTGAAAGTGCCGCCAAGCAACAGAGAAGATTACCGGACCATTTCCAGGAGCTGCTCTATGGTAATATGGCTATAAAGAAAAACTTAATGCATTATACGCGCTGTTTATTTAAAAACGTTTAATTAAAATGTAACTTGTTTTTTGTACATTTAATAAATTGTTAATTATTAATAATAGTAGTGTAAAATAAATGATATTAATGTGTCACCCCAAAGCAAATATCTTTTATTACTTAATTTTTTTCTTTTTTACTTTCTGTTTTAAAAATGTAGTAGAATACAGATAAGATGAAATCAAAAATCTTTGAGTTTCTGTGATAAAATCAAATTTAGGGGCTCTTTTGCAAATGTAAGAACCTTTATTTTATTTAATGTTAATATTAAATTATTTTTTAAGTTTTAATCCAATTATTACCGTGACACTAATTGAATTTTCAACCAATCCAATTAGTGCCACGACACTAATTGGATTGGTTGTTCCAATCAAATACATTTATTAAGACAACCAAATAGATTATTTGTCAATAGTTTGTTTTCTGTTGATATTCTTTTTTTTTAAATCAATATCATATCTTGTGACTTTATTAGTTTAACGATTTTATGTAGAATTAGTAGATCACTAAACCTTCTTAGTAGGATCACTTAACCTTCTTAGTCTAGATTGAAATTGACGGTCAAGTAATTATATTCAAGAGGCTGTCTTTTTATTTCAATTACGTGATCTGTTCTTTCAAATTCATTTTTATATTCAAGTTGTTTTTGGTATGATATAAAAACAGTTACCCTTTGTCCGTTCAATTTGTAATTTTGTACAGTGTACATTACATTCACGCTCACACTACACACACACACACACACACACACACACACGCACACACACACACACACACACACACAAATATATATATATATATATATATGTATATATATATATATATATATATATATATATATATATATATATATATATATATATATATATATATATATATATATGTAAATTATGTTAGTGTATTTTACAAATAGAGTGCTCAATGTTCTTAAAGAACAGAGCAATAATAAATTATTAAAAAACACTTATCTAACTTTTTTCTTCAACTTTAAGTTTCACCATTGCTAGATCATCAGGAAGAGTTCAGGAAGAGTTCAGGAACTCTTCCTGATGATTCAGCAATGATGAAACTTAAAGTTGAAGAAAAAAGTTAGACAAGTATTTTTTACTAATTTATATATATAAAATAATCGTGTATTGTCTGCTCTTATTCTAAATATCGGCACACTTTTGCTTTTACCTGAATCGTTCGACACAGATAAACAAATGTTGCACAATTTAGATGTCAAAATTGACTCATTTGTATACTTTTAATCATTAAAATTAGATGTATTAGATTTTTTTATTAATTTATTCGGAAAAGTTTAATGGGACAAATCGTTTTTATTAAAAAAGATAAAACACTATTTTTTTTGTCGAAAAAATTATTTTATGAAATATTTAAGAGCAAAATCTATGTTTTAGCAATCATAGCTCCAGCAAAACAATATTTGAAGGAGAATCAACAAAAATTAATTTAGTTAAACAAACAAAAAAACTTACAGAACTATCAAACAAGAGACTTGAGTTCTAGGTTTCACCATTTGAAACATTATAAAAAAGTTTGAAAGTCACCAAACCGTAAAGATTTTGAAAGAACGTGGATGCAAATGTAAGACTACCGTCAAAGAAGTTCGCTTGATTGTAAGATTATTCAAGAAAAATAAATTCGAGTTACCCAGAAAAATTACAGAATATATCGAAAATAACACTGGAACCAAAATAACTAATAAAACAATCCAAATTCGTTTACATGAAAATGGGTCCAAAAGCTACATACCAAGCAAAAAGCCATTTTTGACACAGCAGCATAAAACTAAAATTTGCTAAAACTCATGTTACAAACCCAATTTCATTTTGGAAGACAATACTGTGGATGGATGAATCTAAACTTAATTTGGTACTTTCTGATAGTAAACAAAATCTTGGGAGAAAAACTGTTGAAGCTTACCATTTAAGTAGCATGCAAGAAACCATAAAATATGGAAGTGGTAATATAATGGTATGGAGGTCACACGAAATATTAACTATACCATAAGTCTTCTTAATAAATTATTTATGTAATGTGTTTTTGTTTTTTCCAGAAATTTTAGTCAAAAAGTTGATATGCAGAGCCATCCCGAGGGGGGTGTCTTGCCCCCCTACGAATTTTATAGTAGGCAGTCGGCAAATGTTGGCCAACGAAGACTTTTTTTTTTTTTTTTTTAAAGAAAGGCAAAAAAAAATTTTTTGGCTTTAGTCGGCAAATTAAATTTTTGTCTGTTCCTGGTGATGCGGATGAAAAACCAAAACTGTAAAAAAAAGGGCCTATTATTATTCACAATGAGACTCGTAATTTGATTTTCTCACAAGTTTCAGTGGCATGTTAAAAGTTTGCACCTGGATATCCTTGATTAAATATTCGATGTCAACATTTTCATTTTCACAAAGTGCCATCTGGCATGGCATAAAGGAGTCTTGATTTCTCTTCTTAGATTTTAATTTTTTATCAAAATTTTTACTTTATCACCGATAAAGTAAAAATCATTTTGTCTTATCAACGAGCCCAGATCGTACGTATTTACAATAACCATATTATATATGCGTACTTTGAAAATTATTTTTTGAAAGTAAAAACAATATTCAAGTAAAAAGTAATATTCAAGTAAAGAACGAAAAATTAAAAATAAAAGAGTACTTTATTTACAAAAACCGTAATATATATGTATACCTTAAAACCAATTTGTATAAAAGTAAAATAATAGCAATTTTTTGATATTTGGATAAAAAAAAAAATTCAAGAATTCAGATTAGACAATAACATTTAAAATTAGAGGTAATATCATAACTAAGTTAATGAAAAAGTTGATACATTCTGTGACTCATTTTATATAATTGAATTTTAGTTTAAAAGAAGAATTTAAAATCCATAAGCAATCGAAACACCTGTTTTGTTTTATTTTTAAAATGTCTTATACTAACTCTTTTCGTATTTGACCGAATATTTTTCGTATTTGACCGAATATTTTTTGTATTTGACCGAACATTTTTCGTACTTGACCTAATATTTTTCGTATTTGACCGAATATTTGAATATTTCGTATTTGATTTATTATTTAAAAATGGTCTATATATCATGTCCTATATATCATGTCATTTTTTGATATTTTTTTTTCAATACTTTTTCACGCCAACGTAAATGTTCATCTAATATTACGCCCAAAACGTTTACTGAAGTTTCTCTTTTAATGTTAGCGTTATTGGTTATTAGATTTGGCAGTTTAATGGGAATATTTTCTAATTTATTTACTTCATGGAATAAAATAAATTTGGTTTTATCCACATTTAGAGAGAGTTTATTACTTATAAACCACTCATTAACTTTACCCAAGCATTCGTTAGTTGTTTAAAAAAGTGTTTTAATATCTCTGTGGGAATAAAAAAGATTGGAGTCATCTGCAAAAAGAATACTTGTTTAAGAAGTCTATTGCTATATTTAAATCATTTATATAAATTAAAAATTATAAGGGTTCTTAAATAGAGCCCTTAAGTTAATATTTATGTCACTTTTAATTATTCAAATAAACCATCAGATTATGAAAACGAAAAAAAATGGTTTCAAAAATTGATAGGTTTACAAGACGTAAAAATAGCAAGATGAGTTCAACAATAAAATCAAGCTTTAGTAGCATTCTCGTTACACATATTTACGCATGCGTAAAGAATTGCATATGGAAATGTACTTTGCGTTAGATATCGATACGAAATTGGCAAAACTTCTATCAAGCTTATTGTAGTCAGGTCAAAAGTGGCTCTCCTATCAGCAATAAGTATCCCACAATCCCACACTACTTGGTGCAGTATTAAAGTTGAGATTAAGTCGCAGTGTCTTAGAAAGCTATAAAGTTGCCATTAAAAAAGTAATAGCATGATGATTCAGATTAAAGAGCAGATTCAAGCTGTTTGTAACAAATTCCGAGAAATTTATGCAGAAACAAACCTCAGTAAAGTTATACATTAACAAAAAAAAAACTTTCTATGATATTTTCTTTTTTGTTTTTCTTTTTTGTTCTTTACTACATGATTTAAAATACAAACGTTTAAGATACCAATATAAAAGAGAAAAATTACACTTGAAAAAGTTAAGGATAAATATAAAGAACGCGGACCTTAAAGTTTTGTCACAGAGAACCGCTGAGAAGACCTTAACGTCTTGTCACAGAGAACCGCTGTTGAAACTTAGACATTTCTTTCGTTATAGTTTTAAGTTGCTTGGTTAAAGGTGCTTGCAAGGAAGTTAAATAGCCTTCCAAACAACTCATACGACTTTTGTCTGTGATTTTGTCTGTGATTTGTCTTTTATTACTTGACCATATATTTTGATTTTCTCAAAATCAAAATATATGGTCAAGTAATCTTCATTCAATGATTATTATTTGATATTTCAATTGAGTTTTTCTACTCTGTTTTCTATATTTACGACTAATTTCTCCATGTGTTGCATTTTTTTTTCTTCTTCTTCTTTAAAGTATATGTACAAGGTCAACAATAAAGTATAAATAATTAGGATGTTACTTTTTTCGTTTTTTAGTATTGATCTTCATTGTATTGATAAATATTGATCAAATACTTGTAATGTAATTTCATGTAATTTCAAATATTTGTAATGTAATTTCTTCGTCGTTAATAATGTTATCTCTTCTGTGATACATCTGTACAATGCTACTCTCTGGTATAAAGGCTTATGAATATGCACATACACATACAAACGCACACACATGCACATCCAAATACATACATACATACATACATACATACATACATACATACATACATACATACATACATACATACATACATACATACATACATACATACATACATACATACATACATACATACATGCATACATACATATACACACATGCATACAGTTATGTATATATATCCATATACATATAAACACACATATATACCCATATACATATAAAACCACATATATATCCATATACATATAAACACATACACATATAAACACATATACATACACATACATACACACACATATACATGCGTATACATACTTAATAATATTGAATAAAATAAATCAATATTTAGGTATTTAAGAGCTAAGTATAATTTAAAAGTATGTAAGTATATTATCAAGTGAAAAAATTACTTTTTTAAGTAAGAAAAAATTACATTTTAAGAAAAAATTGCTTCTCTTAAGTAAAAAATAACTCCATTCATGAGAAAAATAAAAATTTTTTAACACAATATTGTTCCATAAGAAAGTTCCACGAATTGAAATACAGGTTTTACCAAAGTTTGTTTGGATAATTGGTTTTTTAATAGAATTATAACTTCTTAAAGAATATTTATTTTTTTCTTTTAAAGAATATTAATCAAGAAAGAAGGATGGAGAAGAGCTGGTTTTACACTTGAACATAAAACAAAAAACATTAAAAAGATTTACTTGATATATATTAAGAATATTCATATTAATTAAGAGAGGCTTTGAGTGAGTAAGACGATCTTTGAAATTGTGCTTCTGTTGACAATTAAATGGTTTTAAATTATTTTGTAAGCGCTTCCCTACGCAATATTAGCATAATTAGTATGACAATGTATAAAAGAGTAATAAAGTTGAATTAGAAGATATTTATTCAAAACGCTTCTTACTTTATACAAGACTCCAATCCTTTTTGCAATTTTACTACATAAGTTTTTGATGTGATTTTTCCAGGATAGAGTTTCATCTATAATAATACCTAAAAAGTTTGTAGACGTTACTCATTTTATTTGAATATTATCAATATAAAGTATAGGCATATCACTTGGGAGTAAACGTTTTTTAAATGATGGATAAAAGAGAGTTCATTTAGTCTTTTCAATATTGAGCGATAGTTTGTTTAATTTGAACCAATTAAAGATTTTTGTTAACTCAATATTCATATCATTAAAAAGTTTATAGATATTATTAAACGATAAGATGAGGTTAGTATCATCAGCAAACATGATTGTTGTTAATTTGGATCCTTTATAGAGATCATTTACATAAATTAGAAATAGGGTCCTAGTACAGATTCTTGTGGAACTCCACAGTAGACCATTTCAAAATTGTATATAAAAAAAATAATTTTTTAACTTTATTTGGGCTACCCTTTGATTTGATGTGGTTTGTGGTCAGGAAAATTAGTTCAAATTGCAAACTTAAATAATATGTTTTAGGGACAGCTCAATTAACTTTACTTTTTAACAGGTCCTTATTATTTTGAAAAAAGAAGTATGTTCAAAAGTATTTCATGTTGGGTCTTAAAAATAGCGAAATTATATAAAAATTTCAAAAAAAAAAGAAAGAAGATAATTTCATACTACAATTATTATTTTAGATTTAATTGCACAAAAACTATGGTTTTTTAATTAGAAATAAAAAAAGTACATATTTACAAGTTTTTAATAAAAATAAAAATTTTTTAACTTATTTTTTATACAACAATTATTATTTTTGAAATTTATATATTACTTTGCTTCTTTTGAGTACCAGGTTGACCTACTTTTAAGGAACTTTTTTTTTTAATATTAGGACCCCATTGAAAAGTAAACTTAATTGAGCTGTTACTAAATATTGGAATAATGCTTTGAAACTTTAATGATTTACTTTTTTTCATCAATTAACAACATTTAAACATCTAGCCACTTAATTGTTAAAAAATATTTTTTTTAAACTGGTCTACTCCACAAATTATATTTAGAAAGTAAGGTAAAGAAGATCCTTCAACGTGGACATATTGTTTGCGATTTTTTAGGTAACTTTTAAGTAACATTAAAGCTTTTCCAGTAATACCATAATATTCAAGTTTTGTAAAAAGTATTTCATGGTCAAACGCCTAAGATAAGTCTATAAAAACGCCTTAAGTAAGTTCTGCTTTTTCAAATGATTCAGTTATGTTTCGAGTGAGATGAATTATCGTATGTTCTGTAGAGTTGTTTCTTTTGAACCCGTATTGGTTTATGTAAAGTATATTACTAACAGTTAGATGATTGTATATTTGGTTAAACAAAATTCGCTCTAAGATTTTTGAAAAAACAGATAGGACAGATATTGGACGAAAATTATTGACATCTGAGGGTTTACCACCTTTAAATACTGGTGTAATCTTGCCAATTTTTAATTGGTCTGGAAAAATTCCTTGACTAATTGAACCTTTAAAAACTTTGAAAAGAATATACTTTATATCGTCGTATGAATCTATAACAATTTATGTCATCAGGACAAACTGTTTTGTTAGTTTTCAGCATTTTAAATGCGTTTTCAAATTCTGTAAAAGTTACTTCAAATTTATCTAATTTAGAAATTAATGGAAAAGCGTAATCATTTATTGGATTTATTATATTTGGAATATTTTTAACTATATTTAGATATAGCAAGAGGACTAGCAATATTCAAACTAAAAGAACGCATTAGTTGATGGAAGGTACCATCATCTAATGCGCAAGATCAAAACAAATGGTCAAAAAAGAAAGCTATGGATACACATCAATAACAATGTAGAAGCAAGGAAGAGTAAGAAAAATTCGACGATGTTGCTTCTAAAAGATGGAGTTCTGCTATTGCAAACTAAGAAATTTTCAGGTTAGACTTAACTTGAAAAAGTTAATTTCTCTCTTGGTTATATTGTTTTATAAGCAACTGTATGCCACAAAACACAAACTTTAGGGAGTATTAAAACTATTATACTCCTGAGGAAAAACTAGAAAACAAAAAAATACTGCTAAAAAAAGGAAATGCGTGGAATCAATAAGGCATTGGCAATGTTACCAAATGTTTTGGATTTGGGTAACGCGTTATAAAGAAGAAATATGCCAATAGAAAACTTTTTGAAATAATGCCAATACTTCAGTACAAGTCAAAAAGCTAATTATAAAAGTTGATCAATGTTTCTGGAGTGAAAGCATTGATTTACTCAAGACCTCTAACATACCAGTATGCTGGAAGTTTTTCGTCAAAAAATTAACATAGATTACTGGTCGATGCGTCTGCAGCGTAGTGTGGTAAATCGTTATATTAAGGTAAATCACTTTCTTACCAAATTTTTTATTATTTAACAATTCTAAATAGTTGATATAGCAATTGCGTAAACGTAAAACAGTTCAATGGTCTAAGAATGGTCACAAAATTTAAACTTAGTAATATAATAATTACAAAATTTAAACTTAGTAATAAAGGATGGGAGGAACCATCGATTAGCCAATTTAATACTCGAACTTTTATCAAGATTATCTTGGAAGCACGGTAAGAAGTGGTCAAAATGTGCCGACACATGCTTGCTTTAAGATCTGCAAGACCTGGTGCTGCTTTAAATATGTATCCAGATAATGCTCATAAATTGCAACAAGATGCTCGTATTATAAAGAAGCACACGAAGAATAAAGAGCCCTGATCGTTATAGTTCGTAAGGTAAAGTGATTTATATAGCCAAGAGGAGAAGTGATTTACAAGGTTAGTAAATAGAAAATAATTTGCTTTAGGAGCTTAGTAGTGAAATTATTGCAATAAATGATCAATTAGTGTCAAAATATAACAGCTAGTAAATAACTGAAAATATTAAGGTGACTCGTAAAAGATGAATTGCATAAATAAATGTATTGTATCAAGAGACTTTAGTTGTTTTTTTTATATAAGAATTCTTTTTTATATGTTGGTTTTCGCAAAGGGAAATGCGTGTTTACGCACAGTTGATGAATATAATACATAAATAAATATATATACATATGGAATCACAACCAAATAAACTCTTTTTCCGTTAAACTAAGGTTTAAAAAAAAAACAATATAATATAGATGAACAAAAAAAAAGATCTTTTAATATTAACGCAAAAATCATTCTTAAAAAACTTTTATTTCTTATAACAAGTTTTTTATCGTATATAAAAACTGCAATCAAAAAATACTAAAAATTTTTTAAAAAAATAAGATATAAAAATATGCTGAAAATACCAAATATATAAAAAAATGCAGTATACTTATATGTATTGAGTAATAAATCCTTCTGAAAATAAAGTCAGCTTAAAAAAACTTAAAATTTTTGCGTTAAAAATATTTAAATATAAATAATTTCTTATTAATTTTTCGTTATTAAAATACAAACGTTATTAATACATATATACACACGCACACGTAAATAACGATATTATTGTGTGTATATGAGACCTAAGAATAACATGACTATACGTCACTTTCAAATACTTCGTGCCACATTGAAAGCAATTATATTTTGTAGACTCGGAGTTAATATATATATTTAAAGTTGTAGACCGAGCCAATTTTAACTAAATTTAAAAATGGTTTAGACAATTATTTCAACAGAAAATCGATATCGGTTATGATACTAGTTTTGATAGAAACCAGACTTTTTGAGAATTGCATTCTCATCGCAGCATTGTATAAATAAATAAACGATTTACCAGATGCGAAATAGATCATACAGTTATTTAAGGATTAGTTTACAATTGTATATAGCCGGACTTCTAAAATTCCAAAACATGTCTTCTAAAAATAAGACTAGATCAACACTTAACATGAAAAAAATTTGTGTATACATGATTGAGTTATTCTCAGGTCTCGATATACATACATTAGAGCATTTCATAACTTACTGAATCCTGATAAAATAACTGGTAAAAGTATATATTGGTAAAAGTATATATTGGCAAAAGTTTGTTAAAACTCTATAGGAAAAGTGAAGTTAAAGTTACTAATGTAGAAGCCAGTCTTACAATGGTACCGGTAATATCTTTTTAAAGTTTGCATGTTACAAACATGCAATCTTTAAAAAAGATATTACCAGCTACAATTTAAAAGAATCACCCAAAACAATTCTAATCATTATCAATATTTTGGAGGTATACCAAAGTATAATTTTTTATTACGAAAAGAAAGCGATTACTGAAGGATGTTGCAGAGCTTCGCTGAATATCAAATAAAACAAATTTAATGGGGATATAGAAAAAAAATGGTCAGAAAAAAACACAGCAAATGAGCAGAGTATTGGAGATTATTTCAAAAATATACTTTGATATCGAAAAGTTCAGATCAGAGTTTTGCAATGAATGGACGCACAAGGAAGAAACGTTTTTTTTCTTAAGGAGCTCTTAAAAAACGAAACCTGGACTTATAATTGATATTATAAATTTGTACCGCTTTTCTCACCCATTATAGCATATCACAGAGAGGTTACAACGGTGCACAACTGACGTTATGTACGCAAATTCTAACATAAAAAAGACAATTAACAATTTAAACCATTTACGTTGAAATTGTTGAAAAGGGAAAGAATGTAATTTACCAACAAGCTACACGTATACAAAGTAAATCGCTTGTAAACTCTTTTGTACCTTCAAATAATCCATTTGAATATTATAAATATTCAATAATAACTATAATGAAATAGATTAATCTGTGATTAATGATTAATTTCACGCAAGTTTAAACGTATAAAGCAAATGTTATTATGACAACCAAGTAGAATATTTATTTTGTTTTCTTAAAAAAAACAACCCCCCATCGTATATAAAAATTCGTAGTAAGCTCCCCCCCCCCCTCCCACACACACACATACTCACACACATATACACACACGTTTATATGTACAAAGACACGCGTAATCAAATCAAATCAATAAAAAAAAATTACTACATGCTTTGATCATCCATTTCTTCCGGCGTTTCTTCTGTTATTATTAAATGAGGTAGCCCTAACTTTTTACGCCGACTACGCTTTCTCCAATAAGCAATTAAAGCAAAAAAAACTAATAAAAACGTGATGACAACCAGGACAGCAAGTGCAACTTCCATCGAACCACTGTTTTTAATTTTTGACGTTTTACACAAACCTGAAAAGAATTTAAAAATGGAGTTGTCTTAAAAATTTTGCTCTGCATTTTATATTATTAACAACAAAAAACGAATCATTATTTCTATCATAATAAAAACCTACAACTTTTAGTTCTGTTTAATTCAAACTCTGTACGAAGCAGAGGAATTCCGTCATAAGGTCTTGGGAAATGACGCAATATCTGAAAATTTGAATGATCCTATACCTAATTAATGAGAACTACCAATTTGTTTATTTTTAATTTTTCTAAGAGAATATGAAAAAAATTTATTGAGATTTATGCAAAAAGTTTCTAAATCAATTTAACAAAATTAATAATATTAACTGTTAAATAAACAAAAAAAAAGTAATAAGCAATAAGTATTAACTATAACGTTTAAAACTTAAAGTATAAAACCACAAATAAAAAATAACAATTTTAAAAAACAAGTATGCAACTATTAATAAAACACTTTTATCAAGAATCCGAGTTGCTCAATTAGATAACAAATCAAGAACTGATTTCATAAAAAAACATTATCGAAGTATTCAATAAAACCTGCTTGTCTTCTTCGTAAGCACATCTTATATCTAATTACAGTATTAAAGTCATCCCTACATCAACACTCTACGCCGTTTGCCTGAGATAAAACAAGGTTCAATTCTTGACCCTGTGATGTTTCTCATCTATATCAATAATTTTACTGACAAACTTATCTCTATTTACTGATAACACAACTTTATACTTCTTTAATGACAAGAAGTATTTACTTTTTGATCGCTTAAAACAGGTAACTGATCTTGAATATGATATTGTGACAGTTTGGGACTAGCAGTGATAGGTGATAATCCTATACTAATGTATAGGATTATTAACTGTCACCAAAACCGATTTTTTTTTTAAATCACCTATACTATATGTAGATAAACTTTTATTGATGAATGGCAACCATTCATGACCAGTCCTCTATTTTACGTTTTAGTAAATTACCTTTCACTACTGACCTTACGTAGAAAAAAGAATCATTAAAATGCTAACATCTGTTAAAATCTCCTCGCCATTTTCTTATTTTCTATCCATTCTCTACCTCTATAAACCAACTGTTGTCATATTTAGGCAGGGTAATCCCCTTTTAAACCTACTTTAACTGTTTTAGTCTTAGCTTTTGCGTCATCTCACTCTCTTTTCTAAAACTCTATTATGCTACTTAAGCAAGTTTTCATCTGTTCCACAAACCAAAATCCAATACTGACTCATAATTTTACCGAGCCACATTCTTTTACTGTAATTTTTCATTCATGCTCAAAAAACTTTTATTCGTTTAGTTTTTTACAACTAACATCAATGCTTCAAAATTCTTTCCTGCCTTCAAGTTTGTTAACTCGAACAACTTTGTTATTCGAATCAGTTTTTTAAGTCTTTTGTCTTCTTTTTCTTAAACTCTCTTCTTAACTTTCTAATAATTTCCAACTTAAATAGCGGTTACTCGGAACCTGTTGTGTTGGAAGCGAATTTTTTTAAATGATCCACCTTACATGTTTTAAAAAACCTGTTATATAATTAAAAACCTCTTGAATAACAATCTCTTTTAATTTGTGTTTACACTCGTAAGTCTTCAACTCGTGTGTTTTCAAACTAATCATATATTATTATAAATTAGTCTGTTCAAGTTCATGTTGAGTTTGTTACATTCTTAAAGAGAATCTTTTTTCTCATTACTTATGTGTTACTCGGTCTTTTCTCAACCAATAATTATGAATTATAAGCTCTATCAATCAAAAAATAATATTATCATGATCTGCCAATCAAACTATAACAATTATTAAAACTGTCAATCAACCGAATTGTTAAAAACAATTATAAAAATACTAATTATAAGTTATTAACTAATAAAAGCAAAACTAATATTTGAAAAATACATACGAAAACAAATATTGAATTTGTACTTTCTCGAAAATGCAAACTTATGTTTCCTCCATCTAAACTTAAGTAACCATCGTTTGTTGATAATTTTTTATCTATCGGGAGGCCAAGATAGAAAGGAGGAGAATGATTTCTTTCATATTCATCCAGGTTTGCGTAAAGAACTTGAGAAAATGGATAGTTATACATTTTAGAACTAACAACATCCATATTTAGAGTAACTTGAGGAAGATCATAACACATATCAATAGTGACATTCATAAAGGCTGATACCTGCTGATTCTCTCCAAATATCCATTTGTCTTGACATATATTTGTATAACCTTGATTGGTACAACTCGTTAAAGGGCAATTCAGAGAAAGTTCTGTTTGAAAACCACATTCAATTAGAGTTATTTCAGTACCATTTGTACAAACAAAGTTTAAAGTAGTGGTGTAAAAATCCATATAACTATCATACATTTTAAATTGCAGACCACACCCTTCAAGAGACGGACTAAATGGAGCATCGGTTTTATCTTGAGTAAAAATCTTCGTAAACAATTCTTTTGTCTTTTGATAAATTACTAGAATTGTAACAGAGTAAGGTACTGTGCAAGAGTCAAACATAATTAAGTAGAGACCATTCTTTGGTTGGTATTCATAAGAAACCAATTCTTTTGATATCAAACATGCATATGCATACTGGCCGAATTTAAGTGTTTTGTTGCAAATGGTTGGTGGTAATAATTCTAAAAATAAATGTTGTTTGTATATTAGAAACATAAAATCTTCTTTTTACATGTTCAAAAATTATAATTTGGTTATAAAGAAATTTTGTTTAATATTTTCTGGTACTTATTTATTATTAGAGACAACTCAACTCAAACAGAGAAGTACTTGGCAACCAAAAAATTATATAGTTCCTTCACTACTGCTGATTAACTTAGATTAATAGCAAAGAGTTCCTTATACGGTCTGACAATGCATACAATAAAAAGGACGAATAGAAGCACTATCTATCAGCAGTAAGGCCCTGTTAATACTCTGATATTACCAGTTGCTGATGGAACTACCACAGAATTACTTTTATTAAAAACACTATCTAATCAACAAAGAACCATAAACTCCAATGTCCTATGTGACAGCAGGACATGTGGCAGGTTGTACTGAATTATATTTTACCAGTAGCAGAGTATATATACTTAGGTATTAAGATTAATTTAGGCATTATTTAAGATATATAATGTTAATTCACCTCCTCAAGGCCAAGTAAGCCACTAAAGTCAAGGAGTAAAATTAAGCCACTAAAGGCTACTATAATTATGGTTACAACCTTCTCTCAACTCTATAACTCCGAACACAAACCTTAAGGAACAAGGTCATTGTGCTGACGAACAAGTTAAGTGCAGAACTACCAGGGATGTGGTGGGTAATAAATTCAGAACCTCTGCTTATGAGGCAAGAGCTCTACTACTACACCGCTACTATAATTGTTCAGAAACAACAGTTCAGAAATGCAACTGGATGAATGAAAAATATACTGCATATATATTGATAAAATACATATAAATTAATAGCCTAGTTGAAACACTAGTTGCCTCATAATGCTCATTGTTTGATACAAGTACAAGAGTTCAAGAACTAACTCTAGTGTTTCGTACTGGCTGGTCCTACCAGAAGAAAAGTAAGTGAACTACCGAGTGTATCAGAATCACAGATAAAAAATTGTTTGCAAAAATTTTCCATAATGGAAACACAAAACAATCTGGATAAAGTTTCAATCACTATAGAACATACTTTATTTACTAAAATTTAATCATACTATATACTAATAAAATGCTTTAATTGATGTGTTTAGATTAAGATCATTTTTTTATTTTATTTTAGAAAATGAAAGCAAAGCATGTGACCAGGAGCATGTGAACAAGTGTTGGTGAGCATGTGTTTAAGTTCTTTTTTTGAAAATAAACATTAAGGTAAAAAATGTAGAAGAAAATTGCAAAATCAACTATATACAGTATAATTCAACATTCAAATAAAGAATCTGGCTATTTTAAAAGCCATGAATCAGGCAAAAAAAACCATAAAAATGCCTCATAAAAAAATTGGCATCTCAAAACTAATGTTTAATCAGCATGATGTAGTATTCTTTCGTAAAGCAGCTAGTAAATACAGAATTTCAGCTTCATATACTCATAAAATCATTAAAAGAAAATCAAATATTGAAATAAGAAAGAAAATAAAGATTCCAGGTTGAACTGATAACCAAAAACCAACAACAAAGACTAAATGTGAAGAAATTTATCAAAATTTTGGAAAACATGATTGAATTACTATTTGAGAGTTCTTTGACCTTCTAATGTTCTAGTCTTCTAATATTTAAAAAAAATCTAAGCGCGGACAAAAACATTTAGTTTGGGTGGCTTTTTCTTGTAAAGGTATATCAAAATATCTAATCCGAAGAAATGATAGAAGATTGCATTGAAAAAAGATTGATGTTGTTTAGAAAGGAATGTCATTGCTGCAATCCATATGTCTTTTGGACTGATCTTTCTTCTTTTCATTGTGCTAAACCTGTTCAAGATTTCTTCAAAGAAGAAATTATTATTGTTATATAAACTGTGGAGTCTTGAAGTTTCAAAAATGTTTAGAAACATCTAAACTCTGTTGGAAAAAAAAGTAAAGCATGCAATCTTTGACTCTTAACCCTGGAGTCCATTTGATACTTTACAATATTTTTTTAAAAAACGTTATTTTATTTCAAATAATAAAATAATGTAAAATAATAATAAGTTATATTATAAATCAAATTAAAAAACTTTTTTTAACGATTTTAAAATATACAAAATATACTATGCTAAAATGCAATTTTAGATACAAGTAATAAGTTACTTTAGATACAAGTAATAAGTAACTTTAGATACAAGTAATAAGTGACTTTAGATACAAGTAATAAGTAACTTTAGATACAAGTAATAAGTAACTATAATACAAGTAATAAATAACTATCACAACAGTTTGCAATACTTCAGTATTTTTACTACATCTTATAACAAAAACATTTACCATGAGTATGGAGATCAAAGGTGCACTGGTAATTGAAAAAAGGAAAATCAACCTCATATATCTTCTCTGATATAATCTGTCCATATTTCTTTATAACATAATAAAGCTGTAAACATGAATAAAATAGATTAAATATATAAAGGAATATAAAGCTATAAACAATGTACTTTAAATACTTTAAACATTTATATTTTTATTGGGGGTCCTCAGATGTGGTAAAGGCAACCTAACTAGAAAAATAAAAAGATATAAACCCCCAATTTAAGTTTAAGGAGCATGTAAACCTGGGTTGATAACCTTCCCAGTAGTTATATCACAATAAAAACACACACTGATCTGCAAAACACAAAGAAGGGCATTGAGCTGTAAAGAACATTTCTATAATGTCATACTTATCATAAATAAATGGTATTATAGAAGCCTGTCTAGATCACACAAGTGTTAAACCATAGATAATAAAGTTAAGAGAAGAAAAAAAATTAAAATGAATTCAAATAAAATTATCTTATTAATAACATTCTATTTGTTATTATTATTAACAATATATCATTATTAAGTGTATTTTTTTTTATTTTAGTCTAAGATGTTTTACACAGATGACTATTTTAAAGATATGTTAAATGCATCTAATAGACAACATTTTTAATCGTTTTTCTTGAAGCAAATTTCTAATTTCACTAAACATACACACACAAAATTTTACATCAACATTACCCAATATGCATATAAAGGTATCAATAATACTTTAATATGCATATTGGGTAACTCTATTTTTTGACAAAACGACCTAATGATGGCATTTTGTTGTTTGCATTCCAATAAAATCTGAAATAAGTTTGTGAAATTTCAAAGACAAATAGTAGATATGCTAACACAAAGTAAATACCCAAGAACTCTCACCTACCTAAATGTAGAGAGGAATCAAATATTTTTTTTCTAAAACTCTGCTAAGAACTGACACCCTACCCAAACAAAACAAAAAAGAATATATATATACATACATATACAAAACCGGTAGAACACATCTGATACTTTTGTATTCTAGTACAATACATCTAGCATTTCATACATTCCTTTTGCAAATACCTTCCAATGATTCTAAATCAGTTCAAAAACAATCTTGACTTTTTTGTGAATGTTTCTTTCATTTTTTTTTTTAAATCAGATTCACTCCCAACAAAGCTGCAAACAACCACTATTAAGTTTGGAGTTACTAGAAAACAAAGAAAATAGTTAAAGAGCAGGAAAACAGTTGACAGGAGACTTGAAAGTTGTATGTTTCAGGCAAAAATAAAGAAGTGAGAAAGTTCCAAAGCATTGAAGTTTCAGAAGAAAAAACTAGATGATTAAAAATTTTAGGAGCAAGAAGGGACAGATACAGATATCATCTTTAATTGGTTGATACAATAAAGATAAATACGATAGCTTCTTATACCAGTGACCATGATAGCATTTGTAGAAAAGAGAAAGAGATGCAACAATGGTGGGTAAGAGGCTTAAGCTTTGCAGACAAAACTAGTCCAATGTTTACAATGAAATTTTATGAAAATGCGATAGAAGCTTAAGATTGGAAGATAAAGCAGGTCCATTATTTACAATTATTTTTTGAACCTTGTCTAGAAGAAAAAGAGCATCATTAGAAGAGCAGACTCAAATATGACAACAACGTTCCATGCAGGGACGAATAAGAGATTTGTAGTGGTAGAGAATGGAATATGGAATAAGATATAGTTACCACAGTAAAAATAAGCAACCTTTTCTTGTAGCAACCAATTTTTGTAGCAATAATTGTATATATATGCAAGCTTAGCAATGATTGTATATATATACACAAGAGATCAGTAGTGAAGATAATACAAGAAGAGGACTCAGTGAGAGGGTTGCCATTCATTAATATAGGAATGTCAACAATGTTGCGATAGCTGTTCTAAGCCATTGAAAAGAAAAGAATTTTTGTCAAATCAAGAAAATAAAGTTGAGTCGTCAACAAATGGAGCCACTTTAGATGTAAGATTGTCAAAGAGATCATTAAGATAGATAAGAAACAATACAGGACCAACAATAGAACCTTGAAGTACCCCAGAAGTTACTGGAAATAAAGAAGAGTGTTGGCCTTAGAGCATTACTTTAATAAAGCAATTAGAAAGAAACAATTTTATTATCTCAAAAACTTTCCCAGATATGGAAAGTTTTTGAGATAATAAAAGATTCTATTGTGCAATATACCTCCATCTATTGCACGATAGAATCTTGCAGTCACAGCAATTAGCAAGTCAGCTGTAGGACACGAAGATAAAAAACTGTATTGATTGCCAGAGTGTTGTTAGACTCAAGATAGCAATTTGTTGATTAAACTCTCAAAAATGCTAATAATAGAGAGAATATGGAACAATAGTTAAAATCAAAATCACCAAAGAGGTTAAATGTTCTTCAGAGTTTTTCTTCAGAGGACAGATGCCATTCTCCAGCAGGCAGGAAAAAAGATTTAGTATCTTAAGTATCAAGATTCAGTAACTTAAACATCTTAAATCAGATATTTAAGATAATTTAAACATGTGATTGTGATTTAAGATAACTTAAACATGTATTTTAAGATAACTTAAACATCTGTTTTAAGGTAACTTAAACATGTGTTTTAAGATAACTTAAACATGTGCTTTAAGATAACTAAAACATTAGTTTTAAAATAAATTAAATATGTGTTTTAAAATAACTTAAACATGTATTTCAAGATAACTTAAACATGTGTTCAAATTTTAAATAGTTTTAAACAGAAAAACGCATGTTGACTATGAGTTAAACTACATTATATAAAAACTTTTTTTATTAAAAATCTTTAAAATAAAATATTTGTAGTATTTATGAATACAAAAATTTGAGAAATTTATGAAAATTATGAAGTCTTTAAATGATAAAATAATAAAACGATAGACCTAATGATAAAAATTCTAAACAAAAAACAATTAAAAAATGAACATTTTTATATGACTATTATCTTACTTTTGCCATTAAATGAAGTTTGTGCATAACATTAATGTTGATTGTGTTAACATTCCAATCCCATTCAAGTGCAACTGTTATATTGCCTAGAGAAAACATTAGAAAATAAAAAAAGTTTTATGTTAAATCATGTGAAGTTTTTAAGATTTGTGTAAAACATTTTCTGACACACTAACAACATTTCATATGAATAACACATACTGAAACATCTATAGAAACACTTTTTTAAATGTTAGCATTAGGCTATGAAAAAATATATATACAACCTTCAGCAGGGGTTATTCTAGACCCTTTTCGACAGTGTTGATTCAGAATTCAGAAATTGAGGACTCTTTTCAAAAATTCAGATTTTGAGAACTTTTTTTTTAATTGGCAAATATCGTTTTTTTCACAGAAAAATGCCTTTATTTATCAATGCATCCTTATGACAGGCATCGGCATGGAGGTTACTGCTACCAAAATATTTTCCTAAAACAGCCCCTGTTCAGATATATATATATATATATAATATATATATATATATATATATATATATATATATATATATATATATATATATATATATATATATATATATATATATATATATATAATATATATATATATATGTATGTATATATATATGCATATATATTTATGTATATGTATATGCATATATATATATATATAAATATATATATATATATATATATATATATATATATATATATATATATATATAAATGTATATATACACATATATATATGTGTATATATACATATATACATGTATATGTATATATATACATATATATAGGGTTAGGACTATTGTAATTGTAATTGTAAAAATTAAATACAATTACACATTACAATACAATAATATTGTAATGTAATATTACAGAAACAATAAAAAAATTTTATTATGGTATTGTATTGCTGCGATGAAAAACAATTACAATAAGTATTGTATTGTTTTTTTTTTTAGCAATACAATAAAATTCGAGAACTATTGTATTGTATTATTTCAATGAAATAAAATTACAATAGCTATTGTATTGTTTTGATGAAAACAATTACAATAACTATTGTAGTGTATTACTTTACATTAGATTAGAAAAGCTAACGTATTTTAACGTATTTATATTCATCTCTGACGAACTTACTATTATTTTTGCTAATTTTTATTTACGGATTTGCAATATAATGCAAATTTTATTTTTACATATTTAGATTTTGCATCACCTATCTTGATATTAATTTGATGAACATTCTGTAGTTTATTATTGTAAAATATTCTCAAATTTTTAAACTTAAAGAAAACTATTAACTTCATTTTATCATTTATTTTACCTTTCTCAGGATGTATATTATGTTGAATCGCTGTCTTAGGTCTGCCGAATCCCTTTCATTTTCAGAAAAATGGTGGTTTCTTTTTTTTGATCCCGTTAAATTTGATTTTCAATATTTAAAGTTGCCCAATTTACCCTTCTGGCACACCTTCCCCTCTCATTATGTTTCAGTAAAATAGAATCAATCATTAATAATAGTACCCTATTGTACCCTATTTCAAGGGTACAAGGGTATATAGTTGGCAACTGGACTATTAAAACATTAAATTTAAACACTAAAATAATTTTTTTTATTACAATACAATATTTATTGTTATTGTAGTGGGTCATTACAATACATATTTTTTTCAGATATTGTTATTGTTTTATAAAGATGAATTGTAATACAATATTTATTGTTATTGTATTACAGAATTACAGTAGTTGTAAATCACAAGTATTGTTATTATTTCTAAATTAAGTTAAAACAATAACAATAATTGTTACTGTTATTGCTTTTATTACAATTACAATAGTCCTAACCCTACATATATATGTATATATATATATATATATATATATATATACATATATACATACATATATATATATATATATACATATATATACATATATATATATATATATATATATATATATATATATATATATATATATATATATATATATATATATATATATGTATATATATATATATATATATATATATATATATACAGACATATATATATATATATATATATATATATATAGAACCCTTAGATGTTGTCCGAAAGTTTTTTCGATATTTTGTTGACAAAAAGTAAAAATTAAAATGCAAGACCGGAATTTTTTTTTTTTAATAATGATAGACTGCCTGCCCCAACCAAACCCTCAGTCGATGTAGCAGCACTCCCTTGCGGGTCAGGCTATTTGTCAGTCGATGTAGCAGCACTCCCTTGCGAGTCAGGCTATTTGTCAGTCGATGTAGCAGCACTCCCTTGCGAGTCAGGCTATTTGTCAGTCGATGTAGCAGCACTCCCTTGCGAGTCAGGCTATTTGTCAGTCGATGTAGCAGCACTCCCTTGCGAGTCAGGCTATAAGATAGTCGATGTAGCAACACTCCGCGCATGATTTACAGTAAAAAAAATAAAAATAAAAACATTTTATTAAAAAAAATAAAAATAAAAACATTGTTATATTGTTAAAAACATTCAAAATGTTATAAAAACATTCAGAATGTTTTTAAAAACATTCTGGTCAATTAAATTAGCGTTTTTGTGGTTTTTTTAAAAAACGATTAATTTGTAATTAAATTAATGGTTTTTACTTTCGTCCAACACGGAAATGTTGGACGAAAGTCAAAAGTAATTAAAAGTGACGTATGTGTTGGCGTAAGAATCACTTTTTTCCTTCCGCTCTTCCTAAAGCCAACAAACTATAGAACTATATATATATATATATATATATATATATATATATATATATATATATATATATATATATATATATATACATATATATATATATGTAAATATATATACGTAAATATATATTTATATGTAAATATATATATATATATATATGTAAATATATATTTGGAAAAATGCGCATTAAACTGTTAGAGGTCAGCGTCAGGTCAGCAAAAAAAAGGGATTACCATACAACATAGAAATGAGGTCAGCAATTTTTTACTGAATTCAAACATTTTTAGGTTAGGTAGGCAGTTAGGTAGATAATGCCGACTCTATTTCTGAGGGCACACACATATACACTTTTAATGTTACTCAATTGTTGCTTTTTTTATATTGTCATTTATTATTATTTTTTTAATACTAATTCACTCCCAACAAGGCTGCAAGTAACCACTATTAATTGGGAGTTACTAGGAAAAAAAAGAATAGAGATATAGAGTAATGAAACGATTAACAGAAGACTTAAAAAGTTGTAAGTTGTATGAGTCAGGAAAATATGTAGATAGGAGAGAGTTGCAAAGGTTTGAAGGGAAAAAAACTAGATGAATAAAAGGTTTTAGAGCATACAGGGACAGATACAGTAAACAAATGAGACTTGGCTGAATGACTAGTCAAACAAGAATGAGTTTTAGTCAATGGAATTTCAAATCATTATCATTAAAATAAGACACAAATTAATGACAAAACTTGGAAAGCATAATAAATCTTGTTCACTTCCAAGTACTTAAAAAAACTTAGTCTCAAAAAAAAAGTTTATTTTATTGGTTTAAAAATAAAAAAATATCAGAAGACTAAACGTATTAATGCTTGGTATAGGCATACAAATTTGACAACTTACCTGTTGCAAAATTATGTTTGAATCTTCTGACTTATTATTTTTGCAATACCTAGCTTAATTATTCTGATTTATGCAATACCTAGCTTAATTATTCTGATTTATGCAATACCTAGCTTAACTCCAATCACTCTTCTTTTCTTTTTTCTTTCTCTTTATCAGTACTGCCTCCTTTTGATGTTCTTTATGGCAAAATAAACGAGGCTTCTTGTTAACCAACAGCCTAATATTGATTTTCAGCAATACCAGTTATAACCAATTACCACCTCGCCTGTTGCTCAAATTTTTTAACTACATATTCTAACATTTCAAGTCACATACTTTGATTTCCATGGATAAAGCTTGTATTTATAAAAAACTTGCTGATTTTGAACAACTAGGTTTAGATTGGACTGCTCCACATAATTAGCTTCTAAGTAAACTAGGCCAAAACCAATCGACCAAATTCTTAGGTAACTTTGGATATGGTTGTTAAACTTTGCTGTAAAAATAAAGATGTGTTTGACTTAGCATTCAAATAATACCAACTTTGAAATATTTGAGACTTTTTCGATGACATAATGATTTTTCCGTATGATAAGTACCATATAGTTGAAGATTTCATTGACTTTCATTGACATTAACATCAAGACTTAATTGATTTTGACTGAATTAAACTATGTTTATTATAAAGATCAATTAAATCGAAGGAACTTGTTAATATAATAAAAGTCACTTAATTTAACTTTAAAAGTTATTCTTTTTATTTGGGTATGATCAATAGCTACTAAAAAAAATAAAAATTCAATGTTAAAACTAACTATTAGGTGTTGCAAGTCAGTCAAAATACTAAAAGTCTGAGAAAATAAGAAATTAAAAAAAAAAAAAATATGGTTTTTGTCATGAGGTTTCAGGATGTTTTTTTACATGCTTAGAATCTCTTTGTAATGACTCTAATAACTTTTTTAAATCTAAATTTATTTTTAAATACTTGCAGTTTTAAAATAAATTTTTTTAATTTCATTTTTAAAATAAATTTTTTTTTTTTTCAACTTTTTTTTTTTTAAAAAAAAAGGTCAGATCATATACACGATTTTAATGTTTAATGCATAGAATCATCAAGGTCATATTTTAAAAATTCAGAAAATTGTTTGGATCAAATATCTGGAAAAAATCCAGAATATGCTTTTCTTTACTTTCCTTTTAATTTTGCTCTTACCTAAGTTGTTTTTAATCTTTTTTTTCAAACTTTTCATAATTTTTCTATGAGTAATGAGTGAAAAAACTTAAAAAATAAATATATCACAAAATCATATACCTAAACTTTTATGTATGGAAAATGTTTTGGATATCCGGAAAAACTTAAAGTTGAAAAAAATATCCGGAATTCCAGAAATTTTTTTTTTTTTTTTTTTTTGTTATTCACCTCCTCAAAGCCATGAAGATAAGGAGGCTACTCAATAGTGGTTATAACCCTCTCTCAACTCTATAACTCCAAAACACGAACCTCGACGAACAAGGCCGCTGCGCGGAGAAACAAGTTGAACGCGGTACTACCAGGGACGTGGTGGGGATCGAACTGGGAACCTCTCGCTTCTGAAGCGAGCGCTTTACCACTACACCACTATCGCATAATATCCAAAATATCCATAAATATCCAAAAAAAAAAAATCCCTGGTTAAATGTTTAAAAAAGTTTAATATTAGATGTAAAAAAGTATCAAAAAAGTTAAAAAAAAAGTGTTGAAAAAGATTCAAAAGATATAAGAACCCAAATTCTATTTCAAAACAAAAAAATAAAAAATAGTAATTGAAAATTTAATTAATATTACTAAAATTTTGTATTTATATAATAATAGTTTTTGATTATTAATTTTTAGTAATATTTATATAATTATTAATTGTTATACAAACAGTTGTGTTTATATTTTTGTGTTGAGTGCAAGCAATGAGATCTTTTGCACACGAGAACATACATCTGACACCATCTGGGAGATGGCGTTGACCAAATTGTTAGTCACCTGTATGTGACCAATGAGTTGCATAAATAAATAATTTATTAAATAATATTTATATTACCATTATTAAAGTATCATTTAAAAAAAATCATTAAATCTTACATAACTTATAAATAAAAATTTATAGAACGTTCATTGATACTTTAATTAAAATCATCAGTTACTTTATTTAAAAGCGTATTGCTAATATAAAAACGTTAGTATAGATAAATGTGCATGGGCTACTCGTCATGTAAATAATATATTGTCAAAACAAAATATTATTTACATGACCATAAAAATGCTTGAAATTACATGCCTTCCTGGCCAGGCCTGGACTACTGTAGTTTTGCTCATCGGTTACTTAGTGGACTATTTGTGGTAGCTGCCAAAAGTGGCTAGCGGATGACTAGCCCCTATTACCATTTTGGAAAGTTATCTGTTTGCCATTTATAATTTACTAATTAACGGATGAGCAAAACTCCAATGCACCACTAAAATATGTATAAATAGGTCCATTGCAAATCCACTAAAACAATGTCTACCTATTGAGGCTGTTATTTAAAATACAGTTTATAATATTAAACTTTTTAAAAATACATTTGAAAAAGTTAAACATTTTTTTTTAATGTTGTAACTGCTTTTTTTCAAACTCATATTTATAATATAAAATTATTACATACTAAACTATTGCATAATAATTTTTACATTATGTAATAAATTATATAAATTGTATATTATTAAAAATGAATTATTAAAATTTGTCTCAATTTGAGCAAAATAAAAAATATAAATAAATCTTTTGCTCAAAATTTTTTTAATTTTACAAACACTTAATTTGTAATAATTCTTAAACTTCCTATATTCTATTACAGTAAAAAATTATTCATAATCAGTAAAAACTTTTATAACTTATATTTGTTGTTTATAAATAAATAGCTAGTATGAAAACCCAAAGAAATTCTAAAGAAATTTTTAATGATAAACAACGCTTGTTATGTATATATTCTTTTAACATGAACGTAACAAGCATATGTTTATAACGAGTATAAAGTCAAATTTTGTATTTAATAAGCAATTTTTTAAATGAAAAAACAGATAGCTTGGGCAAAAACTAAAAAACTGCTTAGAAGGGCAGCTTGCATGGCTCGCCATGTTCATTTTAGGAGAGTGATTCTCTGCTCTCGAACATACTTACTCTGGCCAAGGCCTAAAGTAAATTTGTTGAATTTTGCAAAAAGTAAGGTTCTATGGATAAAAAGTTACTTCAAAGACCATGAAAATATATAAAAGATATAAAACAAATTTAGTGGTAATAATAGCTTTTTGTGATTAATGTTCTTGCTACTATATGTTTACTATATATTATATATTACTATATATTATTCCTACTATTTATTTGATGCTATAGATTTAATTTATTAGCGAGAACTTAATTTAAATATAGATAGTATAATAATAAGGTTAATGTTTATTAAGGTTTAATATTTAACAATGTTTAAGTTAATATTTGACATCAATACAAATAAGGAACAAGAATTTTTTTTTTTTAAATATTAGCTTTAATGATTATTATATGAGGTTTATTAAAGTGACATTGTTTAAAGTTGTCGCTTGTAAATGAAAAAATTTTTTTAAATTTATTTAAATAATTTATTATAAAAAATGCTTATGTAATTAAATAACATTTACAAAATTTATTTATATTCTTTTTTTTTTTCCTTTTTTTGTTTTCTTTTTTTTTTTTATTTTCTTTTTACTGTGAAATTTTATCATTATTTTTTTATTTTTTGAATAAAAATTTTTTTCTTAATTTTATCATTTAAATTTAATTTGTAACTGATAAACTTATGATGTTGCAGTGATGTTTTCTAATCTAATATAAAATGTATGGGAACCATTTTAGAGACATGTTTTTACTTCCTTTATTCAAAAGATTTTAGTTGTTACTTAAACTAAAATTGTAATGTTATATTTGTTTTTTCTTTTGCACTTTAAAAATATAAATAATATAAAAAAATTAATAACTAATAATGAAAAAGGAACAAGATATTTAACCCTTTCACTTCCGGGATATTTTCTGCTATATTCCTAGAGTCAAAATTTTTTTACTAACATATTCATTGAACAAAATAATTAAAAAAAATTATTTATCACACTTGTAAGACATCACATTACTTAAAAAACAGCCTTTGACATAAATCAAAATTTTGCTTTTTTGAGAAAAATTCAAAAGTAAATCAAAATATTATGTTATAAACAATTAAACCTTGTTTAAAAATAGTTTAGCAATCACTTAACTAGTTTTTAGCGAAAAAATAAAAGGCTTATCATAAAAACTCTAGAAAAACGAGAAAATTTATTTAAAAAATAACAAATTTTTAAAAAATATGAGATTTTTTAAAAATTTGTTATTTTTGAGATAAATTTTTTTATTATATTTGCAGCATGAAACAAAAAAATAATTTTAAGATGAACAAAACAAACTACAATAAATAATTAAGTTTAGCATGGTAAGCTTTGAAACAAATATCTGGGTGAAGCCCTGATTTAAATGGGCAAAATCAAAAAGCATATGTAGTTTTCAGTGGTTGACATTAAGGTGATAGTTTTCCTTTTGCATAGCACACTCTACATCTTTTAGTTGGTCTTTTATCTGTTGCATCTGACGAAGCTACTTTTAGTGAAGGGAAGTGTTTGCCAGTAAAACATGACATTGTATCATCTAGTATTTGATTATTTGGTATAGTTGGATTGATTAGTACTAAAGATAAAATAGTGTCATGTAAGAAATCTAGGTCAATCTAGATTTTGTGTTTTATGTTGGAAAACTTTATGTGCAATTAGTATCACCTGTGAAATCATTCTGCTAACTTTTTGTACCACCTATAAGTTTTACCCAATGTGCGTAAACTAAGTAACCGTTGATCAACTCTGTCAACCCCCCCTCCTATGTGACTACTATACGATCATACTACTGATGGTTTGTATATTGCAGAGTCATTTACATAGGTTATACCAGTGTCAATCATTTTTACTGAATAGCAAGTTGACAACATATATACAACCTTCTGCTTATTTCCTGACTTATTTTCAAGAGCTTTATATTTATATGCAATAATATAATGTGTAGTAGTTATCTGTAAACAGTATATGTCCTTTGTTTAAAAAAGATTTCATCAGTGCGTTGGTATTCACTCAGTGCTGGGCATATCTTCATTTCCATCTTCATAAAACATACCTTTAACTCAATATACCAAAAAATCTAGTGCCATTCCACTTAATGTCACTTCATAAAAATTTATGCTAATTTTGTACGAATATATTGCTTAAAATGCACCCGCCCCTTAAAGCATATAAGTGATTTGTCAACACTAAGATTTTATCGGGGGTAGAATACATTTTTACATCGGCCTTTAATAAGTTCTATTAATGGTTGTACATTGTGTAATCAATCTTTTGAAATATTTGATTTTTACTATTGACACTTTTTTTTAAACATCATTTTTTTCTGGGGAAACCAAATAATTGATCAGGAAATAGGATCTCGTTGTTCTTTTTAGAATCTATTTCCTTAATACTATTTTCTTCAATTTCTTCTTCCTCCTCTTTATCAATATCCATTTTATAAACATGTGTTATTTGATAAAAGTCTGGTAAGGAAAGACAGTTTTTGCTCTGAAAATCATCATGTAAATGTAAATTAGGAGCAACAACAAATTCTATATCTTCTTCATATTCCCAATCTGTTTCAGGTTCGCTTTCATCAGCTGATAACTCACCAAGGTCCATATCATCACTGCTATTAAACATAATTATTTTTAAAATTTCTTCCATATTTGAATAACTTTTTTTAAAACTAGCCATTTTTAAATATGCTATATCTTTTGAACTAAGATAAATTTTGACAAATGGTTTTCAGTCTATGATGTAATAATTGTTCTATTTTCCATATCTGTAAATAACATTACAGAATACATTATAAAACCGTGTTTAAATCGCAGATGTAGTCGTGACCTGCACAGTGGATCACAGGGAAAATTGCAAGGTTAGTTATGACCTTCTGTTGGGGTTTCAGGGAGTAAAAGGGTTAAGCAAGAGTTTAAACAATAAACAAATTAGCCAGGTTGGTAAGAAACAAAACATAACTTTATATTTTTGGAAGATGTGTTGCATGTTTTTTTACTTTATGTATTTTTATTTTTGTATTTTTACTTTGTCAGGTTTGCAATGATTAGGAGTAAATTATTGTAGTCATTAAAATAACTGCCTACTTTTTATTTGTAGATATAATATATAAATCTACAATAAAATATAATATATAAATCTACAATAAAATATTTTGCAAATACAATTTTCATTTAGTTGAAAGTCTCCAGTTGCATCAAAAACTGAACTGCTTAATGTAGCTCTATAAAATGAAAAAAATTTTAAATTAAAAACTTCTCTTCTATAGTTTATAAAATTTATAGACTATAGAAGGGAAATAAAAGCTATTAAAACTATTAAAGAGAAAACCCAAATTATAATATAAATACCCTTTGGTTTAGATTTTAGGGTAAAAATAATTTAAAAGTTCCAAATATGAAATTTCAGAAACTAGTATAATATATAAGAAGAACTAGATAAAATATCAAAAACTATATAGTTTTTAATATTTTGTGTATGTTATATAACATAAATCAGAAATTATATAAAATATAAGAAATTAAATAGAAAAAATTTAATTAAATCTAAAACAAGAGGAATTCTTAAGAAGAAAAAAAAAAAGAAAACTTGTGCTAAAATTGATTTAAAAAATTGATGAATGAGAAGAAAAAAAAGAAGGAGAATTTGCTTTAAAATTGATTTAAAAAAAAAGAAAAAAATATATACAATCTAGAATTGATGAAAGAGATTTTTATTTAAAATGATAAACATTTTACATGAGATTAGAAAACATCATATACATAGATTACAAACATTTTAGAGAACAACAAGCCTTTTATCTTAATGTCTTAACCATCATAAAGAATTTGAAAACTCACTTGGTTTTGGGTTGGAAATATTACAAACACTATAATATGTGAAAAGCAAGCAACAAAAATAATACATAATAAAATTCTTTTTTTATATGATCTTAATATGCATTTGTTATATAAAATCCATTTTTGAAAAAATTAAATTGACACAAATGTCTAAGAAACACAGAGATGATTTCCTTGATAAAAATAAAACAAAACTGATTTAGAAAAGACAGTAATGTAAAGAAAATCTTGTCAGTTACTAGAGAGTTACTAGAGAGTCATAACTATTTTGTTGTTGTTTTTTAATCATTTTAGATAATATAACTATTTATATTATTTTGATGATAATAACAAAAATAATTTATAAAAATTTATTTAACTTACTAAAACTGTAACTTATGGCTTTAAATTAAATTTTGCTCATAGATGACAAATCATAGAATATTAGTTCAAAAAAAAAATAAGCATCTGCAAGTTAAAAGCTCTAAAAGTTGCAGATGAAATCTGTTGAGCTTGAACTTGCAACATAGTAATATCCCTAATTGCTAATACATTTTTGAGTTTATTTAATGGTTAATTTAATATTAATAATTGAGTTATTTAATGGTTTATTTAATATTAATATTTATTAATAAAAAATAACATAATGACTTACCAACATTATCAAAATAAGAAAAACTTTTAATTTACATAACGTAAAAATTATACAAATATTATGCACTGAAATACCTTATAAATAAAAATATATACCTAATGAATAATATTCTTTATTTTTCTCGACTTTTGAAAATAAGAACATTTGATTTTCTTGATTGTATATTGAAATAGTTATAGGAGTAAAATGCTCTAAAGTTAAACATGGATTTGCAGACAATATTATTGTTGTTTCATTTTGCTGACATACTGCATTAAAAGTTGTGATTTTTTTACATACATCTTCAGCTGATTCATCTGTTACGACGTATACTGGAAGATAAATTTATATATATACAATAGAAATTAGAATATAGAATAAAAGGGTACGATAAAAAAATAAAATGATAAATAGAAAAACTTATATAGTTAAAGAAATTGCATATGATTTTAATTTTGTATTAGGTGAAGGTTTCCATTCCATTCTCTTCTACCCCTCTCTCTCTCTCTCTCTCTCTCTCTCTCTCTCTCTCTCTCTCTCTCTCTCTCTCTCTCTCTCTCTCTCTCTCTCTCTCTCTCTCTCTCTCTCTCTAAACCCCTGTAACTCTAAAAACATATTTTGACAAGCAAACCCACTCCACAAAAACAAATAATGGTATCTATACTACTAAGGAAATAGTAGTATATACACTATTTTCTACATTTGTGTGGTATACAATGTCTGGCAGTTTCTGTGTTTGCCATGCTTGTCTCTTGGAGCAGAAATATGTTCTTGTATTTTATAATACATTCAACTCTTTTTCAAATTTTATTGCATACTCACAAGAACATGAACATTTTGGATTGTCACCAGACAAAGGCTTACATCTTTCAACTTTTTCATTCAAACTTGTCATCTAATAAAAACATCTTATTTTTATATATCACCAAAAAGATGATATATAAAATACTGTTAAAGTTTTATAAAAGAGGCCTACTTAAAATCTTTTTAAAGTATATATATATATATATATATATATATATATATATATATATATATATATATATATATATATATATATATACATATATATATATATATATATATATATATATATATATATATATATATATATATATATATATATATATATATATATATATATATATATATATATATTTATATATATATAGAACCCTTAGATGTTGTCCGAAAGTTTTTTCCATATTTTGTTGACAAAAAGTAAAAATTAAAATGCAAGACCGGAATTTTTTTTTTTTAATAATGATAGACTGCCTGCCCCAACCAAACCCTCAGTCGATGTAGCAGTACTCCCTTGCGGGTCAGGCTATTTGTCAGTCGATGTAGCAGCACTCCCTTGCGAGTCAGGCTATTTGTCAGTCGATGTAGCAGCACTCCCTTGCGAGTCAGGCTATTTGTCAGTCGATGTAGCAGCACTCCCTTGCGAGACAGGCTATAAGATAGTCGATGTAGCAACACTCCGCGCATGATTTAAAATAAAATAAAAATAATAAAAACATTTTATTAAAAAAAATAAAAATAAAAACATTTTATTAAAAAAAATAAAAATAAAAACATTGTTTTTATTGTTAAAAACATTCAGAATGTTTTAAAAACATTCAGAATGTTTTTAAAAACATTCTGGTCAATTAAATTTGCGTTTTTGTGGTTTTTTTGTATAACAATTAATTTGTAATTAAATTAATGGTTTTGACTTTCGTCCAACACGAAAATGTTGGACGAAAGTCAAAAGTAATTAAAAGTGACGTATGTGTTGGCGTAAGAATCACTTTTTTCCTTCCGCTCTTCCCTAAGCCAACAAACTATAGATCTATATATACATATATATATATATATATATATATATATATATATATATATATATATATATATATATATATATATATATATATATATATATATATATATATATATATGTATGTATGTATATATATATAACAACATTAGACAATATTGTTTCACCCCTTAGGACTCTTCAGTAATGTATTAATTTTATGAGACCAAATCTTAGCAATAAAACTAGAAAACTGATTTAAAGCAATGACACATCTCATATATATATTTATATGAGATGTGTTAATTATGTATATATAAGGAAACGATTATTGTTGTCAAGTATTTATTAAGAAGTTGGGAATATGTGTAGCTGGCAAATTTTTTAACTTGTTTTATTTCAGTCATTTTAAAACACCATAATGGGGAAGAAGAAAACATTAAATAAATCGATAAGATCTCAAGTTATTTTATTATTTGAGGAAAATTATAACACAAGGGACATTGCATCCAAGTTGGGAATATCACAATCTTCAGCATCGCGTGTTGAAAGGCAGTTTAGTTCTTCTGGTTCAATCAAACCTAAACATCATCCTGGTAGGCCAAGGCTTATTTCAGCGCAGAAAGAACGTTTAATTCAACGTGAAGTAATGAAAACACCAACTATTACATCTTCAGCTATCAAAAGGAATTTAAATTTGAATGTTTCCACTCATTCACTGTTGCATAAAATACGTCATATTCGACGTATTTTATGCAACAGATTTTCTATGCGGGCGTTAAGGCCTTTAAAGAAGCCTTTTCTTTCTGATATCCAATGGAAGAAGAGAATACTGTTTTGTAAGAAGTACTCTCATTGGACATCAGAAGATTGGGCAAAAGTCATGTTTAGTGACGAGAGTAATTTTCATTTGATGGCAAGCTATAAACAATGGGTTCGACGTCTTAAACATTCATCAGCAACTGACCCAAGGTTTACAGTTCCAACTGTTAAGCACCCTGCTCATGTGACGGTGTGGGGGTGCTTCTCAGCACATGGCCGTGGTTCCATTCGATTTATAAATCAAGGAGAAACTTTAAATTCAACAGCATACATTAATATTTTGAATGACAGTTTGGAACGATTCATGGCGATTCACAATTGCACCGTGTTCCAGCAGGACTCAGCCCCCTGCCACGTCTCAACGCAAACTAAAAACTCGTTTATTTTAAATTCGCCAGATCTAAACCCGATCGAAAACCTATGGGTTTTAATTAAATGCCGAGTTGCCGAAGAAAAGCCTTTCTCCACCCCAGATTTAATTGAAAAAATTAAAGTTATCTGGTGCTCATTTTTAGCTGACTCTGCAAAAATTTGGTGGATTCAATGCCGCAGCGCATTAAAGAAGTACTAAAATCAAAAGGACATTCATGCAAGTATTAGCAGGCTGTAATAAATCATTACTTTCATTAAAATTTTTAAATATATGGTTATGGAATTAAGTTTTTTGTTAAAAATTGAAGTCTGAGTCTAAAATTAAGTTCGTAACTGTATATATGTTGTAATATATTGTTTGTTTGTGTGTGTATTTATAAAAGTAACATATATATATATATATATATATATATATATATATATATATATATATATATATATATATATATATATATATATACATATATATATATATATATATATATATATATATATATATATATATATATATATATATATATATATATATATATATATATATATATATAAAGTATATCTGATGGGTCCCCAGTTTTTTTCTCCTGCTTACTAATCTTAAACCTCTATGTAGTACTTTTTTTTTCCAAACTTTAGGATTTGTTTGCGTTTCCTAGAAACATTATTTTTATTTACTTTCACAAATACTTTTGACTAAGGTGGTAATCTTGACAGAAATATAATTTACACAAAAAAACTTGAAAACATGACAAATAAAAACAACTGCTGCTTGATGCGACAAAAACACAACATTTATCCAATATAAAAAGTGACTCTGGAGTTACCTCGTTTCTGCGCCAATTGAATGTAGAGAATACATATTATTCTATTAAACCCTGCATTAAATGATTCAAGGAGTGCTCAAATCTAAATTAGTTTTGAACCAAGTTGTAGAGCTTTTATTTACTAATGGTCTATGTAAATCCATTTAAATATAAAATGTAATGTGAAATAGTTCAAAAGAAACTTAATATGTCCCAATATTGGTTGGTGCAGCTCTTTTGTAGCATTTTACTAAATTATAAAAACTTGATTTGCAAATTATTTTAAGGACCAGTTAAGATTTTTTTTTTTGCTATCTCTTTATGCAAATATGCATTAAGAGATATGCAAATATGTGGAAAAAAATTATTAGATTTTTTCCACTATCTTTTTGTAGTCATTTGCATGGAATTAGTATAATCTTAAATTTTTCCCCTCAAAACCAGTTGAACAAGTAAAAACCTATCAGTCTTGAACAAGTAAAAACCTATCAGTCAATGTCAAAAAATATTATTTTTGACATTGTAAACAGATTTTAAAAAACAAATATAGAATTAAATTTTATTTTAAGGTTATTGATTCTATGTTGAATATTTGAAGCCAAAAGTATTAATGGTTTAAAAGTTATTCAAAAGTCAATATGACCAAAAAATAATAATTTATTTTATGCTAATATACATCTAATTCTCACTGCAAATGTTCTGGGTGGACATGTATTTTAGGCTCCCCCCCCCCTCCTTTAGTAAGTCCATAAAATAGTCTTATACAAAAAAAATATTATTGAAAGTCAACCCTAACCAAACCCAAACCATGACCCTTAAGGTTAGGCTCAGGGTTCGGCTTAGGATTTGGTTTGGGTATGGTTTTCAATAAAATAAACTTTATTTTGGGTTCAGGTTTTGAGTATGTTTTTCTTAAATTTTTTGCGTAAAACATGAATTTACGGACTTACTAAAGTGAGGTACCTGAAACACATGCCCCTTTTTATATAGAAAAATTACGAAACTTTTAACTATATTTTGTATTTTTTTAACAAGTGTATGTTTTCTTTTTTTATTATTTTAACATATTTTTTTGTATGGAACAGTTAACTTGTAAACAATGGTAAAATTATCAGAAGTATGTTAAACTTAATACTAACTAAATTAGAATTTCTCACCAATTAATAACTGAAGCACAAAGAACATATTTTTTTATTAGACATAAAATTTTTAATGACACACAAAACCTTTTGTTTTGATTTTTTTTAAACCGCACCAATTAAGAAAAACACCACGCCGTAAAAAACTAAAATAAAAATAGAGTATTTTTTAGGGCCAACCTGGCTCATACAAAGTTTGGGATATGGCACTTTTATATCGTTTTATGAGAATTTTTTACTCTCAAATAACTTTTAATAAAAATGAGTAGCTGTAAAAAGTAGGGAGTATTAGCTACGGTTATACTGGTCACGTGCCGGGAAGTCGCGAATTTTAAGGGGCTTATGGCCAAAAACTTGTTGCCCGATACCCAACTGATCTTAACTCTCATTTATTGAGCGAGATTTCTTCATTTAAAGCTTTTATTCTGACTAAGATTAAAAGTGAAAACGGCAAACGAAAAACTTCTGGTCTATATATAATAAAGGTATAATCTTTGTTTTGTAATATGTCATTTCATATAACTTCGATTTATAATATGTATTTTATAAACTCTTTTCATATAACTTCAATTTATTATATACAAGTACTCAAGCTCTTCAAATATGTTTATGGTACTAGGCTTGCTTAATACTTTATTGCGTATTTACAGACTTAGCCTTATAAATCAGTTAGTTACCTGTGCCAGAAGCAATGCGGCTGTGTATAGATTAAACAAAACTTTTTATTAATTTTTTTTTTATCTTAACTACGGACCTTGTACTGTACTTGTTGTCTGAATCAAATAAACAAATAAAAACAAAAAAATAATGTTTTTTATAAATTAATTTCATAAAGCTTCATTTTATAATTGGTATTTTATAAATTCATTTCTTATATTTTGTAATATATATTTTATTATAGCTTCATTTTATAAAATATGTTTTATAATAGCATTTTAGATCATTTCTTGATTAATTTCAACGCATTTTCTAACATGCACAACTTTTCTGATTTAAATCCAGTCGTAACGTAGCTGTTAAATTCATCAGCAGTCAAATCATTAAAATCAGTGGCTTGGATTTGTTGTCGGGCATTGGATTCTCTTTTCTTTCTAGGTGGGCCATTGAGCTTTGGAACAAAGTTTGGAGTTGTTCGATGTTTTAAGGAAGCAAGAAGACGTGACTTAGGATTATTGGGAGTCTGTTGGATTGTCTGATGAGTTTCAGATGCAATTTCCACAACATCATCACTGTCATCATTACTGGATGGAGTGAAAAAATGTTTAAGCTAGAGTCTCTCGCTTCTTTAATAATTTCTTTATTTGATGAGAGTACACTTTCGGCTCTTTAAGAACTCCTGGATTGTTGAGAAATTTGAGCAGACAAACAGTTAAGATTGGACGTCTTTTAAAAATCTCTATTTCAATTTCTTTAATCAAACGAGCACAAATAAAACTTTTCTTCGTTTGCAATTCCTCTAACAAAAATTCTAATGCGCCTTCTGCATTGTTAAAGTCAGCATCATTGCCACTCATGGCATCCATAGCCATTTTACATGGTTGAAAAGTCGCTAAATTTCTAATTTAGCGATTTTTCAACCATGTAAAATGGCTATGGATGGCTATAAATAACTAATACAGGAATGCTTCGGCTTTATTTTCGTCTTCATCTTCTTCTTCGTTTGATTCTAAACTAAGCACGCTTGGTGCGTTGCAAAAACTCTGAGATGTACATGCTAACATGTCACTCTCTGTATCTGGTTCTTCTTCGCTTTGGTCTGATAATAAATTCTTATTTGCTCGATTGATATCTGTAATTATCTTTTTACGTTTTAGAACTCGTGTCACACAAAGATGGATTCCATGATCACAGCAAATGTGATGAAGTCGTTGTGAGAGACGGCCAGATTTAGTGCAAATACTTGCCCCATCCATAGTTTAACCAATGCAATCTCGGTCAGGATCAATGCCGAAGGACATTATTTGATAACTTTGCAACCTCAAAAGGGTTTTAGCATCACGTTCTTTTCCCATTTTGATCATACCAAGATTTTGATTGTAATTGTTGGGTCCAAAAACATGGATGTTCATAACTTTAATTTGTTTAAATGTTGCATCATCACTCACATAGGAAAACTTTCATCCGTTGGATTTTATCAGCGTTATTTCCTTCATCACTTTGTCCCTCACATACGCTGATGAGCTATAAATTATCTGACGAACTCTCTCGACGTTTTTGGGAGCATCAACCTTTGTGTAATTTTCAATCAGCTTTTGCAACAATGGATTTGCAATATGATTGAAACTAAGTCCAATATTAGATGCTAGCTTAGCAGCAACTTTGTCAGTCAATGTTAGCTTTCACATTAAAAAATCAATCATCAATCAAAAATGAGTCAATCATTTTTGAGCGAGATTGATGATGCGTTGATTTTTCGGATTTGTCAGCAGAAGGAACAAGGCAAAATGGAACTTCCGTAAACGAGCGTGAATTTGCTTTGTATTGTAGTCTGTTCGTTTGATGAATTTTTCCTTCGCACCGTCAGGACACAATGTGCATTCAACGTGAAACTTGTCATTTTTCGAAACTAGGCAGTAGTTATGGCATTTCAAATAAGTTCCTCTCGCAATTTTTTCCATTTCAATATTTAAATCTGTTCAAGTTTTAAAATTATTAAAGTTGCAGTTGCTATACCGAATGTCATAAATTAAAATAATTTTTTTATGAATAAATTTAATAAATACTTACTTTTTAGTTTAATACAGTCTTTTTATTTAATATATTTTTACATCTTTTTATGCGACAAATCTCATTACATAATCGTTTAACAGAATCATAAATGAGAAAACATTACACTCCAATTGCAATTTATACGATTTTTAAAAACATTAAAACTGAGATTACTGAAAAGTTTTTAAAATCTTCCAAATTAGCGCTTTTTATTATTCACCTGTTTCTTTCGGAGAAATACGTGAGAAAAATTATACTGAGGACTCTTGTTTACTCAAAAACGTTTTGACTCTTCTCTTATTAAAAAACAAAAGTTTAGATTTTGAAGGTTTTCAATAATTTTCAGTAATCTCGGTTTTTATATTTTCACATTTATTTTCTCAGTAATCCGAAACCGAGATTCCGAAATAGAAAAATGACCGAGATTTCCGAGACCGAGATGTCCAAGACGAGCGAGATCTTAAAGTATATATTAAATATATATAAATTTTGTACAAGGGAGTTTTGTCACGTGGCATTTTATCGCGAAAAAAGCATATATAGATGTTATTTTTTCGAAAGTTATTTAACTTTAAATATATTAGTCTTGTTTAAATACCAATAAGTTAAGATAATTCTTTCATCCCTACATAAAAATAGATTCTGCAACTATGTATTTATTATCTGAAAAAGTTTTGGTGTTTTTTTTTTGTAGTTTAATAGGGTGGGTTTTTTATTTTCTAAGTGGAGATTTTTTAAATTTTTAGATATTTTATTTACGTCTTTACGTCTTTACATCCTTTAGTCTTTAGATATTTTAAAGTGCAATCAAAACTTGATAAGGTGAATTTGCCGTTTTCTTTAACAAGTAAATATCTAAAGATTTTTTCATACATTTTCACACATAAATTTTATTCTTTATATACCTAAGATTATATTACAAAATTTTTCTTACAGCATTCTGAAGTGGATTTATTTTTTATGTTGCTGATGTTGTTGTTGCTAACCAATTAGTGATTTAAGTACAACAGTTTATCACTAAGTCCTATTTGTAACCTATAATTTACTTTTTTTTACAATTTACCTAAACTGTTTTGCTGCAAGAAAGCCTTAGCCAAAAAGATAAATAGATTAGTTGACACCATCAGGAAATTAAAGAAGCAACGAAAAATTATTGGCAAAAGTAATTAGGTGTAGCCTTTTTTCCACCTGTGGCAAATTTCCTCATAATACAGTGAATGCATCTGAAATTCTTAAAGAAACAATACTAATAAGCAAAAACAAAATACTTTGAAAAGTAAATAAAATTTTAAAAAGGAAAATGTAATCTATGATGGATTTAAAAATGGAATCTATATTGGATTTAAAAATGGATTGTTTTAAACATCTAATTGATTTTAAAGATATGCAATATTGAAGGTATGCAATATAGAAGAGCCATTAGAGGCAAAAGTGCTTCTTTCTCAACTAAATTTTTATCACATAATCTTAGGTGTCGAATGTTTCAAATTTTTTTTTGTAAAGCAAAGGTAGGAGGAAGCAAAAAAGTAAACTTGTCTTTGGAAGAATTATATCAAAATCTTCTTATTGTCATTCAAGTAAATTTAACATCAAACAAACAATCTTTAATTATTGTAAGTAATAGTTTAAAGCCTTATATAATAGGTGATGCAGCTGTTGAAAGCAAAAAAAATAGAATTAATGGAAAAAATTCAGGATGCAAGACTAAACAAGTTAATAGAGCAACAAAAAAAAACATTCCTTATCAAAATCTATTAACAATCCATCTGATTATGAACCTTTTTCTATACAACATTGAGTTAGAGAGGAAGATTCTCTTGAAGTATCTTGGGAACATAGGCAAGTGGTACAAATTGATCAATTAAACGTTAAACGAACAACATACCTTGTTAACTATGATAACGAACCTGATGAAGTATGGTCATTTTTTCATTAATTGATTTTGAAAAAGATGATCTTATTCTTTTTAGCTAGGGTTGTGAGGTAATTTTATTTAATAAAAATTTAGAATAATGTTGTTGTATGTATTTATCTTATTTCTTTTATTATCATGTTCCAATTATTTGTTTTTACTGCATTTAAGTAAAGTGGTTTTTATCTTTATAAATGGCATGAATCATATCTGATATGTTTGTATGTACCAATTTTGTTTAATTTAAAGATATTTTTATAATATATATCAATATTTTTATCTATATGCTTAACTGCACACTATTATAAATTTTAAAATTAAAACAACAAAAAAAAAAAGCTTTATACAAAATTAATATACATCAAATGCCTCTTAAATAAAGTAAAAATACAGAAACGGAGAGCTAACTATAGACTAAGTTACTATTACTTTTACATGAACTGCCTATCAAACAAAGGAGCGAAACCAGAAATGGAGGCTAACCTTAGGCAACATGACATCTCACTAATGGAGTGCAAAGTCCTATGGCTTACCTTCTCCTTGGTGCACTTTGTTAAGTAAGTTAGACAGTTAGACAATTTTGTCTAATTTATGAACGGAATAGCCGAGACAGTTTTGTATAAAATTGTTTGATGACAATATATGTATATATATATATATATATATATATATATATATATATATATATATATATATATATATATATATATATATATATATATATATATATATATATATATATATATATATATATATCTATATATATATATATATATATATATATATATATATATATATATATACATATATATATATATATATATATATATATATATATATATATATATATATATATATATATATATATATATATATATTATATATATATATATATATATATATATATATATATATATATATATCTGTGTGTGTGAGTGTACTGTTAGAAAAGGGCGGTCAAATTTTTAAAAATTATAATAAAAACTTAGAGAAACATTCAAAGCTGCCCGCCATCCTCTAATTTTTTTAACAGTAGGTTACTCTTATTTTAAGGAAGTTTAACCGCTTAGAATCTAAACAACAGACTCTCAGTGGTTAAGTTTCTTTTTGAATCTATCATTATACCGAAATTATTAACAAATCGTTGACTAACATTTTTTTTATTTGTGTAAAGATAAATTTTAAATTTATCCTTATTTTGTACGTATTTCAACGTTTTCGGCCTGTTTAATTTGGGTACACGTTTTTCACTTGATATTTTATTAAAGAAAGTTCAAATAAAAGTTAATTTAAATTAATATTTCTTCTCAAAGTTTTGTTACGCTTAACGTTATACGGTATAAATCAACGTTATACGCTTAACGTATACGCTTAACGTATACGCTTAACGTATACGCTTAACGTATACGCTTAACGTTATAACGGTATAAATTATAACATTTAAAATGGTTTAAATTAAAACATTTAAAAACTTAAGTTATGTTAAAAAAGTTTAAAACATATTCTACTGTTAAAAAAATGTATATTTATAAATTGGTAATAATTTGGATTTATTATTATTTATTTGTATTTGAAAAATGTAGAAAATACAAAATGATGAGACAGGTAATTACTAAACTACTCTTATGTAACACCAAAAAAAAAAGAAAAAAAGAAAGTAGACTGCGTGACAATTTAAATCATACTTTTTTAAATTTGATTCGAATGTTGACAGTGAGGCCGAGTTCCACTATCAGGAAGTGAGTTCCATACTTTAATGATTCTTTTGCTGTAAAAAAATCTTCTAGTATTTTAATGTATTTACTACGTGGAATTAACTTTTGTGAATGACTTCTAGTAAAATATTTCGAATTGGAAAAAGTAAAAAAATCTGAAAATGATAAATTAACGATATTATGGACAATTTTATAAGTCATATAAAGATCAAATATAACTTTGCGATACTCAAGAGATTCTGGTTGGAAAACAATAAGTCTTGATGAGTAATCAGTGTATGTAATATGACACCCTTTGCAGACAATTCTGGTAAGATATTTTTGAACTTTTTCTACGCAAACTATATCTTTTAAAAGATGAGGGCTCCAAACTGGGGTGCAAGATTCTAATACAGGCCGCACATAAACTTTGTAAGCTTTTAACAAAAGTTGAGTATTGTTAGAGATGAAGAATTTTAAAAGTAAGTGAGTGCAAGAGTATGCTATGCTTGAAATACGAGATCAGTGATTATAGAACTTTGTATCAAAGGACATGGTGATTCCAATATCCTGAATTAAATAAACAGTTTCAATATTGATAACGGAGTTAAATGAATAAGGATGAATAGGTATATTATATCTTTCGTAGCATAAATGAAAACATTTTTTGGTCGCTATTTTTAGTTGCCAATCATTGGACTATGCCAAGATTTTTTTTAAAGTGTTTACAAGATCAATGTTGTTGCAATCATTTCTCGATTGATACAACTTAATATCATCTGCAAACAGCTTAATGCCACCATCTCGTTAATAAATATTAAGAACAATATAGGTCCTAGGTTCCTTGTGGTACTTTACGATTTAATTTCTAATAAAATTTTATAATTTTATTGTTTATTGTATAGTTACATTCAAATTATTTAAGTGGTAACAGCACTAATTAAAGTAATCTCTATATATAATGCATAATTCCTTATTGCATTATATATAGAGATAACTCATGGGCGATGTGATATTCTGGATAACAAATGCTAAATAAATAGTTTGCAATATACATAGATGTATATTGCATAGTTAAGAAAGCAAGAAAAAAAATTTATAAAAAAGTTTTTTTTTGGTGCCAAAAATTTAAAGATGAACTTAAAGAAAAAGTCTATGAATTGAAAATATTAATATACGTATACCTTTTTGGAAAAGAAATATATCAAGGAATTTAATGCGTTTAAAACGAAAAACATTTAGATTTGTTAAAAAAGTTGCTCAAACTCCCTATTTGTACTACTATAAATGTTAAAAATTTAAAATATCACTGCTATTTTATCTTTATATAAAATATTAAGGTGTAGTCTAAATAAATTTTTTAAACTCTTATTTTATAAAAGATTGAGAAATATGAATTTCAAAAATATTTAAGCTAAAGCTGAGGGGTTACTTCTGCTTAAATTTCATAACAACACAATCAGTATAAAAAAAAATTTTATTTTACATTCTATTTAAAAAAATTTTTTTCTTTACAAGAATACAGCTGTTAAAAAAGTAATAATTTTGATTTACAAAAACATTATAAAACATAAAAATCTTTAAAATGAGAGAAATAAATTAGTTAAAGTTGCCTAGCAAACAGTGTCAAGTCTAAAATAAAAAACTCACTATACAGAAAATATAATACTTTCAGTATTATAGTATAAACATATCGTCAAGTATCAACATATCGTAAAATAACTTTGACTAAGGTAATTTAAGACTCGTTATCAATTTTTACATTTTAACCGTTACACTAAATTAACTTAACAAACTAAGAAATAACAATTTTTGAAAACAAACTCTTTAAAAAACTTTTTAAAAAATACAAAATTTTGAAAATTGTAGTCTTCATCAAAAATTCAAAAAATTTAATTATTTTTGTCTTAAACACCTTAAACTTTGCTTACACACCAAAAAAACACAGACCTAATGCTTAATCTCTTTCTCTGAGTATATTTTATAATTAAATAAAAATATACTCAGTAACTTTGAAATAATTACGAATATTTTAAAGTTACGAAAAATGCCAATAACATCTCACCTCATTTTATGAGCTACTGAGTTAAGATTGTTTAGTTATCTAGTGGGTTGAGATTGTTTCTGCGTTTAAAACATAACAAGAAAAAATATTTTGTTCAGTTACAAATATGAACAAAATAAAATTACAACCATACAAAATCAAAATACAGCCTTTTATAAAAAAAAGTCTAACATGGTCTTTGCGAGGCAAACTACCAATGGATTATAAATACTTAAAACGAATAATTTAAATTTTAAATTAAAATGAAAAAAGCTAACACGTCTCAATCTATTCTTCTGATAATATTGTATACGATTGGCTATTCTTCTACTAATATTGTATGCGATTGGCTATTCTTCTACTAATATTGTATGCGATTGGCTATTCTTCTACTAATATTGAATGCGATTAGCTATTCTTCTACTAATATTGTATGCGATTGACTGTAATTTTTACGCCAAATACGCTTTCTGCAATAAATAATGAACGCAACTAAAACCAATAAAGAAATGATAACGACTAAAACAAAAATTGCTACTTTCATTGGGCTATTGTTTTTTGATTCTGAAGTTTCACACGGACCTGAAATAAATTTAAATTGTATTGTTTGAAATGTTATTAAAATTTAATTCTGTAGAAATATAATAAAATAACGTACATATGTTTTTTTTACTGACATGAAACTCTGTAAGAAGCAAAGGAACACCATCACGAGAATTGGGAAAGTGACCTAAAATCTGAAATAAAAAAAAAAAAAAAATGAAAAAATTAATTAAACATAAACACTTTACTCTCAAATACCAACAAAACTAAATATTCGTTTGAGACTGTCCATATTTCGCATATGAAATAAGTCTGCAAAAAGTAAAGAGAATAGAAAAGAAGTAGAGAGGATTGTTTTGCATATTAATTATCAAATCTTTAATATTGAATAACTTTGAAAAGACCAAATAAACTGTCAAAAATACGTGAGAGTGAAAAAGAAGACAATATATATATATATATATATATATATATATATATATATATATATATATATATATATATATATATATAAATATATCAGGGGCTATTCTAGACCGTTTTTGACAGCGTCGACCGTATTTGGGCGCCGCCCAAATTAAATTTGAGGATTAAATTTGACCTTTTTTTTAAATGTTTTTTACTGGCGGATATTGTTTTTTCGCAAAAAAACCCGCCTATTTTACGCTAAATTTCTCCATACCGGCGATTACCGCCGCCCAAACTTTTTTCCTAGAATAGCCTCTCTCTCTATATACAGTATCGGACAAAACGAGTGCAACCAAATAATGCTAATTTAGTTTCTTTATATAAAAGTGCTGCATTTTTTCAATTTGAGAAATAACTATGTAACTGTTTAGAGACAAAGTTCTTCAAGTTTTGTTCATCACAAAGTTCATTATTTGCACACGAAAATTAATAAATTAATCAAAAGTATTAAAAAAAGTTGATTTCCTTCTGGACAAAACAAGTGCAACTCGACAAAATGTTGACCAAGCTGTATTTCGCTATCAATATTTCGTGGCGAATCCTTTGTTGTCGATCACAGCCTTGCATCTTTGAGGCATAGATTCAATCAGGTGATCAATGAAACTTTGTGGAATCGCTGCCCAGGCCTTTTGGATTTGTTCAAACAGTTGATCCTTATTACGAACACCTTCACGATTAATTCTGCGGTTGACGATCTCCCACAGGTTCTTGATAGGGTTGAGATCCGGAGATTGAGGTGGCCAATCCATCACCGATAGGTGGTTGTCTTGAAACCACTGCTTGACTACTTTAGCAGTGTGTTTCGGATCGTTGTCTTGCTGAAAAACCCATTTTATTGGCATATTCCATTCAGCATGAGGTAACATAACATCTTTCAGGATATTTTTATACATGAAACGGTCCATTATTCCATCGTTTCGATGCATTGGACCTAGACCGTTAGCAGAAAAATACCCCTAGATCATTACATTGCCTCCACCATGCTTGACGGTCTTATGGTAGTAACGTAAATCAAGGCGTTTTCCGGCCAGTCGACATACACGGCAAATGCCATCGCTCCCAATGATGTTGAACTTTGATTCATCACTGAACAGGACAGTTCACTATTTCTGCACATTCCAGTCAATATGAGATGTAGGAAACAGGAGTCTTTTCTTCTGGTTTTTTAGTGAAATCAGCGGTTTCTTTGCAGAGCATCAAGAAAACAATCTGGCTTCAACAGCACGTCGTCTGATTGTTCGGTCCGATACAGGCAGCTCTAATTGCTTTTGTATCTCGACTGATGATATCCAGGGATCCTTCTGGACGGATCTGACAATCATAGAATCCTCTCTAGAAGTTGTGGAACGCGGTCTTCCACCTTTGTGATCTGCTGCCAACTTCCCCGTAGAACGATGTTTGGAACATAGTCTTGATACGGTCCATTTTTTCACGCGATATTTATCACAAATACTTTTTTGTGATATTCCACTTACGTAATCGCCAATAATTTTCTTTCTTAGTTCCAATCCACGACTGTCGGGAGCCATTTTTGCACTTGAAGTCATAAAAATAATTAAAAATAAATAATCACGCTTCTCAAGGCTTACTGTGTTACATTTACCTTGTGATGATACAATGCTCTGTGAAACACAACGTCTTGGTGGACTGTATTGATGTAATGAAACACTTGTTGTATTTCACTTCTTGTATTGATGTTCTTCGATAAAACACTTTGATAAAACTCACTTCGATAAACTGTCTTGATAATACTGACTGATTGACTTCCATATACTGACTGAATTACATGTTGATTTACATATCTCTTATATAGATAAATGAATCTGTGTGAACCTGTTCTGGAAGTTTCTAGATGCTTCTTTTTGATGCTTCTGGAAGCTTCTGGATGCGTCTGAATGTTTCTGAATATTTCTGGATGCTACTGGATGCTTCCAGATGCTTCTTCTGGAAACTTCTGAAAGCTTCTGCATGCTTCTGGAAACTTCTGGATACTTCCTTTATTTATTAAAAAACGTTGACACGGACCAGACTTAAGAAAATGAAACAAACTAAAAAAGTTGCACTTGTTTTGTCGGCTGCAAAATGGCACTTGTCAACAAAATTCTGCCTGTGTGCTGCCACCTGCCAGCTGATTGCTCATGTTATGGCATGCTATGACTCCAGACTCCTGAACTGTTTGCTGTGGTAGTATAGTTTGTTTCGTTTTTAAGACATGTAAAATTAGGAACACTTTTTAGCATTGTTCGATGTTGGTTGCAAATGTTTTGTCCATTACTGTATATATATAAAATGAAAAAGATGCTTTTCTTTTTTTTTAATTTCCGACATATTTGCCTACTACATGAACAAAGCTTATTTCTTTAAACAAATATATCCACAACCATTCAACAACAAAAATAAATTTAAACAAGTCTAAAACCATTAAAATATATATATATATATATAACTTTTAAAATATTTACTTACCAAAACAAAAATTGCATTTGTATTTTCTAAAATATTTAAACTAATATTGCCTCCACCGAAATATAAATATCCATCGTTTGATGATGGATTCTTGTTTGTTAGAGGACCAATATGGAAAGGGTATGAATAGATTCTGTCATTTGTATTAAGATAGTTTGGTTTTAACGTTTGATGAAATGGAAATATTTTATTACCATGCACTTCAGAATTTACAACATGCATATCTAGAAATACTTGTGGAATATCAGCACATATTTCAATGGTAAGATTCATAAACGCTAAGACACTTTGGTTTTTTCCCAAAATCCATTTATTTTGGCAAACATGTTTTGCATTGGTTTCATGAATACATTTTGTTAAAGGACAATTTAAAGAAAGTTCTGTATTAAAAAACCCTTCAATTAAAGTTACTAACATGCCATTATTTTCACAAGCAAAATTTAAACTAGTTCTATAAATATCCATATGCAGACGATTCATTTGAAAATAAAGACCACATCCATCATGATATGTGCTCAAAAAAGCATCAGATTTATCTTGAGTAAACAATTGTTTAAGGGGTTCTTTATTTTGATTATAAAATGCTAAAACAACAGTTGAAAATGGTATAGTGCAGGAATCAAACATAAGAAAATAGAGTCCATTCCTTGGTGTATGTTTAGAAACCATTTCATTTTTTATTAAACATACATATGCATAAGCTCCAATTTTGTATGATTCATTACAAATGTGTGGCGAAAATGCTAATAAAAGATAATAAATATATTTTGAAATTTTAAAAGCAACTTAAATAAATAAAAGTAAATATATTTAAATACTTACTTTTTATTTTTAAAACATTTTTCAAACATAGATATCTTAATACAGAATAAACGATCAGTTAACATATTACATAATAAACAATCAAAATATATTACAGAATAAACAATCACTTAATATATTACAGAATAAACAATCACTTAATATATTAAAGAATAACCCATCAGTTAATATAGGTAAAAAAAGCTTTCAAATACCTTTACAACATATTTGTATAAATGCAGAACTAAAAGCTTAAAAGGTGAAAATTGAGTTAAAGATTGAGATTTTTGCCAAAATCATTTATGCTTGATACAGGCATTTTGAGCAATAAAAAAGCTTTTTTATTATGCTTTAAAAATAATAGTGCACAAATTCAGAGCTTCAGCAGATACATCAACTAAGGTTAGGGTTTAAGTAAGCAGCAACCTAGTAACCAGTAACTAGGTGCGTGGAATGTGCATTTTAAAAAGTTTAAGAATATTATTCAAAATAAATTAAAAATCAAAATTTTATTAAAAAAAATTTACCATGAGGATGAAGATCAAAAATGCACATAGAAAAGAAAAAAGGAAAGTCAACTTCAACAATTCTCTTTAATGACGCAGTCTGATTTGTTTTTGCAACAGAATAAAGCTATAAATAAAAAAAAGTAAATGTCAATAAATAGTATATAATAAATATGAATGTATAATAAGTACATAAAATATATATGATAGGAAACCAAATATATATATTATAAGTAAACCAAATATCATATAATCTATGATATTTGGTTTACTTATATTTATATATTTGATTTATTTATATCAGAAATTTGAAAAACCTGTTTGCTTGTGCAAGCAATCTTTTAATATTTGTTTAAATTGTTGAATGTCTAACAAGATACTATTATCTTATATGTTATATATTACAGATTATTGAATATTTTGATATGAAGATTATTGAATATTTTGATATTATTGAATGATTATTGATTATTTGAAGATTATTGATTGATTATTTGAAGATTATTGAATATTTTGATATGAAGATTATTGAATATTTTGATATTGAATATTTTGATATGATTGAATATTTTGATATGAATTTTGATATGAATATGAAGACGCTAACTTTAGCTATAATTTCCAGACCAGTGAAATCTTAAGTTCTTGAACCCTATAAGTTTTTACTTTGCATGGTGCTGGAATTATTTTACCAATGACATAAAAAATATATAAAATTTATCAAGAAAATAGAAAAAAAGAGCTGCATCTTTTAACACCATTACAACTTTGAGCATCTTCTAACACCATTACAACTTCAAGCATCTTCTAACATCATTATTTACTTCTTAACATATTATTTTGAGAACTTCTACTTAAAAAGTAGAGAAAGTTAGAATTTAGAGCAAAAATAGCAAGGTTTTTAAGAAACTAATGGGTTTAAACACTTTGCAAACATTTAGCTCTTTTGATCTATAATAATGAGCAGATTTTTATACTTTTTCAAAAATTCTTAACTTTTTTCAAAAATTCTACTTTAACAAGTATTTTCTAAAGGCAAAACAAATTGCAGAATTCATTTCCGAAATTGCAGCTAATATGACGATTTCGCTTAGAAAAGCGAATTTTTTTTAAAAATAGCACCCAAAAATTTAGTTTTTTGTAGGCTACAATCATGCCTTCCAATATATCTTTTCATATGATTTAGGCTGCTGAATTCAAATCTGTTGTCATTTCCTGCATACTATTTATTTTTGTTGACTTTTTTTTGTTATAAACAATTTGGTGCCATTTTGTTATAAACAATTTGGTGCCATATTTAATTGACAGTTTGCAAATCTTGCAAATCAATTAAATCAACTATAAAATCTATTAAAGTTATTTAAATATCATGAAACTTTAAAAAACTATAAAATATCATGAAACTATAAAAAACTATAAAATATCATGAAACTATAAAAAACTATAAAATATCATGAAACTATAAAAAACTATAAAATATCATGAAACTATAAAAAACTATAAAATATCATGAAACTATAAAATATCATGAAACTATAAAAATCTATAAAAGTTATTTAAACATCATGAAAACAAACCGCTTTAATTACCATTATCATCATTCACATGAAGAAACATCTTTCATCACTAAACTGTGTATTGATACTTTTCGAGAGTTCATTTTCTAATTTTATTAGTTCTTAAATGGTAAAAAATTGTATTTTTTAATTTTTGAGAATCAAGGTAACACACAGCTGCTGTTTTACTTCGGACACTATTGTTGGACGCAGATATAAAATTTCATTAACCAGCTTTTTCTTGTTGAGTGAGTCCAAAATATTGACAGTTTTTAAAATTATAGCGCTGTTGTTATTTCAAGAAGCGCCTAAATTTTTCCACGTTTCTTTATTTTCTTTTTTTGGTGTTTAATCACAACCAATAAAGCCTTTGCTTCACTATAGCTCAGAAACCAGCTTCTAGCTACTTAACTTGTCCTACTTCAAAGTAAGTCCTTGCCTATTTCTAACATTCTTTTTTCTCACTTATAGGTGCGCAATTGTCATTGTTCTGACTTTCACAATCCGAGTCTTCTGTACCTCATTACAGTCTGGATCAATATTAGGAAAGAAAAAATCCATAGCTCCTATCTTGTGAATCAGTCTTTCTAAAATTTCAGTCGAGAAACAGAAAAAAGCCTTCCACTGCCACAGTTCAAGTTAGCATTGTTTCTAGCTTCTTTTAGTTGTGATATTTTATCTTTTTGAAAAATTTCTGCCCATTATTTTAGCTTGAATGATGTTTAGTTGTTCTCTATTTTTCTGTTATTTTCTTGTGTCAATGCTATTAAAAAACAATCACTTTGCCTATTTTGACACCTTTGAATACATTAGTTGTTTTGATTATAAACTGATTTTATAACTAATATCAAAATAATAACAAGCATGACAAGTTTGTTTACAATCATTTGAAAAAAGTCTTGGATCGATTGCACCTTGGTTACATAATCCTTTGCTTTTTTTCAGGGACTCGGTCAAAGAGATTAGAAACAAAACCTTTGTATTCGCAATGGTAATTTTTTTAAAGATTTATCCAAACCTTGTATTCTGTGCATAAGGATACCAAACAACCAGCATGACGAGCAATTACTAATACTCATCTTGGGCAGATGTTAACTGCATCTAACTACTGTCTTGTAAGAGGCCTCCTAGACAAAGATTTTACGGGTAAGCAGAACAATACCGCTAACCAGCCTAAAAACCTTCTTCATCTATTAGGATGGCATAAATGTAAACCTGTGTTACATTGTTTCCTGCCTAGGATGATGAATGCTTGATCAACTTAACTCTTCTTATAGGTTTTTGCTTGTGCCTCCTTGATAGTGGCTATTCTGCCACTACATACATACATACATACATATATATATATATATAAATATATATATATATATATATATATATATATATATATATATATATATATATATATATATTATATATATATATATATATATATATATATATATATATATATGTATGTATATATAACCCCTAACTGGTTGTCAGAAAGTTTTTCCGTATTTTTTTGACAAAAAGTAAAAATTAAAATGCAAGACCGGAATTTTTTTTTTATTACTTGATAGACTGCCTGCCGCAACCAAACCCTCAGTCAATGTAGCAGCACTTTGTTGCGAGTCAGGCTATAAGATAGTCAATGTAGCAACAATCTGTGCATGAATTACCATAAAAAAAAAAAATTAAAAACATTTTATTAAAAAAAATGAAAACATTGTTTATATTATTAAAAACATTCAGAATGTTTTTAAAAACATTCTGGTCAATTAAATTTGCGTTTTTGCGGTTTTTTTAAAAAAAAGATTAATTTGTTATAAAATAATAGTTTTTACTTTCTGATAACACGTAAACGTTGGACGAAAGTTAAAAGTAATTAAAAGTGACGTATTTGTTGGCATAAGAATCATTTTTTTTCTTCCGTACTCCCAAATGCAACAATATATATATATATATATATATATATATATATATATATATATATATATATATATATATATATATATATATATATATATATATATATAGTGGCAACTCTTGCTGTTATCTCCTAATGAGGGTACAGCTCTGAAACTCAGTTTAATGGTTCTGAGGCTGGCTGGTAGTAAAGTTTCCCAAACTCTGCGGTAGCTCTCAGAGAGGCTGATTACATTAACAGCTGCAAAATATCAGAGTATTAGCAGTGCCATGTTGCACATGGATGGTGTCCCTGTTAATGCTTTTGGTGTGCATTGTCAAGGCCAAATAAGGAGCCCTATGTTGCAACTTAGGGTTAATTAACAGGAATAAGAAAATTGCATAACTCATTGGTTAGGAGGCCATGCTCTATCTATGAAGGAGTGAAGTTTTCTTTAAACATAAACCATGCCTAAAGTAACCAAAAATATTAAACATGAAAAACCATCCCCATCACCTAACTGTTTTAATATATCTTTAACTAATATTTGTGGTCTTTGAAGCAACCTTCTATCAGTTGAATTTTACTTCTTGCAAAATTCACCAGACTTACTTGCTATTAGTGAGACTAATTTAAATTCAGCTATTCCTTCTTATGATCTCAGTGTTGATGGATACTATCTTCTGATTCACAAAGACTCCAATAGTCAAATGTTTGGCTTGGGGTATACATATGCATCAACTCACCTATTTGTCGTGAAATCAGGTTTGAATCCTTTGACCATTCTTTGTCATACCTCGATTAAACTCTTCTACGGCTTGTGGTCCAAATAACATTCCTATCATAGACTTACACAATTGTTCCCAGAACTCTCTTCAATTCGCCTTGTTTTCCTGTCTGCTGGAAAATGGCATCTGTTGTTCTAATTTTCAAAAACTCAGGTGAACATTCTGACTCCTCCAATTATCGTCCAATCAGTCTTCTTTCTGTTATTAGCAAGGTCTTTGAGTCTTTGATCAACAAATTTCTCACATCCCATCTTAAGTCAAATAACTTACTGTCAGATAATCAATATGGTTTTCCATCCTCTTGCTCTTTGGCTGACTTGCTAACTGTGACTGAAAGATTTTATTGTGCATTAGATGGAGGTGGAGAGGCTAGGGCTATTGCTCTTGACATATCTAAGGCTTTCCACAAAGGTTGACATGCTAGTCTTCTTCATAAGCCTGTTTCATATGGTGTATCTGGGAAAGTTTTTGAGATTATCAAATCCTTTCTTTCTAACCGCTTTATTATAGTCATCCTTAAAGGCCAACACTCTTCTTTTTTTCCAGTAACTTCTGTGGTACCTCAAGGTTCTATCCTTGGTCCTGCTTTGTTTCTTATCTACATTAATGATCTTCCCAACAACCTTACATCTAAAGTAGCTCTTTTTACTGATGATTCAACTTTATACTCCTGTCTTGAAAAAAAGTCTTCTCTTTTTGATTACTTAGAACAGGCAGCCGATCTTGAATCTGATCTCACTTCTGTAACAGATTGGGGCTTTTATTAGCATCTGCTAAGGTGCTTCTCTTTATTGTGCTAACCATTTCTTTCCATTCTCTACCTATACAAATCTCTTATTCGTTCCTGTATGGAATACTGTTGTCTTAATTGGGTTGGCTCTTCTAATGATGCTCTTTCTCTTCTAGACAATGTCCAAAAACACATTGTAAATGTAGTTGGACCTGCTCTATCTGCTAAGCTTGAGCCTTTTTCCCATTGTCATAAAGTTGCATTTCTTTCTCTTTTCTATCTATCTAAATACTATCATGATTGTTGCTCAAAGGAGCTATTATCTCTAGTTCCATCAACTAAAACTCATTCTTGCTTGACTTGCCATTCTGCAAAGTCTCATTCTTTTACTGTATCTGTTGCTGCACGCTCTAAAAACTTTTATTTGTCTAGTTTTTTTCACTGCACTTCAACCCTTTGGAACTCTCTCCCATCTTCACGTTTTCCTGATTCATACAACCTTCAACTTTTTAAATCTTCTGTCAACCGTTTCCTTGCTCTATAACTCTATACTTTTTTTTCTAGTAACTCCTAACTTAATAGTGGTTGCTTGCAGCCTTGTTGAGTATGAATTAGAATTGAAAAAAAAAAATTATTATTAGGAATAGTAATTTGGCTACAGTGATTTAGAAAAGTGTGTATTGAAGCTGACAGACAAGTTGAAATGTATTCTGTCCAGCTGATATTTTTTCTACTCTGTCACAAAACAACTTATCAATAGCATAATCAATGCCCAGTATTACATGTTTGCATCATTTTGACTTTCCGCATCTAATTATAAGTTTGTCCAAGCATTTGAATGACTTGTTCTCACCAGAATCTTAAAGTCTTCTGGCTGTTAGGGTTATTCCTCAAACTTAAAAAGAGTTTTTATGGCATGACTGGTAATGCAGCAATGAAGCCTTTTCCTGGTTTTTTGAGTCATTTTGAAAAGCGCCATCCCTATTTAGGGCATCTATATACCGTAGACTACTGCATGCTTTTTTGAGTTTGTTATTTATCTCTGAGTTTCTTAACTATATTATACTGACACTGCGGATAGATGTTCTTTGATATATAGTCATCTGATAATTCCTGCTCCATTTTTTTGCTTGCATCATTATATAAGGAAACCTTCCAAACAAGTCTCACTGAACACAGGAGTATCATCCATTTAATTAAATGAGCTCAACTTTGCAAACTGGATTTACTGATGAATGTTGTTTCTTCTCAGTAAACTAACCCTGCGATTTCACAAGTTAAGGTATTGCTTCTCAATTTCACTGAACTATTAGTATTCTTTAACAAGTTAGATCTACATCTAAGTGCACCAACATCTAGAATGAACAATCAGCACTAAAGCAATTGTGTTTTATAACCAAATTGAACAATTTTTCATTTATCACCATTTGAACACTTGAAACAGTCACATAAGTGAGTTATTTAGAGGCACCATAACAGGTTAGGTACATACCCACAACGATGCACATTCATTTTACGAAAAATTTACATGTTTCAAACATTTATGAACCATTTCTGAAAATAAAACGTATACATTATATCTGAAATGATACATATAATTGGAAAAAAAAATTTCACCAATTTTTAGCATCCATTTTGGACAAAACAAAATTTCTAACCAAAATCTTGAAGGCAGGCAAAAAACTCAGCAGCACATTTTGCCTATACAGCTCATTATATTAAAACTTTTAGATATGCCCTACCATTATAAATGTCCAGGGTGTCTGAAAATACTTTAAGATAGATTTTCATGATTTTTCCCTGACATTACGTATTGGCCCGTCTTTGGGTCATCCCGGCCCCCCAGCGAAATAACGGTTGTGGCATCTCCAGCCTAGAAAGAAACATCCTTAGAACAACATCGACATAAGGGAATGTAGATACAAGTTTTAATGGTTGCTGGTCCCTCTTTACCAATATCATTTGAAGTAGAAATAAAGTTCTTGAAATGTAGACTTTCATTAGGAAAATAAGTTTTGAATTGTTTGTGCAGATTTTAAAAAGCTCTAGGGTGTGCGATGCAATTGCAACAGAATTCATATATGGAAGATGGACAAGAAATCCAAAACAAGAGATAATAGAACATAAGCTTTCTTTTGCTTTTTAAGCTCAACTAAAAGTCTATTTGTGATGATACTAACCTTAGCAATCATTTTTCCTCTATCAGTAAAGTCTTATACCTCAATAAACATCAATCCGTCATGTTGGTGTTTGAGCACTCATTATTTATTTCTGGTCAGCAGAGTACTTGCCAATGCCCGCTAATGTCATAGCTTCTTTTTTAAACTTGTCAAAACTTGACCTTTTGAACAAAAACAAACAGAGAATTATTAATTACAGTTCATTCACCACTCTTAAGTCAATTTCAGAAATTTAAAGCATTTTGTTCAATTTATTGCGTCTTTTCATAATTGTGCTCCAAATGACTTTCATGGCGGCTGTCTCCAGCTCATCCTGAGAAGTATAATAGCTTCTATTAGCTGTTGCGTTTTGTCATTTTTTAGTTCTTTTAAAACTATTATAAGTTTAAACACATACTTTAAGTATACAAATATAAAAGTACTATTGACAACAAAGAACATAAAAAAACTGGCTCTGATAATAATACCTTGTAACTAATAAAACCAGTTTAAAGAACAGAACATGCATCTGCACATGCAGACCATATAGCCTGTGAGAGACTTTTTGGAACCTTTACACGTTTTTCCAGTTTTGATATCAAGATTTCCGAGCAATGCGTTGAAACAGTAAAATAGTTATCTAGCTCTTGAAGATAGCCAAATAAAGCAGCTGCCACACCAGACTCGACTGCTGCAACACCAACCAGATTCAAAGAATAACTGGCAAACTAAACATATTCAGTTAGTAGATGAGCACATATTGGAAGCAATATCATACAACTGCCTACGGCAATCTCTAATGTTGATGCAGTGCATCTTTAATGTCTTTTTGATAAGATTTAGCATATCAGCTACTCCTTGACTTCTCATAACTAACATAAATAGCTCTTTTGAGGCGCATCGAAAAGTTCCAGCATTGTCACAGGTTTCTTCTTTTAAAATTTTTTCTCTTTAATTGCAAAAATATAAACAACAATACAACCCACATTTAAAGTATCAAGAGAAGTTAAATTAACTATTTGCTAAAAAAAACTTTATAATATGTGTATGATATACAACTTACTTAAGTTACCTAAGTTTGATGAAGAATCATTTTCTCTGATTTCTCCCAGATTTTTCCAAAATTTAACCCAATTTCCCTGATTACTCCCTAATTTTTTTCTGGTTATCTGAATTTTCCCTGTTTCCCCTGATCTGACAGACACCATGTTTATATCAATTTTAATTTACAAAATCATAAATAAAATTCACCTTGGAAGGAAAACCTTATATGTTGCAAATGGATTATTTTTCAGGAGAGCATTTAATCTGAATATCATGGTTTCCCTAATGGAAACCATGTTATTTAATATTTTTAAATGTAAAATTGTAGATTCCCATTTTGTGCACTAAATAAGTTTAACTAATATAAGAATTCATATTTAAATATTGATTAAAAAGTGGGCCAAACAGTGGACATTACTCAAAAATCAATGTTACCGAAATAAATTTAAATTAGTTGTTATTGAAAGCAAAATAAATTTCCAGTTCATTAAAAAGATTAATTCAAAAGCATGATTTGTTTAATACTAGTTTGAATAATGTTTGAATTTGTTGCAAAAGATTTGTAATAAGTATAAATGATACATAAAAGTCATTTTTGGCATTATATAAGAAAAAATGTCACTCTGCAAGCAGTGCTAATGTGATAATTGTATGTAGAAACAATCTTAGACTGCAGTTTACGGAAATATTAATGTTAACTTCATAGATTATTGCAGAAAATTTTTTTTACATGTTATATCTAATAAAACAACTAAAAATTAGCAAATTTTCATCAGAAAAAATAATTTATCTCAAAAATTGCAAAGTTGGCACTAGTAAACCCATATATTTTTAAACTCCTATAACAAAAATTTATGCAAAGTAAGATGCTTTTTAACTAAATTGTGCCAACATAGTACTTTTAAACACAAAAATGTAAAAGAATGACTCTACCCCTATAGTTTAAATTTTTGTAAAATATATTAAAAAATATTAATGCAAATAGTTGTACATTATTTTGTACATATTTTTATAGGTGGGGAGACGCTTTCAGTAAAAGTGTGTCTAGAAATTAGTAAAAGAATTAAGACCAATTTTTGACCAACACCTCCACCCCCTGCCCTCTTTTCTATTGAACTTTTTTTTTGGACCAAATTTAATCTAGTTAGTACAACCATTAATAAAAAAAAAATACTGCAGCATTAAAATCAGTTTTAAAATGAACAAATAGCAAGAATTAAAATCAAAACTGAGGGCTTTGTGGTGTATCACGTAAACTTGTTTATATCTTGAATTATATCATTTTAAGTTTAAATCATTTTGTTTAAAAAGTTATTAGATAATGAATCAACAAAAATATTTATATCTTTAGTTTAATAACAAAGAAGCTCACTGAATTTGATTTATTTGAAATTTTTATTGCTGAGGAAAATAAATAACCAAAAACTATTTCTGCAAATATAACAGCTTATATACTGGTAATTGCTAATGCACTTGGCTCCGATGAATTGATATTTTCACAAAAAACAATAGTTCAGAATAGCTGGCAAAGATCTGCATCTGAAGAAACAAATTTAAAAAAATGGGCTATGCTGGCATACAATTCAAGGCTGGTAGGGAAACCTTGCTTGAAGAGTATGTTAAAGAATAACTCTTTCAATAAGTTTCCAATAGAAACAATTTAAACAGTTTGTGCTCTTAGTAGGCATTAATGTACAAACTAAAAAAAAACTTTTTCAACTGCTGGTTTTAATATATTGCCTAGTTGGAAATATCTCAGAAGAAAACAATCTGAAGTAACACCAATTATTATGAATTATCTTGAACTTTATTCTTGTGTCTACTTCAGTCTATTAAATTGACGATATAAAGGATATTGAAGAACATTTTTTAAGATACAAACATTTAAAGTATACTAATGAAAATAAAGTTTGATGGTAGTGGAAGCCATGCAATATTTAATTAAAAAGATAATGTTGACACTAGCAAAATCATACTGACAATGTTTTGTCCATTTTACTTGAAACAAAAGCAGATTTGTTAATATGGTTGCAAAAGTCACAAAATGCCTCACTGAGTCACAAAGCTCTGAGTCTTCAAATGGGAAAAGAATCAAGAGAAACTCTTCAACCATTGTCTGTCTTTAATTCTGACATAGAAGAGTAAAAAAAATAAAGATTTCCTTAAGTATAAAGAGGGAAAACAATATTATGTAAAAGTAATAGTGCAGTCATATATGACTGGTATAAAAATATGATGGGTATAAAAGCAGCAAATCTTTTTTCAGGAGTTAGAGGTGCATATTGTGATCGTGTGCACATGCTCAAAAGATCAGGGCTTGAATATTGAAAGAATTGAAAATGATTTTGTAATCAATCGAGACACTATAACTATGAATGAAACATTTAACCAACTTGAACCAGAAGATATTTCTTTACTTGAAAAAAAAACCCAATTATGTCAAAGGGGCCGGACAAACCTTCAAACCAATTCCAATCTGTAAAGTAAAGCCAATAAAAGTAAATTGGTATCTTGTAATAGTGTTCATTTTATTCTATATTATTAATATGTGAACATACTTGATATTAAAAATTATTACATTTAAAAATTACTGATATTTTAATAGGTTCTTCATGCTTTACTAGTTACATTTGACCATTTCATGAACACATGAAAGCTGGTGTTTTTGATTGGTCTGAGATTCCTTTCAGTGTTTCAAATAAATTTCTGAAGCAAGCAGGGACTTCACAGGGCTTGTGATGAAGAAAATCGTCAAGCGTGTTATATCGCACTTGTAAAATTAGAATATGTTTTCATCGAGCGTGATTATGTGCGGTCGAGATAACATCGGCGAGCGCAATCATGAAAATTGATGAAGGCGATGCTCATAAAAAGCTTTTTATTTTTTATGTCTTTTTTTATTTGTTACATAATTCTTTTGTCAAAAAATGTTTGAATTAGTATCACACTCATGAAACTACTTCAACAAAGTCAATTTTTATACTTCCAAACTTCTTGTATATTGTCAGATTGCGATTTTATTTTTAAGTATTTATGTTGTAAATAATATCAAACAAAAACGCAACTTCTTATTGATTTAGTATTAAAGTATAATTTAGTGACTTAGTTTTGCTTCGTTGTTTTGATATATGTATTTTAAAATGTTACGCTGTAAACTTAATTTACGGTTAATGGTTTTTATATATCTTGATATTTTTTATTCAAATTAATTATTTAATTTTTTTCTAAAATTTCTTTTTTAAATTGCGTTTTTTTATCTTAAAAAAATAACACAAGAATAATTTGAAATAATAATAAATAAGAATAATAACTTTTCATTTAATAAATATTGACATCATTACTTTGTTTTCTTTTCGAATGTCCTTGATTGCGAACATTCTAAACAACAGAATCGTTTTAAATTTGAGTTAAAATAAATAATAGTTAATAAAAAACCTATACTATGAACAAAAACTAATTTTAAAAATTACTCTATTAATAATATTTATTTTTATTATAAACGATGTGTGGAATATTACAAACAATAAATCAAATAATTCTTACTTGATATTTTCACAAGATTAAAAATACTCTGCAGTTTCAATTTATAAGCTGAACGAGCGTTGTTTATCGCGTCTAGAACGTTTGAAAATACCGTTTACAGGCGCGTTTTACGAGCGGAGCGCAATAGCGCTCGCTTCATCACAAGCCCTGACTTTTTTACAAACAGAGATATCAAAAAAACAGGTATAAAATGGGACTACCCAGATACAATTAAAAAAAGAAGAATAACAATAACAGGTTATGGAAAGAACTATTACACAAAAAATCAGACAGGGATTTAATTATTTCACAATTGCCTCTTTAATATCATGCAAGATTTCAAAAGTTCGAATTTGTGCTCTCAGTAATTCTTTGAGTATTTTCCTCAAAAAAAAAAAATTTATGTGGATCAATATAACAACTATTGTAAAGATTTTTATTTATTCCTATTTGGGGAGTTTCCACCTGTTGCAAAAATAAATCTACCTGGACCATGGATCAGTATATTGCAATCACATGACAAAAGATTGGTCATTCTTGGGAGCTAATTTTGAATAATGAGGAAAGTGGTTTGGGAAACCTTTATGATTTAGGGTTAAAGGCAATAACTAAATATTAAGATCAATCTTATATACTAGACTCTCAAGAAAAAACTCCTAAATTGTCAATTTAACAGACACCATTAATTGAATGTGGATATCATCTAATCAAATTTTTTTTTGACAAGAGACTAGTCAAAATCATTCTGCAAATTTTGGTATGAATGAGGACATTCTGATAAATATTCTCATAAACAAAATGTCTCAACATAAACAAAATGTAATAACATTATATCTGAAGATGACACATTTAAAAATGTTAACATATGAATAAATTATGTATTTTAGTACTTCTTTTGGTAATTTTTATTGTTTGCGCCATTGATGTACCTATGTTATCTTTGTATTACAAAATATACATACATATTTATAAACATTTATGCGTATTTTTGTTATAATCTATAAGAAAGCAAATTTTATAAAATTTTTTGTTCTTTTAAATTATGACCTAAGTATCCTGCAGCAAAATTATTTTTTTTAAAATTTACACATAAAAATCTTTCCAAAAAGTCTTTAATCAACCCCATAGCACTTTCCGCTCAAAAGTTATGAACCGATGTCTATGAAAACAATTGTTTGGCCCACTGTGTTGAGAAAATAAAAATATTAAAAGTAACGATCTTCTTATTTCATTTTTTTTTTAATGTTTTTTTCTTATGTATTTAATAGCTACTATCACTTGTAAAAGGATTTATTGAAAAAACTTTAAAAAAGAAATTTAAGATATTCAATAAAAAAGAAAAAAAGAAAAAAAGAAAAAAAAGGACTCAAACACCGCAAGTTTAAAACTATTACACATTGTTAAAATTTATGAAATATTCTTACTATTGCCTTTAAATACAGTTTGTGATGATAATTTATGCTATCTGATTTAATAACCCAGTCCCATTTTACTGCAACAGATATATTACCTACAGAAACAAAATATAGAAGAAATTTAACCAAAATAATAATTTTTTAAATGTGAGAATGAAAAACTATAACCAATAGGAATATCCACTCAAATAAAAATGTATACCTAAATCATAATATTCTTTATGTTTAACTACATTCTTGTGTAAGAACATTTGGTTTTCTTGATTGTATATTGAAATTGAAAGAGGTTGAAAGTTTTCATAAGATAAACAAGGAGTAGCAGACAAAACAAATACTGCACTACCTTGTTGGCACATTTCATTAAAAGTTGTAATTTTTTTACATACATCTTTAGCCAATACGACTGATACAAAATAAACTGCAAAAAAAAAAATTATTAATAAAAATTCTCGCTAAAATAAAGTAGATTGCATTCAGCAATGTGTTTGATGTGTCATGTTACCAAATGCAAAGTTTCAATGGTCAAAGCTAGTAACACTAAATAACAAAACTCTTTAGAAAAATTATTTGTTGTTGTTTTTTCCAATTATTTGTTGTTGCTATTAGGGACTTGTTAACTGTTTTATAGCTTTGAGGTTTCCCTAGTCATTATAAAAATTTGTTTAAAAAGTTATTTTTGATTATCATAGTAGAAAAGAAAAACTTTTAGAATGGTAGATGACCTACACACACACACACACACACACACACACACACACACACACACACACACACACACACACACACACACACACACACACACACACACACACACACACACACACACACACACTCACACACTCACACACACAGATATACAGGGTGGCCAGCCTAAAGCTAATTTAAAATAATTTAGGGTTTTTTAAGGATAATTTGGGGTTTTTCAAGGATATGATGAAAGTTTTCTTCAAAATATGTTTTATATGTAAATATATGTTGTAATATAGTTGAATATAGTATGGTACAAATTAAAAAATATTTTATATTTTATATAGACATACTAGGTTATCAAACACTTCTATTTAATCTCTTTCTTAGATTGTTCAAGTTTTTTTAGTGAAATATCAAGCTCTTTAATTGCCAGTTCTTTTTTTAAAACTGTGTTTCTAAAGGAATTTGCTTTTGTAAGGATAGTGAAGTTTTGCCTTTCTTCTGCTTTAATGCTTAACTTGTCAGTATCAGTTTTAAGAACTTTGAAAAAACTTTTATGTTTCTTTATAATTACAAATTCTTCATCAATCAATTTAAGTTTCGTGCTTACTTTGTCTACCTTTAACTGATCCTTATTTTCTTTTAAAACTGAATTGTACCTATTTTATGCTAACCTTTAGCTTTTTAAAACATCACTGGGAAGTTCATACTGATGAATAGCAATGTCATAAGAATTGATGTGGTCATAAACTATTCTTTGGGAAACAAGAGATCTCTCTTGTAGATTTTCTACAAACAACTGCTTGCATATTGGCCATGAGATAAAACAAAAATGATAGATTTTTAATTTATCTCATGGACTCAGCACAGACTTTTCACAATGCTGAATACTTTTGAGTTTTGGGCAAATAGACACCAAAAAAATTATCAACAGAATCAGTTAACTCATTAAAGGACTCAAATTTATTTATTATCATTTTTAAGACTCTAAACCGAACACATTTTGCACCATAAAATTCATCAAATTATTGTTTTGCATTACATGCATCATCAGTTGAAAGCCATTTTAATGCACTTAATCTCTCAGCAAGACCTTTGAATTTTAGAGTGGATACTTCCTTATTTTAAACCATTGCATTTGGAGACAAAGATGAAGCATTCCTCCCTAAAGAATACTTCAATGGGCATCTTTCTTGTAAATTTTGCAATGACATTATGATAATCTGCATACAATCTTTCTTAAATTTTAATTTCTCTTTTGGTTAACAATAAAGAGAACTTAGCATTTCAGTGCTGTTCCTATGTCAATTTGGTCTACTTCTAGTTGGTTATTTGAACTCTCTACTCCAATCTTTGTTAAACTAAACAATATTGCAGCTTCTTTCAAAATGTTTTGTATAAGAATCATTTTCATCAAATTTTGCAACATATTTTCTAAACTGTTTAATAAAAATGCCACCATGAAATAAAACTAGGAATCATTCATAATATTTTAAAATTTTAATCATGTTTGGCCATACAACAATTCCTAGAGAAGCTATAGATTCATCTTCTACCCAGTGAGTTGCATCTTCTACCCAGTGAGTTGCATCTTCTACCCAGTGAGTTGCACAGAACAATAATAATAAGCAACATAACAATAAATATAAACAACATAACAATAAACACCAACATAATAATAAAACAAATTACTAAAGCTGAACTACTCTTAATTTATGTGTGTGTATGTATGTATGCATGTAGGTATGTATATAAGTATGTATGTATGTATGTATGTACGTATGTACCTCTCTCTCTCTCTCTCTCTCTCTCTCTCTCTCTCTCTCTCTATATATATATATATATATATATATATATATATATATATATATATATATATATATATATATAGAGAGAGAGAGAGAGAGAGAGAGAGAGAGAGATACAAACATACATACTCTCTCTCTCTCTCTCTCTCTCTCTCTCTCTCTCTCTCTCTCTCTCTCTCTCTCTCTCTCTATATATATATATATATATATATATATATATATATATATATATATATATATATATATATATATATATATATATATATTATTACTGTTATCTGGCATAATAATATCATAATAATATATACATATATTATTGTTACCTGGCACAATTAACAATCTGCAAACTGCAATTCCCCATATCAACTATACCACAATATTCTTTTTCCTCACTATGTTAATCTAACATTTTCAAAACCTCCCAACTAACATTTGGAACATCCAATGATACTTGAATTAGTTTTCCAAGATCTTTAATAAGTTTGTCAAATAAATTTTGTAAATTAGGACGTCTGAGGAATTTTTAGTCAATATATTTAGCTTTTACAACTTAAATTCCAGTAACTAATTCAGAAATTCATTAGTTCATTTTTGAAGATAACACTCATACTTTAATCATATGACAAAACAAAGAATGGTGATGCACTGACATCAGAAAAAAGCTGGTCTCGATAGTATGGTGCTAATCCAAAATTAATAAGGTAACAACAATCTGCTTTGCTTAATGCAAACTTTGATGCTATTGTGCTGTCAGAGAATATGAATTTGAATATTTCATTTAAATTTAAGCAAAATCTTGAAAAATGCGACAACAATACATTCAAGCTCCATACTATTTCTGCCTTGGTAACCAGAGCTGGAGATTTAAGATCCTCAATAGTAGGCTGTGCTGATTTATAGTTTATATAGTTTTTTAAATTAGAAGAACTTTTATGTAAGTTACTGATAGAACACAGCCAATTAATTTGCTACAAGTTTTCCAAAATTCCGGAAAACATATATTTAAATAAAAGTTAATTAAAATAAAAAACTAACAAACTACCATTAAAGAATATATCTGCTGCATTATTCGTCTTTCCATTAAATTTATGCTTCTTACCGGTTGGATGAGAATCCAAGGCAGATACTTCCATGTTAGAAATATCAATACCCGTTCTCCACCAACTATAGCTTGCTTATTTAGAATTTGAAATACAAAATTTTACCTAAGAAGAATACTTTTTGTTGTATAGCCGTTCTGTTTGAAAACACAAATATAATATATAACTAATATAATGACAAAGACAAAGTTTGAAAAAGTTCTTTGTCTTAGCCATTATATTAGTTATATATTATATTTTTAAATAATTACTAGATGTTAATAATACTGACAGTAACAGCTAAAAAAAATTTTTTTGCATTTCAGAAAATACATAATAAATTCAGTAGAAATCTATGCAATATTAATAATATTTCTGTTAAAGGTAAAACATGATAGCGAAATATCGAAATTTCAGAAAAAAATTCCAGGATTTCCAGGATTGGAAATCCTGGAAATCCTGGAATTTTTATTGCTAAATGGGTATTTTTCCAGAACTTTTCAAGGACCTATCAAAATCCAGGATATTTCCAGGTTTTCAAGGACCGCTGGCCACCCTGATACCTATTGAAATTTACACAATTGATCTAATGATGTATAAAATTGACTGCAAAAATAATAATTGTACACCGACAAAATAGGTCATTTTTTTAGCATAAATCATTACTTAAGCATAAATACTTTACCATAAATCGATATAAAGACTCAAGTTTGCCGGACATGTCCGGCAAACTTGAGTCTTTATTGGACAAATTGTCCGGCACAAAAAAGTTCCTTATTTCGAGCCCTGTATGTATGTATATATGTATGTATGTATGTATGTATGTATGTATGTATGTATGTATGTATGTATGTATGTATGTATATATGTATGCATATATATATATATATATATATATATATATATATATATATATATATATATATATATATATATATATATATATATATATATATATCAGGCCTTAAGAAGCATTATGCAGCTTGCATTTTGCCTGCGAAAAGGCAATTTGTCTACGCGTTCAGCAGTTTTGCGTTATGCAAAAACTTTTATCTTTTCGAATATTTAAATTATCTTTTTTGATGTCGTTAACCTTGATTCAGAAGAAATAAAGTCATAAGTAAAAGCATTTAACCACAATTGTAAAGTAATAGATTTTCTGTTAAAGAAACAATTTGTTTAATAATTTTTTGTTGTTGTTGTTAAAAATTAGTTAAAAAAAACAAAGTGTTTTATCTTAAGCAATTAAATATATAAATTCCTTTTAAATATAAAAATTAATTTTTGTCAAAACAATTTAAAAAATGCACAATTTATTCTGATGTAAATATTTTATTAATAATACATTTTGTTTATTGTTAATTCAATAACATAAAGTTTTAATGGCGCTCGTTTAATTTATGAAAATAAATTATGATCACGAATATGTTATCAGTAACTGATAAATAATAAAAAAAAAATCTTTTTTATTTAGAAACATTATTAAAAAGAGTTCACAAAATAAATAAGAAAAAATTTATTAACAGTTAATAAAATAACCAAAAACCAACGGTAAAATGATAAGAAAATAAACAAATATTATTTTACGTTTTATGAAAAAAATATTTTTTTCAAAATAAAATTTAGTTCATATTTGAAAAAAATAATAAAATTGATTTTTCAAATAGGAACTTAGATTTTATTTGTAACCTTTGTTATAGTGACAAAAAAAAAACTGTTTGTATGATTTTCAACATGTTAATAAAATAACTTTAATTGTGATGCGGTACTTGAAAAGATGCTAGTGACGCAATATAACTGCTAACAATACTAAATATATTTGCTGAGTTACTTAGAAATGCGTTACGCAGCGAAATCTTGTAACAAGGCCTGATATATATATATATACATATGTATATATATATACATATGTATATATATATACACACATATGTATATATATACATATGTATATATATATATATATATTTATATATATATATGTATATATATATATATATATATATGTATATATATATATATATATATGTATATATATATATACATATATATATATACATATACATATATATATATATATACATATATATATATATACATATATATATATATATACATATATATATATATATATATGTATATATATATATATATATATGTATATATATATATATATATATATATATATATATATATATATATATATATATATATATACATATATATATATATATATATATATATATATATATATATATATATATATATATATTTATATATATATATATATATATATATATGTATATATATATCAAAAAAAGATTGAGGTCAGCAAATTATTGTCGACCTCAATCTTTTAGAGTGAGTGTGTGTATACACACACATATATTACATATATGTGTGGGTATACACACACTCACATATATATATATATATTTACAAATATATCAAGCCTTGTTAGCATTACTCAAATATATGTTGCTGAAAAAAAATTTGAGTTTTTAGTTTTAAGCAAAAACTTTTTTTATTTTAGAATATTTAAATTAATTTTTAATATTGTTTATGCAACATTTATTCAGAAAATAATAGGTCATAAAAAAAGCATTTAACCGCAACTGTGGATTTAAAAAAAAAAAAGATTATTTTAAAAAAATTCTTTTTGAATTAAAAGACTATAAATTAAATATGATTTTAAAGATTGTAAATATGATTTTAAAGATTGTAATGTAAAATAGTATAACGTAGTATGTAAAATTTATTTTTCAAAAAAATGTAAAACAGTTTCTCAATATTTATTTAAAAAAATTTTTTCTTATCATCTTCTATACTTAGAAAGTGATAAAAAATTCTATTATAAGATATTTGTAAGCGTAATTTATGTTCATAAATAAATTACATCAAAAGAATTAGAACTTTGCACAATAATTAATGAGGCAAAAATTTTAAAATAATTTGTGAAAAAAGTTCTCTTGAAGAAAATATGAATAATGCAAAAAATGATAAATGTGGAGTTCTAATTAAGAAGATAACCTCATATTATAAGATGTAAGTTTGACTAATAATTTTTTTGGATGTGCAGTAGCTCTTTTTTAAAAAACTGGCAAGATAAAAGCTTGGTGCCATAGGTATGGTTGTTAAACACAGCAAAAAAAAAGATTATTTTTATTATTTTTTTAATCTATTAAAGGAGACCTATTTTTAGAGTTATATAGTTTATTACTAGCATAAATATTATTTTGTTTAACAACTTTAAGTAGTAATCAATGATCTTTTTTAAAAAGTGTAACCTTTCTAAAAGGAACAAACCAAATAATACCATTACAAAAATGATTGGAGAAAATGTTCCAAAAATCTTTAATTGTGAAAACACTAGAAAATTCAAAGTCTCAATTGATATTAGATAAACATATAGATAAAAATAATTTTCTTTTTGACTGTTCGATCCATCACTACTTACACAGAAATAGACTGTGTTATGATTGTTGGTGCACTCTAAACAGTAAAATATTATTTGAAAATACAAGATCTAGAATATTGTTTGCAAGGGTGGGTTTATAAGCAAATTGGTATAAACCAAGACTACTGACTAAATTGAAATAAAAAAAGACTATAACACTTTTCCCTTGTTAATACATAATTTAGCAAGTCCAGTTTTGGATAATTTTTTTTCTAGGTTATTTAGTTGCTCCTAGAAGTCCTTACAGTCTTATCACGGAGCACCGCGGAAGAGCATTCAACTAGAAGTTCGCGCCTCCTTCCTAACCAATTAAATTAAAGTCACTAACAATAAAAATTGAGATATAGAGTGACACAATTTATAATCAATGCAATAAGTTCAAGATAAGCCACATCAACAATGGATTAAAACAATGGCAGGTGATTAAACGAAGATTATGAGGACCAAAACAAAAGTCTACACAGACAATTTCAATATCGGTATCTGTTTGAGCAATTTAAACTTGATCAGATTCAATGTCATTTCTATAATAAATAGCTCATCCACCAATTTTTAAGTGATCAATACAAAAGATTGAGTAATCTTTCACATAAACAATAGAGTTAGATTATTTACTAGTGAAAAATGTTTTGCAAATGCAAATTACAGTTGGTTTGATTGCTTCAGTATATTAAACTCACTTATTTGTAAGGCTTTTTGATTGAAAAGATAAACAGAATTTTTAAGAGGTGGAATTAAAGAAATTATGTAATTAGTTTTAAAACTTTTTAATTTAAAAAAAATTGAATTAATATGACACTTTTTTGTAAAAACTGCTATGCTTTGATTACTCAAAATAAATATAAATGGATCACAACTACCAAGCCTTTCCAGGAAGCGTGTGCAGCAGCATGCCTTGTTTTTCCTTGCATACAACTTTTTTTAGACAACTTGATCAGGGCTGTTTGCATATTTCTACAATTTAAGTGTTTTAAAAAAATGCACTAAAAGAACTTAGCTGAACTAAATTTAAAAAAAAACTAAAAAAAAAACTCCTAAAAATTTTTTAAGTAATTTTATCAAAAAATAAAAAAAAATAAAAAAATTAATTAATATAAAAAACGAACATTTTAATAATAAAAATTGTTGAAATGCTTAAAATTTTTTTTAGAAAATGTCAAAGTTTAAAAATTACATATTCCGAATATAATTACAAACGCAAAGGTTTAATTATATATATATTTTTGTTTATATTACTATGAAGAAATGTTTAATATGTTATTATTTAACTAGCCTGTATTTTGTTAGAAAGAAATACATATTAACATGAATAAAAAAATTAAATAAAATACTCGTTGACAATTTAAATAAAATGTGTTTATTATAAAGTAATTTGAACTATTATTTAAAAACATTTTGCATAATATATAAAAACATTTAATTAAAAGATATTTTGAAGTTATTTATCATAAAAATTTATTATTTTTTTATGTTTAGTTTTAAATCTCAATGGTTAAAATCTAATTACTATTTTATGATTTTAAAAACTCTGTTGTTTCATAAAATATATTAAAACAGCAAGGATTCTTTTTTACAACTATATCTTAACTTTTAGTCAAGCTTTATGTTCTTAAAATCAATCTTTAAATTATTTGGATTGAAAACTTTTATTCAACTTATTTTTTTCTCTTTATCACATTTGATTTATTTAATGCTTTTGATGCATTAATGCTAAATATTAGAGCATTATTTTCATATTTCTCTTTTTTTTTTCTTTCTTTCTTTTTTTTTTTTTTTAATCAGTAACAACATTTATTAGATGTAATTGCCCTACAGATTTTCTTATTGGAGCTTTTCCATTTACAATGCTTGTCCATGATACTGAGGTTGTTGAAATGACTGGTTAAACATTTTCAAGCACCCTTATTCTTTCAGATAACAGTAAGTTTCTCAATAGTCATGTTTAATGTTTTATTACTTTTTTCTTGCTCAGCTTTGAAAACGTTAAATTCGGTTAATTGAACATTTATCATGGTAATACACTAAGACTTTTGACAAAAAATAATATATTTTTTTAAAACTTACTATTCTGAAATAACACATCTGATTGCTATATAAATGGAAGTGCAAAAAAAAAAAAAGTTGACAGTTGACGCTGTTAGTTATGACAATCAATGCTGTTGTTCATATACCTGCTCTATTGTAATTTGTGTAGCTTTTTTTTATATTTATTTTTATTCCAGAAAAATAATTATAGTAAACTTATTCTCATAACTAATCTCACATAAAAAAGTAGTTAAATGCCGACTTCCTAAAAATAAAAGTATTTGAAAACTGCAATAGTTGTGTGTTTTGTTGAAAATAGTTGCACTGATATTACCATATCCTTGGTAGTAATGTGTCTAATTTGTTTCTTAGTTGCAATGGAGAACTAACTACTCATAATATAACTGCTTATATAATTCTGATAACGTTCATAATTCTCATAATGCTTATAATTGAACTTCTCATAATTTAACTGCATAATTTAAATACTGGATTTCAGCATAATATAAGTCAAAAAAAGTAGGGTTTAAAACAGTTGACTTACACCATTCTGATTCTCACCGGCTCATGTAGCCTTGACTATACAAAAATTTGACTAAATTACAGTAAAAAAAATGAAGGAGTGACGGTAATAAAGAGAAAATAAAAATTACCATCAAAATATGAAGATAATTATTGTCAATTAGTATGCTATAAACTTATATGTCAATAGTTTTTCTTAGGAATAGGGTTTTGACTTTGTTTTGAACATTAATTTATTTTACTGAAACATCTTTAATTAATTAGTTTTTTAAAATTAGTTAGAAAGTAGTTAATTACTTTAATTGCAGTAAAATAATTATTTATAACTATTTACTCTCGAATGTTGTTAAATTGCAGTTATAACTACTTATGTTAAAATCTTTTTGAGCTTTGACATAAGTAGATATAAATTTAATTTAAAAATAAATGTAAAAAATATTAATGAAACATTCTAAAAATAATTTAAAAATTTTTTCAAATTTGGAACAGCACACTTTTTTGAAACTTTGTGTCAAAAAAAACTTTATTTACTTACTGCAAAATAATTGAGGCACAAGACGCATTTTCATTTTAATCCAGACCAATACACTCCCTTCTTGCAAAAATGCTTGAATACAAGTCCATAATAAAAATAAAAGTTTAAGGGTAATACTTTATTTGAGGAGCGATAAAAAATTAAAAAAGTTTCCAAGGAGTTACAGCATATTTTGTATATTAAAGAAGATTCAACAGATTCATTCATCTACTATAAATGAACATTGTTTTGGAAGCGCTATTGTTCCTTCATTGTACATAACACTAAGAGGCTGTTTATACGAATCGGGCTGGCCCGGTTAACTTGGCTTATTAAAAAAATATTGACATAAAAAAGAAATTTTTACATTATTTTTATTGACATCTCTAAAGAGTTTAATATATGTAATTAAAAAAAACTTCTACAATGGATGTAACTCTTTATTTAAATTGGTATTTTAATATTTTAAGGGAGTATAAGGTAAGTATAAGATTAAAAACAAAACAAAAACAAAAACAAATTTAAAAACAAAACAAAAACAATAACAAATCAACGCAATAGTTTATTTTGACTCAAAAATTGGTTTAGTTAAGTAGTGACAAATTTTTAAATAGTTAAGTAGTGACAAAAAAAATAATTGGTTTAGTTAAGTAGTAACTCCGTTATCCGCCGTCTGAAGGTGCGTATTCAATCCGCCGTCTGAAGGTGCATATTCATGACATTGTATTTCTAGTGTCTTTCTCACTTTTCAGTTGAAATGATTGAGTTCCTTTTTTAGAGTATTTTTATTGTTCCACGCAAGAATGTCCCGCTATTGCGGACTTTTCCTATTTTCCTTCGTATGTATTTTTTTGATGTTGGTAAATACGAGATGAGATTTCACCTTTATAACATTTTTTGCAGGATTTTTTGTAAAGAGTTATAAGAATTTATTGAAAGAGGAGGTTTATTTTTTTGTGGTAAGTATATTTTGTAAATTTTTTGGTGATTTAAGGCTGGTGTTAACCTGCTTTAATGAAAAAATTTCTTAATTTTGGGGTAATTCCAGGGATCCACAGTATTTTTTTTGATGAAATGGATAAATGATGAGTTTCAATATTTTGTTTTTTATAATATAAACTTTCTTTAGTGTTTTTTATAACGTTTTCCGAGATTGTTCTTATAAAACCATTTTCTACAAAAACATCGATTGAAAATAATTATTGTTCAATATTATTATCAATGCATAAATATAATGCCCAATGAACAAACCCTATTAAAACTCCATCAATAATTTTTGGATCATGGCATGAGTTATGGTTAACTTGGACGTTAGTTATGGCATCTTTACGGTAAACTTTAAAATCATACGGTAAACTTTAAAATCATACGGTAAACTTTATAATCATACGTACCAGTTTTATTGTTTATAATAGTGATGAAAAGAAGGTTTAGCGTGTAATTTTCATTTTCAATTTCAAAAGTGTAATGAATATTTTTAAGTTGTTTTTTAAGTAATTTTAAAAAGGTTTTTGCATTTTCAATATCTTCATGTTATTGCAAATCGTTTGTGCAATAACATTACCATTACTTTACTGATGTATTACTGTTTTATGAAATTAATTCACTAGCTTTTTTTAATTTTAAGATCATGGCAAGTATTACAATATTACATTATATTACCATAGTTACGGCATATTACTATAATTCCGTAGTACCATAAAGAACATGGACTGTAGAGCAGTCGATTAGCGAATTGCGTCATAAACGTGCAGAGATTTTAGCTACGTGGAAAAAAAGGTGGCCGGTTCTAGACAAAAAAACGTACTAGCAAAGAAATTTTAGAAAAGAAATTTTAAAAACGTGCTAGCAAAGAAATTTTAAGAAAGAATTTGCGCGCAATTTGGTAATTACAGTTATGATTTTTAATTGAATAAATGTTAAATAATTATAATCGCATTAATTTTGGTTCGATCAGAAAAATTCATTTAAAATTCAAAATATTTTATTAATAAAATATCTCAAATTTACTATATAATATTCTATTTGCACAAATCTTAGTTGCATTTTTTTATTAAATTAGTTTACTGCATAAAGCCTTTCAAAGTATTTATTCTAACGCAACAAAATGCTAAACTATGAGTAAACCAGTTAATTCCAAATTGATGTACAAAACAGGTTTAGAATATCAGCCCTTTTAAGCCTTGCTTTTTAACGGGTGATGCGGAAGTTAAGTTCAAAATAAAAACGTCAATAACTTAGCATGGCACACCGAAAAAAAAAATTAATAATAAAGATAAAAAGTTAAGTATTAAGTTACTTTGAAAAACAATAAAATTTAAAAATAGTTATAAAATTTAAAATAGTTATGGCAGTTACAATTGAATAAATAAAGAAAGTGTTAAAAAAAGATGTTTAAGGAGTTTAAGAAGGAAACAGAAGACATGATTAAACAGCAAGAAAAAAACGTTTTAAACATGGTAAGTTCGAGTACAAAAAATTTTATACGAACGTTTAGATAAAGATGAATCACATATCAGTCAAAATAGTAAGAAAATAAAATCGATAGAAAAAGAAGTTGAGGACATTAAAGTGAGTTGAAACTTTCATAAACAACTTATTGAAGAAAAAATTAGAAGCGTCATTATTTCACAGGATAAATGTAAGCGTTACTTAAAAAAACGTAAGCACAGTAAGCGTTACCTGAAACAACGAGTCTACATTTACTAAAATTACCTACACATTAAGAGAGATAGAGGATCAATTCCGGCGGAATAATCTGAGAGTCAATTGGATTCTCGAGAATTCGAAACAAAGGTAAAAAATAAAATTAAAAATTATTTAGGTCTTCAAGATAAAAAAAGTTGAAAAGGCACATAGAAATGGTCATAAAGATTCAGTTAGACCAAGAACTATAATCATATAACCTCTAGACTTTAAAGATAAAGTAGATGTTTTAAAGACTCCTAACTTAAAAGGAAAAAAACCTATATAAATAAAGGTTTTTGCGCTGAGACAGTGCAAATTGAAAGATGAAATAGGAACAAGTGGCAGAAAAATTTTCAAGCATTTCATATGATAAACTCATCATACGCAATTGAGCCTAATATTTTAATATCTTATTTTCATGAATATTAACTTTTACTTTTTTTAAAACGGATAACAATCTAGGGCTGATAAATCTACTCAATGATAAAGACAGCAATTTGGCAACAAGGATCGCTAGCTTTTTTAAATTAGCGATAAGCTATCGAAATTTGTAAAGACAGCAATTTGGCTACGAGGACAGCTAGCTTAATAAGCTAAAGACCCACCGGCTATTGTAGCTAGCGTCATACCGTAATAAAATCGCTGTCTAAAAAATTTAGACATGCAGCTGTCAACCAGCTTTAGATTTCTAGATATTTTGTAGTTAGCTACAAACCTACAATATGTAGTTAGCGACACATAATAATGAACATGCTACAAAATCGCAATGTTTAAAGTTCATTATTCTAATTATTATAATAGACTCAACACTAAAAATAGAATTTTTAAAGATGTTAAAGACATCGGTAAAAATAAATGCCACAAAAACTAAAATAAAATGGTTTGCCACAAAAACTCTTAGTTGACCAGGAAATGATATATAATAAAGAAGGCATAATTAAAAAGCTCAACAAATTTTTTCTTGATATTATACCCACTGGGCATTTGTTTTTAAAAGTTACGTTCTAAATGTATTTTAAATGTCTTTTAAACGTCTTCTAAACATTTTCATCTAAAGAGCGTTTAAAAGACGTTTAAAAAACGTTTAAAAGACATTTAGAACGTAACTTTTAAAAACAAATGCTCGTTGGGTATATATCTTATATGAAATCAACCAATACATCTATAAAACAGTTATTAAAAGAGAGTCAACTGTTAACTTTTTAGGAGTGAATGTAGATGAAATTATATCATGGAAATATCATAGTAAATCTATTAAAAACAAAATCTCTGAAAATATCTCAATGTTATATAAAGTTAAACCATTTCCTTATATTGAGTCTTTAAAAATTATATATTTTTCATTTATTCATAGTTTTCTTTTCTATTGCATTATTGCATGGGGAATAATGGGAAGCTTGAAAAAATCTATAGCAAACAAAAATATGCATTTAGGATTAAATTTGGTGTTAACAGAACTGTCAATGGTTGATAAACTTTTGGCAAAGCTTTCTGGGATCGAAGCACGGACAAACAAAACAAAATTCTAAGAGACTTAATACCAATTCTGAAGAAAACAATGTTTTTTGAGGATTTATTCTCATCACATTTTTGCTACCCTGAACGTTTGCCTGCTGGTGTAATTTAATAAAATAGGAATAACTAAAGATTCGATGACAAATTTGGAAAAAAGGATAAAATAAAAATAAAGCTTTTGAAATTATATATTTAAACAAAAAGTTTACATCTTGTTAGGTATGCAGAAATCGCCGTTTTACGAAACCGAATTTTGCGATAAAATTCTGTGCCACGTTTTTTGAACTTTTTTTGAGGTAGCGTCAGATAAACGTTTTGTTGTGGTGTTTCTTTTTAGAAAAGTATATCAACATAAATTATTTTTGAAAATAAGAGATGTTAATCTATATTTTTATGTAATAAATATGTATGGATGATTTACTTTTTCTTGACTTTATAGATATTGAAAATTCACTTGATGTTGTCACGTGAAATTTGTATCGATGGAATGCTGAGACATTTTTCAAAACTACTGAGACATTTTTTTAAATCTATTCTTTATGCACCTGCCAAATTTCAAAAAAAAATTATGTAGCAGATAATTTAAAAAGTGTAGCAGTTTTGGTACCTAAATTTTGTTTTCACAAATTACGCGATCGGTGTTGCTGTGGTTGGGGGGAATTGAATTATACATACTATGTATATAAAAATAAAAATAATAACTATCATTATTATTATTGTTGTTGTTATTTTATTAATCTTATAACTTTATTTTTATTATTCAATCATATTTTATATATATATATAATATATATACTATATTATGGTTTAAATATTCTTTTAGATAAAAGCAGATATTATTAATAGTAATTATAAATGAACAACGAAATGGAAAAAGGTTTAGGAAATAAATTTACTAAATTAATGGCAATTATTCTTAAAGTTTCAGGAATTTTAAACCCAAATGCAAAGGAACATATATTTGTTTTGAATGTTTTTGACAGTGTTTTTGATGGCTTAACTGGTACCAAACTACTAATAAATTATTGTCATGCAAATACTATTGTCAATGCTATTCAATAGTTAATACAATTAATTTAATGCTATTATTATTAACTATTAAGTTAATACTATTCATTAAACTGTAATCTACTCTATCAACTGTTAAATAGTATTAACAAGAACTAATTTCTTTACTATTAAAATTATATTATTATTTAATTTTGATTCTACGCTGTTAAGATTGTATATTAATTCATGCATGATATTAATATGCATGCTGCTATATGACAATAATTATTTTGATTAGATATTTGCATATCTCATTTCCATAATAATAATATATTTTTTAATTTTAAAAACTTTATGGGAACTGACTTAAAAACAAATAAAAATAAACTAATTATATTAAATTAATTTATTTTCTTTTTTATTTTAACAACAAAATATCATTTTTGTGAAAGTGTATGTATTAATTTGCAAACATTATTTTTTTCCACTCATTGTTTAGGAGAGCGAATGGAACTACGAGTATTTTTATTTCATTTCTTGAATATTTTTAGAATATTTTTTCACTGAACTGCTTTTCAAATTTCACTCGAACTGCTTTTCAAATTTCACTCGAACTGCTTACTCAAACTGCTTTTGGCAATTTTTAAATTCAGATTTAGATTTTAGTCATTATTTTTGATTTTATTTCTTTTCTTTTTTTTTTTTTTTTTAGCCCAGCTCGAAAAAACTAAGAAAAGAATTTTATTTAGTTTACTTATTAAATTGAGTGAAATTTTGATTGAAGACACCGTGTTCACTGTTTTACAGTGTTCACCTTACAGTGTTCACCTTACAGTGTTTACCTTACAGCGTTTACTTTACAGTGTTCACCTTACATTGTTCACCTTACAGTGTTCACCTTACAGTGTTCACCTTACAGTGTTCACCTTACAGTGTTCACCTTACAGTGTTCACCTTACAGTGTTCACCTTACAGTGTTCACCTTACAGTGTTCACCTTACAGTGTTCACCTTACAGTGTTCACCTTACAGTGTTCACCTTACAGTGTTCACCTTACAGTGTTCACCTTACAGTGTTCACCTTACAGTGTTCACCTTACAGTGTTCACCTTACAGTGTTCACCTTACAGTGTTCACCTTACAGTGTTCACCTTACAGTGTTCACATTACAGTGTTCACATTACAGTGTTCACCTTACAGTGTTCACCTTACGCCCAAAGATATATGCCTTGTTATTGCTCTGGATAAATGCCCAGGAGGAACAGCTGATGGTTACAAAATCATATTTTTAGGGCAGTAGATCATCTAGATTTCGTTTATTCAGATTTTCATTTACGTAATTATGATGAGTGTCATTAATTGATTAATAAAAATATTTCCAACACAAAGTCAAACAGAGTTGCAGTTAACCATCTGACCATAAGTAAAGTTAGTGCAGCTTGGGGTAAAACTCTGAATGAACTGAATTGCCATTTGCACCCTCTTGATACAATTGCTACTATATGTCGCTCAGCATTGAAGTGTCCAGAGACAGAAAAGTGTGAATTATTTGGCAATGATTGTGTAGCCATCAAAATTGTTTTGGCTATGAATAAGATGAGGTTTAAAAACGAAAAAGGTAATCCGGAGGGATTTGTTAATTTTTTAGACCATAAAAAACTACTAAGGTGTATTATCCCTATATATCGAGGAAACCGTCTTCATATTCGTTTTCATACTTGCTTTATTTTTATTAAAAACTATGTTGATTTTCTATATTTTCTTATCACTGGAACAGTAAAATATGGCAGTTTGCAAGCAGAGCTACTTGCAAAAAGAAAAAAAGAAATTAGAACGAAAACTTAAATCAATGACGTTCAGCCAGATTAAGAACTTGTATAAACAGTTGTCAACAAAGCAACAGGATGATTTAGATGATATTATGTCTGACAGAATTATTGGAACAATGAACAATCTAAGTATGTCATGTATCAGGAGAAATAATATTTTCCTAATGTTAACGTGTATTGATGTTAGTATGTATTGTTTTTGTAATTGTAATGTTTATTAATGCCGAAATAGGTATCGCAAATGTTACAACTTAAAAAGTCCTAATATTTTGAAAATATCGCAAGTGTTGTGACTTGCAAAAAGATAACCAGCAAGTGTTGTGACTTGCACAACTTTTTGATAGACGGCTCTAGCTTACCTTCTCGCGGTGTCTAGCGTTAAAAATGATTAATATTTTGTTTCATTAGTGGAATTTCAAATGTTAGTCATTTACTAAAAGCCAAGACACTAATTACTTACAATGGGTATTTTGTTTACACTAAATTCCATAATTTTAAGTATTGTATTTTTAAAACATTTTACATCTTTTTTTAGGCCAGATGTTGAAGAATCAAAGTGCCTTTTCCCAAAGAATTTAAATACTCTTACGCATCTTGTATGAAAAAAAAAAGTTAATATATTTGTTTATTTGTATTTCTTTAATTTTAACTAATACCTTTTCACAATATTTTTCAATTTAAAGCTGGTAAAAAATTTAATTTTTAACTTTTTAGATTGGAGGGGCACACGCTCTTTCCTCTGTGAAACTAGATAAACTATTGCTTTTTGTAAAGTGGTAAAATATCTGTTTATACTAATTTTCACATGTGAAAATGTATTTAAATTTTTCTTTTTTTAAATCTCTTGAAAAAAGCTTTTTTTATGGGGGGAGAGGGAGGGGCGGCAGGCTTCACGCCCCCACCCCTCAAGTCAAACTATACCCCACTAACTACTAGTTGTAAAGTATTAAAATATAATTTTTTTATTTTACTACTTTACAACTAGTAGTTAGTAGTTATATGTGGGAAAAGGAATGGAGGGAGAAGAGGGGGTTGAGGAAGCGGTGCGGCGTGAGAGAACACCCCTCACCTTGACTCAAATTATACATTACTAACCACTAGTTGTAAAGTACTGAAATATAAATTTTATTTTTTGTTCTAGATTTACTTATTTATTTGGAGATAAAAATATTATTTTTAAAAAGGAATCATTTTTGTTAATAGTATGTGTTAAACAATTACCACCACATCCACTCCTAACTCAAAGGTAAACATCTCATATACTGTGGTGATCTGGGAGCAAAATATAGAAAATTCTTTTTGATAAAAAAGACAATTTTTATTAATAAAATACTTTGTTATGATGGAATTTTCAATTTATTGGGGAGTAAAAGTCGTAGTTCGGGGCTCCCTGTAGTCGCTCTCTTACACCCTATGGCTCGATGCTTCTATAAAATTGTAGCCCACTCTTACGTCTATCTTTTGATACCAAGTTATAGACATTTTGACAAGAATTGGCAAAGTTATAACAATTTCCGGTACAAAAAAAATTATTTTGACCACAGTTTCTTTAACAATTTTATATATTCAAAATTCTTCACTAAAACCTCACTACTGTTTTTTGAATTGTTCAATTTTGATACTTTTTTCACCGTTAAAATACTGTATTAATTTTCTTTTTAAAGATATATAACAATATAATATTTAGTAAATTTAAAAAATTCATGTCACATACTTAATCTTGTAGATTTTTTTGTCAAAAATAGTGAAAATAATATTCACAAATGGTGCAAATGATATGTATAATCATCATAACAAAGAAATTTGTAAACTCTTTAATAATTCTGATATAAATACAGAATGTAGCATAATTGATTTTAATACTGGAAATAATCATGATTATATTGTTGATTTTTTGTATCATTCAGGACTTTGTTATATGAACATGAAAAATATAATTTTATCACTTTAATGAATCTCAATTTTTTATTTTTATGACTTTCTTGGGTCAGCAAATTAAATCAACTTTCATATTTCAGCTCAAGGAGTATGAGAGTTAAAAAGTCGTAATAGTTATAAAAATATGTAAAAAAGCATGAGCCTGTATCAAATTTTATATCAGTGTAGCATTAGTGATGTGGCTTCATTTAGTAGTGTAGCATTCATTAGTGATGTGGCTTCATTTCAGAAGTGTGGAATTATGGAATTTATTAAACTTCAAGATTTTTAAAGACAAGTTTTTTTGTCTATAAAAAGGCTTTTATAGAAACAAACAACTATTTAAATGTGTAAAAGTTTACAAAAGAAGAGGCCATGCAATCAAAAAAGATTGTAAAAAGCACAAGTTTATTTTGAACGATTCAATGAACATATTTATTTAGATTCAAATTAAAATGAACAATGCAATCGATTATTTGATGGAGTAATGTTTTTTTATTGGCACTAGCATCTTAATTACTTTATAATTGATAAACATTAAACAATGCTTGTGTGCTTGACTATCTTTGTAAAATTTAAATTTTGTTTTTACAAATTTAACTGTTTATTTATTTTTTTATTTTTTTTCGCTAGTTGCAATTTTTTGTCAATGTGTATATAAAGATTCCTTTGTGTCATTCTTATACAAGTACTTATACAAGAAAAAGTAAATTTAAAAAGAATAAAAACCATTTTGAACAAATTTTTCAGAGTTGAAATTTAAGCTTTCTCAAAAATTATGGATTAAAACTTATTCATAAACATTTTTGTAAATATGTATTTATTTTATTTGGTCACAATTTTTAAAAAGAAATTTATAAACTTATTAACTAAATATATCTTTAAAATTTTCCTTTTAAAAATATCATTTTAACAGTCAATGTATAGAGAACTAGTTAAGATTTTTCTGAACAAATTCTTTTTGTTTATGCGTTTACTCTCAGGTGCTTAATACGAAGGAGGGATAATTAGTTAACTTTTGGAAAATATACGCACCCTAAGCGTATTAACCTAGCTAACATTGACAGACGGGTACCGGATAATTTTTGTCTGGGCTTGCGGGAACGGGGTTTTGACAAGTAAGTGTTTCGGTTTCCGGACGGGTCCCGTATGGTAAAAAATTCAAGCAAATTAGCTTGATTGGGTTTTATCTGGTTTTTCAAAAATGCTGAAATAAATGACCAGTGAGATAGGAGGTGGAGAAAAATGTTTTTTTGCTTTAAAAAATATGGCACCCTGTAATTAGGTTTCATGAAAGTCTTTATAAAAAAAAGGAAGAGCTCCATTGCTCAGTTGCTGAAGGAATCTAAAGCAAAGAAACAACACCAAAATATTTTTGTATTACTTGTTAAATCTAACAAAAGAAATATGAGAAAAAAACTATTAACTGTTTTTATACGAGTTATACTTTTCAGTAGAATGTACTTTTTCTAGCAAGTTTTAATTTTTTTAAATTTTTTTATAAAAAAGTGAGCATGTAATGCTAAAGTTCAATTTGCAGTAAAGCCATGCACGCACCTTGAACTCGTTTAAAAGACCTCGGTCATCTGAACAAATATTTTTCATGATTTAAAAAATGCGCTCTACAGGTACAGATGTTCTTGGCAAACGCTAAAGGTATTCAATAACTTTTACCAGATTAGGTACACCACTGTCTTTTTATTGAAAATGCTTGAATAATTGAATCCATTTGTCAACATAAGCGATTTGGATTTTCAATGAACTCCATTCTTCCTTTTTTGATGTAAAAAATGTTTTTGCACTTGACATCTCATCAAAAAGACTGTCAATATTAATTTTTTGTTGATCATCTGAACTATTTATTTTGTTTATAGCTTCAGCAGTTTATTTAATATCGTACCACTTTAGTACGTGATCAAGTCCAATCCATGCAAATATCTCAGCCCCAAAAAAACTATTTTCCCTCAGTTCAATATAAAATATACATTGTTTATAAAAGGAATTTACATCTGTTATAAATGTATTAACACCCATGGGTATTAACACCATGGGTATTAAATTTTCCAAGCAACAGTTTTGCTCCTTTTACTTGAACTGTGTAGACATGAAAATACTTATATATTTTCACAATAAGAGCTTCAAGTTCAATTGGAAGACCATCCACAGCAGATTGAAATGAATTGTGTACAATTTGTGCACCACAACCAATGCCAACAATATTAAAACCAAATTCTTGTTTAAGCCTGTTGTAAACATTGTTTTTACCTTTTCTATGTACTCCACCAAAATTTGTGTTGCTATTGTCAGAACAAAAGGCAGCAATTTTTATTAACTTCATAACATGGAAATGTTGAAATTAACTTATCAGTCAATATTTTAGATGTTTAACTATCAGCAGATTCAAAATCCAGAAGTTTTACTTTGACACCTTCCAGTGGTAAAAAAGAACCTAGCAACAATTGGTGATAGTTTTACTTCTTTTTTATTTGATTAGAAACTAAATGTGTCTTCAGTGAGTCATCATGTAACTCTTTCACAGATAAAGGTGCCAGAACATTTAAAATTATTGCTTGACATTTGGTTCTAGAAGCACCAAATTTCGTTTCAAAAAACTTTGAGATGTGTTATGATTATGTGTTATATATTTTTAACAGATGAAGAACATGGGGCAACCGAAACTCCAGCTACACATACACTAATAAAGTCAACGATTAGCGTTATTCAAGATAATTCCAAAATAAGACTTCGAGTTCCTCATAAAACTCAGACCTAGAAAGTAATTGTTAGTATTTGTATTAGTGTCAAAATAATATAATTTTCGTTGCTTTTTTTTCAAAATTCAAAATCATGAATTTTGTTTTGGGACAAAATGAAATAAAAAATTCATTTTTTCCGAAAACGGGACAAAACAAAAACCGTTGGGATGCTGGAACAAATGGCATAAAACCGGGACAATCCCGGATAAAACGGAACGTATGGTAAGCCTACCCATAAGGTTTCCAAAAGGTTTAAACTGATAATTAAAAAAATCATTACAACATTTACTCGATGGTTGTCATTTATAATTCGTAATATGCGTGAAATAAATTTAAAAATTTTAACTTTTATGCGTTATATTTTTTGTATGCATTATATTTATATTTTAATTAAAGAGAAATTGTTTTTTCGGTGTAGTTTTTCACTGTAAAACTCCATTAAAAGTTGTTGTTTTAAAATTTCATATATTAATTACCATTTTATAATGATAAAAGAATAAAAAAATGGAAAAAAAAAATTAAAAAATTCTTTTTTTTATTTTTTTGAAAAAATTTACAAAGTTTAACATATATGTTAAACATTCCAGTAACTATTAAACAGTAGTATTGAATTAGGTTGGCATTTTTAAAATGATCAAAATTTAGAGTTTTTTTTCTCTTTGTGATGGTAAGAACTGCTTTGAAGTTGCACAAAAATTTATCTATCACAACATTTGCAAACTGGCGAATGTCGTGATGGATAGGTTATTTTTAAGGAATTTGAAGCTTTTAGATCGTTTTTACAAATCAACTCTTCCCAGTAAACACAGATTGGTTTAGAATTGGTCAATATTTAATCGAAATCGGTCAAAAATAGATAAACGTTTAGCGACCTATTATTGACTAAAAATTGACGCTTGATTTAAAATGTATATTTCAAACTTTTTTATATATACGTTTACTAAACGTCGATCTAACGCATAGAATATCGACTTACATTAGTCAATATTGTAAACCTTTAATCGACCTTAATTAAACGTAAACATTTATAGATTTAAAATCTACGCTTTCATTTATACGTTTATTAAACGTCAATCAAACGTTTACAATAATGACTAATATAAATTGTTATTCTAAACGTTTGATCGACGTTTAATAAACGTTTATTATATTATAATATAGCAATATAGCCATTGGTCAGAAGACGCACATAACAGCTTAAGTCACGCGGTTTAAATAGGCATAATTAAAACGAAATAAAAAAAATTATTATACAATTACTTTTTATTGGCTAAATAATTAATTTAAATGCGTTTACAAGATTCGCTTCCTTACAACAACTGAAAGCAAAACGACTGATTAATAAACAATAAACGAGTATCGGAAGATAAAAAGTTAAAAATCTCTTATCGCGACAATCTACCTTCCTAAATGCCAACAACTTAATGGACTCAGATGTTTTAGAAAATATTGATTGCAACCTTGACACAGTTAAAAAATACGAGTTGCCGGTCTCTCGTTATGAAAGTCCTGCTGCAAGAACTTTTTTCGTAAGTTTTATAAACAGTTTTAATTCATTTTGTTAGCGCTAGTATGATAGTGTAGCAGTAGGTATTCATCTTTCCATTAATCAAGAGGTTTAATAAATAAATTTTTTTACATTTTTATTTTAGATGCATTTTAGCTTAATTTAGTTACATTTGCTAAAGAAAATTGGTAGAACAGAGCTGGTAAAAGCCACTGCATATAATATGGCGCGACTTTCGAAATTTTCCATGTTTATTTTTGTCAAAAATAAACATGGATGGTACAGGAAATTTTGGAAACCATTCAGAAAATCCTCTATATGTAAAGTTGTTCTGTGTAATTCCAATTTTATTTTATGAGTGTACATTTAAATTATTTTAATTAAAATAGTTTTTTGCGGTTACAAATCAGGTTACGAAATCAGACGATCATGATAAGAGTGTAGAAGATGATGTTGCACAAACAGGTGCATGATAAACAAGTGGTAGACTACCGTCTAGGAAGATTTTTGATAATGCATAAACCAGTGATCCAAAATATTTGTTTATGAGTTTATTAATTTTTTAAGTAATCTTAATATTAATGTAAATTTTTATTTTCTGCTGAGATTATATTTAAAAAATATTTTATAGAAATTTTTTAATATAATATTTCCACTGCCAAAAGCTTGATCATTTAATTTTTTTTAATTATCGAAACATAAACAACATAATGCACAAACATTTTTTCTCCCACTATATGAAAACGTTTTATATAAGTTTATAACTTTATATATAGTTTTATAAAATAAAAGTATAGTATAAGTAGTATACTATAAAAGTTTATAAACATATTATAATAGTTATAAAAAATATAAAAAATAAGACCAGGTCTTTTGTAACTATATCTTATTTATAAATTTCACGACCTATATAGCTCTTATTACTTATATAAAGTTAAAAAGTTATAACGTAATTTTAACTTATATTAGTTTTAAAACTTAAATAAATTAAATTTACGTTAACTAAATCAAAGAAACTAATAGACGTTTACTTAGACTAAATCAAAACGCTTTATATACGTTAATTAGACTAGATTTAAATGTAAATTAGACAAAATCTAAACGCTTTATATACTTATAATAAACCTATCATAGACGTCTAAAATACGTTTGAATATAGACGTTTTACGGACGTTTGTTCTAAACGTTAATTTGGATTTCATTCTAAACGGATAATTGACCAAATCTGAACGTTTAGATGAAACGTTGTTTTGACGTTTAGTAGACGTTAGTGTGTTTACTGGGTTCCATTGATTTTTCTACATTTTATTCATGCAAAATGATTGATGTTAACAAAGTTTACCCACAGCCAGATTTAAATATCAAGTGTTTACAAATAAATGCAAAAATGGCTTTATTGTTATGCATCAACTACATTTTTAAATCATTGATTTTTTTTGGCTTTGATTTAAAATTGTATGCTTGTAATATCAACAATTATATCATAATATACATAATAATAACTTAAATTATAATAACTTATACATATAAATACTTATAATACTTAACTTATATTTACAATACTGATAGAATATTTATTGATATAAACTTTTGCATTCAAACTTTAATTATAAAACTTTAATTTAACTTGATAACTTTAAAATAATAACTAAAAAAAGATAACAGTTATTATATAGATCATGACCATTATTATTATAAGCTTATTTATTATAAGTGTTTTATAATAAGTTGAACACCGTTTTTGTTTTCCATAATTAATTTTATAATGTTGGGATAAAATATTAAGTTGCAAATTAAAGGAACAAAAATAAGTCCCATATGATTTGTATCTTATGTATATCTTGTATTTTGCATCATGTTTAAGAATATTTCTATTTGGTGCACACAGACTGTTGGCAATATTTGTATACTGATATGAGTAAAAGTGACTAGAATAAATATTACCTTTGTTTATTACCACCAGTCCTGTAGAGTCGGAGTCGCTAAACAAAATGGTGATTCCAACTCCAATAGTAAAACTTCTCAGTATTGCAAGTGCATGTACAAAATATTTAACCTTCAAACTATTTTTCATATTGTTAGCAAAAAAAAAAATTTTTAATTATCGCGTAATATTTTCTGACTCCACACCCGTGATAACCATGATTAGAATAATGTAAGAAGAAATTTTTTTTTATCTAAAGAATATTGGGCTAAAGTCAATATTTTCTTAAATATTTAAATATTATAAAAAAACACATATTAAAAAAAAAAACACAAGTATTATGATAAAGTATATACATCAAAACCACAATGTTGTCTATAAAGTAGAGGTTGCAGCTAATATTTAAGCTTCAGCTTTAAACTCATTAGCTTCAGATTAAAGCTGAAGGTGATCAAGTCAATTAAATCAGCTTGACAGCTGATAGTAAAATAGAATAATACTCCATAAATATATTAAATAAAAAAACATGTAGAAAATTATTCAATGAAAACAGTGACACAATTTAAACACACATGTAAAAGATTTTAAATAAAATTTGCCAAAAGTTTTTGCTGTTTATAAAAGTTCCTGTCAGAGCCTAGGCCTAGCACTTGCAATTTTGGGGGACCCAAAATAGATTTTTAAAGATTTTTTTAAACCCAGTGGTACCCAAAAACTTAATTCCATTTTTGATTATCTAGTTAATTTTTTAGTAGAGTTCAATGTTCTTCCAAAAGATGGTTTTATCTATGAAAATATTGAGTACGAAATAAATCTTGCTGTTATTATTTGTGATGCCCCAGTTATAGCATTTGTTAAGTGTATTAAGGGACACAACTGTTATAACTGATGTGAGCGTTATGTTCAGAAAGGAGAGTGGTTTAGTTTTAAAGACTGATTCGATTTTTTGTAATAAAAAACATTCTGAACATCTTAGTGGTGTGTTAAATTGAATTTAATGTGTGTTTATATGTGTGTTTAATTGAAAAAAATATTGACATGGTGACAAAGTTTCCTTTAGACTTTAAGCATCTAGTATGCTTAGGGTAATGCAAAGATTTGTCAACTTAAGGTTAAATGGCACAAATATTGTAAATTGTCTCAGATTACAGTCAATAATTTATCTGACCTATTGTTCCAGATACGTCGTTAAATTCTGAGAGAATTTTCAGAAAACCAAGGTCTTTATTAGATATTAAAAAATGGAAAGCAACTGAACTAAGCACTTGGCCAGTTGTTTTAAAGGGGTTGATTGAGCCAAAAATCTATTCAAACTTTTTAGATCTTTCAGTTGCAGTTCTAATTTTATTGTCTTTTTTTTTATGAAAAAATATGTTGATTTTACTTGCCAGTTACTAAATTTTTTTGTGCATTCATTTGGTGAACTTTTTAGTAAGAATCAACGAGTTTACAATGTTCATTTTATAATACATATAGGAGATAGTGCAATTAAATTTGAAGTACTTGGTAGATGTCCCTCATTTAAATATGATTTTTTTTTGAAAATTAAAAAAACTTGTTGCTAAAATAAACACGTACAAGGAGATAAGTAGAAGTTTAGTATTCTTCATTTTGATAGGTCAGTAACCATTGCATTGCGACACTGTTTACAATTTAAAAATTATCAAGTTTTAGAGTATTTTGTTTCAGCTAATGAAGGTGATAATTGTTTTAAAATTGTAAAAAAATAAAATATTTTTTAATATTATATATATATATATATATATATATATATATATATATATATATATATATATATATATATAAATATGTACATATATATATATATATATATATATATATATATATATATATATATATATATATATATATATATATATATATATATATATATATATATATATATATATATATATATATATATATATATATATATATATATATATATATATAATGTTGTCAATAGCGATGATTTTTGTTAATTGTTTGCATGAGTTTTAACTAATTTTTTTTTCTTTTCAAATTTATGCGGAAAGAGAGAATTTGTTGGGCAGGTTGACATTTTCAATGCTTCAGTGAACAACTTTAACACGTTTTTCTATTGTTCATTTATTTCAATAAGATGGAACTTTTGCCTGCCTCAATTTTTTTTTTAAACAAAATTAATTGTAAGTATTTTCATTCTTTTCGGTATTTTACTAAATTTAATTTTTTGATTGTTTAACAATATGTTTCTAAATACTTTCTATTATGCTTATGAGTGTGCGCAAACAATTTAGCGTAAAATGTAATTATAACGTCAGTAAATTAATTTATTTGGTTTAACTTTATAGTAAATAAAATTTATTAACTATTTCTTGTTACAATATTTAGTCAACTTTGTTTCTACCAATATTGATCTTTGGAAATTTTTTATTTTTGCTTTGTTAATTATGTTTTGTTAATCATTATCACAATATTTAGAATTATAATTATAATAATGAATTATTTTAGAAAATGAACTTCGAACATTACGCAAACTTAGATAGGAATTTTAATCTTGAGAAATGCTTGCCAACTGAATTTTTAGTTAAACCTCAAAGAATTTCTGCAGATAAAAAATATATAGCTCCAAAAAGCGTCAAGCGACCAATGAATGCCTTTATGCTTTGGGCAAAAGATAGAAGACGTTTTTTAATGGAAAATAATCCAACACTTCATAATGCTGATATAAGCAAAATTCTGGGTAGTGAATGGCGTGAAATGCCAGATGAAAAGAAAAACCCATTTTGGAAGGAAGCTCATGTTTTAATGGTGCAGCATAAATTTGATCATCCGGAATATCACTACAAGCCAAGAAGACAACGACAAAGTAAAACCAAAGGCAAACAAGAGTTAACAGAACTAGAAAACCTTGAAACGTTGATGCATAAAAGAAAACTCAACAAAGAAAAACTAAGTTTTTTTGAGCGTCGGGTAAGTTTGATGAAAAGATCTGAAGAACAGGAAATCCTACAACGGTCCGACAAAGAAATAGACTACGAAGCAATGGATAGGTTAAACTATTTAAGATATCTCAATGATAAAAAGAATTCATGTGCAATCATAAAATCAAAATTAAAAATGGAGGCAGGTTTTTTAAATGAAAATTCAAAATTATCTAACCTAAATACAATGCAACGCAATCAATTAACACAAAGTTGCAAAACCGATTATACTATTAAACACGACGAAACTGAAGATAAAAGTTTGCTCGAACGAAAACGTCAACTCGATTTTTTTCTGCAAGTTGATGACTCTGATGAGTCTGATATAGATTCTCAAAGAACTTCAGATGCTAAAACATCTGTAATATTGAGCGAGTTTTATGATATTTTACCTAGATATAAATAAGAAATGTTTAATATTAACGCAAGCAATCATCAGTAACGCTTTAAAAGTAATTTAGTACAAAGAGTCCGCACAAATACACATAAAAATGTAAAGAGCTAAATATCAGAAAATTTTCGTCTATGCATCAGAAAGGCAATTGTTTTATTACATAATAATACTTAATTAAAAATTATTTAAAATAACGTTATCTAAAGCAAAATCATCATCATCATCATCATCATCATCATCATCATCATCATCATCATCATCATCATCATCATCATCATCATCATCATCATCATCATCATCATCATCATCATCATCATCATCATCATCATCATCATCATCATCATCATCATCATCATCATCATCATCATCATCATTATCGTCATTATCATCATCATCATCAACAACATCATCATTGTCATCATCATTATTTAGTTTACAAAGTGCACACATTTAAAGTGTTATTTTGAACTAAGTGTCTTTTTAAAATTTTGAAGTAACCATTAACATGGTTACTTTAAAATTGTTTTGATTTTTTTAAACTTGAAGATTGTTAGTTTAATTTTTGAAAATTGATTCAATTTAAGATAAGACAAAAATATTTATGAAAAATTTATTGTGCTTACAAATAGGTTTTAGTTTACGTGTGTTTTTGTATAAGGTAGAGGAAGAAAACTTGTTTAAGTTAAATAAGGTACCTTAAATAATGTAATTAAGGTTTTTTTCCCCTGAATTACTGTTATATTTTCAAAATAATTTTATTAGTTTGAATTTAGTTTTAGTTTAGGCTTCATGCATTAGAAAAGAAATTTAGACACAAAAAATTCCTAGGTGTTTACCTAAGATATTCAACTGAACAAAAACCTGATTTTACTCAGAATATCGAAACAGGGATTCAAGAACATTGATTTACAAAATCTAAAACATAGTATAAAAAACACAGGCTTTAAAAAACGATGAGATATTTGGATGTATTTACCAATAAGAAAAAAATTAACAATTGTAATTTATAAAAAAATGTTTACATGACCGGGGCAATAAAAAGACAAACTTAGTCCTACATTACAATCTCTCTATTTCGAATCTCTGGATTCTAAAACCTCCATAGTTTGATTAAATGCTAAGTAACTCGTAAAAAGTCAATTTTCTATAATTCGAAAATCTCTCAAATTCGAACTTTCATTTTTCCCGTGTTAGTCATAAAATTGTCCCATAACATATTTAAAAATATACATTTGTATCATAGCATTTTTTTTTTGTGTAGTTATTTTAGGTGCTCCCAAAAGTCCTTGCGGTCTTATCACAGAGCACCGCGGGAAAGCATTTAACAGGAAGTTCACTCCTCCTTCCGTACCAATGTTACTTTTTGGGCTTGAGCTGGCGTCGAGCCTAGGAACTCTGTGTTCTGAGCCAGAACTTTAGCCACTGCGCCACATCTGCTCGAGTGTACACTTGATGCGCAACAGTAATTTCCTATAAGCTGAAAAGTATTTTTTTTCTTTTGATATACTCTTTATAAAAAGACTTATACTTGTTTAGTAAATAAGTCGAATCGCAGAGTAATAAACAAAAACTTGTATAAACGAGTATAATCGAGTTATAATAACATATTTCAGTGATCAATTATTTAAAATTTATACATTTATCCGTAAAAGTTTTTCAAGTTTTAAAAAATGAAAAAAAATGATCACAATTTCTTATTTAAAAATTTTCAACGAAGACGAGCTGCTTTAGGTTCATCTGTCATACAAAGATCAAACATTGCTAATGTATTAAAAACAGGTATTAAAAGCAGGTATTAAAAGCAGGTATTAAAAGCAGGTATTAAGGGAGTTTTTTTGAGTTATTTTTGTTCTTCTTTTTCACTGATTTAAGTTTTCAGTCAGCTGAATTTTGAACATGTTAAAAATATAGTATCTAATTTTTCGACTTTGACAAGTACAACATTAACGCAATGGGTATGTTTCTGTTATTCAAAAGTATACCGTTTACGAGTTATGATATAAGCTGGTACAACGTTATGTAACATGATATGCGTTCCATGCTAAATGACACTTGGTATATTGGTAACTGAAGCTTTAATTAATAAATGTTAATTGTTTTTACAAACATTTTTCCTATTTATTACGCCTAAAGTGTTCCAAAAATGTATGTTTTGTTTCTAATACTTGTCTCCTTAGTTGATTATCGCAACTTTAGCAATACATACTTTTAGTGTCAAGTGAGTTCAAGCGATTGGTTTTTCTCTTACAACTGAATTTGAAATGATCAACAGATATTTTTTTGAAACTTTGTTTTGTTTTCAATAAATATATATGCCTGAAAATTGTCATTGAATTAAATTTTGTCAAATATGAATTGGAGAATTCATCTGTATTTTCATTTTAATTTCACTATTTTTATTTTAATTGCAATTTGAATTTTAATAGCAATTTTTTTTCAAAAATAGATTTTTGACATTCTCTGTTGTTAAATGGCGTATTTAAGATATATATATAAAGAAAAAAAGTTTTGATTTTTTTTGGTGATAATATTGGTTTAGGTTTAAAAATATCGAGATTTTTTAAAATATTTTAGCGTTGATGGCGTTTACGTGTCCATAAAACATTTTTGTCAAAAACGACACGTAGTTAAGTTTGAGTTTTTTCAATAAATTTTCAATCTATACTTGGTAGAGAAAGTTTTGCTATTGCTTTGATCGAAATAAAATATACGAAGCATTTAAGCATTTGATACTTATTTGTTAGCATTAAAATATGCTTTAAGTTTTGTAGCTCAAAGCTGACTTATCGAAAAGACCATTCAACGCATTTATAGATGAATAAAACGAATTTGTATAATCTGCAAACATTAAACAATTAAGATTTTCAAAGGCTTGATTCTTAGGGGACACTGCATTTTATTTGTAATAGCTTTGTATAACTATTACCACCTATTATAACACGCATTATTTAATTAAGCAGCTGTGATGAAGTGTAAGAGTTCTGGCTCAGAACCAAGAGGTTTGATACCAGCTCCGGTAAAATAAGCGACATTGGTGAGGAAGGAGGTCTGAATTTCCTAGTTAAATGTTCCTCCTCGGTGCTCTGTCATAAGGCCGTTAGGTCTTATTGGAGCACCTAAATAACTAAAAAAAAATTGTTCATCACCATTTTTAAAAGCTTTATTTTTTATAAAATACTTTTTTCGGCAGTATCGAAAGCTTTTGTATAAGGCATAACTGATTCCTTTATGATTAAGTCTGAATCACCTTTCTGCACATTATACTTTTGTTGTTCATTACATATTGTGTGTATCAACATGTGTGTATCATGTATCAACATGTGTCTATCAACATGTGTGTATCGATACTATAAAACACATGCAAACGTAGGATAAAATTTATAAATTGTAAAAATTTTCTAAACATTTGTAAAAATTTTCATTTTCATATTAAAAACCTTATTTGTAGACATTAATACTAAAGTTGTTAAACTTTTATCTTTTAGTATAAATATTCAACGGTATTGGTAAAATCCAGATATAATAATAATAATAATAATAATAATAATAATAATAATAATAATAATAATAATATAATAATAAAAATAATAGCTGGGACAATAACAGTAGATATTGCACTGTATCAGCTTTTGACTAAATAGGTGTTTACTGTTATGTTATTGCTTTTAACTTTTGTTTTAATAAAAAGTTTTTGCAAATCTCTGAATTGTCTAGTTTATTTTTGAATAGATTTATTGGCTCAGCTTCTTTTATACCATTCGGCAGATTATTCCACGTGTGGACTATACGATTTGCGAAAAAATTGTATCTACGAGCGTTTTTGCAGAAAAGCTTTTTCAAAATAAATTTGTGTTGTCTAAGACGAGGGCCCTCTTGTGACTCGGTGTAGTTGTACTGGGAAACCCAAATGATTTTATCGTAGCCATATTGAATTTATATTGCAGGATTAAATCACCACGTATTCGACGCTCTTCTAGAGTTGTTAGTTGCATGAAGAAATTACCATATGAAAGAAGATTAGAATCTTCTTTCATATGGTAATTTCTTCAACGCTAGTACTACTTTAATAGCTCTTCTTTGGACTTTTCAATTTTATTGATGTCTTGTTTTAAGTAAGGACACCAAGCTTGAATAGCAAATTCCAGATGTGGGCGAACGAAAGTTGTATATAACTTTTTTACCGTATTGTTATCAACAAATTTAAATGTCCGTTTTATAATGCATAGCATCATATTTGCTTTACTAACAACTGAGTTAACTTGAAATTGCCATTTTAGATCTGATTGTATTACTATGCCTAGGTAACTTTCATCTTCCGTACTAGATATGGTATGGTTGTAGTATATATATACAAAAATTCATACGAGTAAAACAATGGATCAGTATATGCTTGGAAAGTATGAAACGCCATAGCTAATACTGTAGATTCTAATCCTGTTTAATTATAAACAAAAATGTCTATTTATAATTAAAATAAAATTTGTATAATCTTGCATACGAAAGTTTTACTTCTTTTAAAACTTTTTTCGTAATCAATTTTTAGCTTAGTTCATGATATCTATTATATTTTGTAAATTACACAGCTAGTCCCGTTCTACGCTAAATAAACTTGAACTTTATTTTGCAATTTCTCTAAAGCTCCAAGAATAGAATGGCCTATCCTATTTAACTCACCACTTTTTGTTAGGACTTTATACGTTTTCCGTCGTTAAATTAGGAACTAATAACCATTGAATTAGGAAATAATAGTAGCAGAGGCAGTTGTGTTTTCTTAATTTTTTTTTTAAAACAAATTTACAGTTTTTATTATTATTCTTTTTTTACATCGTATTAATTTTGTTACCAGATCTCTGAAATAAATATGACTAATAGCAAAGTTATTATAAACTTGCTATTAAGGTCAGTTTCCACTAATCTTTTTTTTACAGAAACGAGAAAGGAAAGCACATTGGGACAGAGTGTGCCAAAATACCAAAAAATCAATGTCGGCATTGCACGGTGAAAACTTGTCATAATGGTAAAGACATATTCATTAGAGGAAATATCTAGTTAAAAAAACATTAATATTAATTTAAGCGTAATTTTATGTGGTGATTTACACGTTAATTTGACATGTGTTCCAAAATGCTTTTTTTGCTTATTTTGTTACTTTTTTACTCTGCTATTGTTTTAAATTAACTTTATTGACTTTCATTTTAAAATATATTATTTTAATTAACAATGTTTTTTTCACTCAGACATTTAAAAACAATTTAACGTAAGTGTAATTATTAGTTTTTATGCATCGAAAACAGACAGTTTTTGACTTATTTTTTGCTACTAACCTTTCCTATTAGGTATCAAATAAACCAACCTCCAATATCCTCCAAACATTTGATTATGTAAATCTCATGCTAAATGTATGTAAATAGCTATGCATCATAAACATTTTGCTACTTTTTTCAATAAAAAAAGTTCTTTCAAAGCATTGGTCTTCAGTTAATGGTCAGTTGATGAGAATTACTGAGCATGTAAAAAGAAGTTTTGTACACAAAGAATGTACTACAAAATCTTTCATTACTGTTATATTATATAAGTTCTGTAAATATAAATCTAAAAAAGTTATTTTATGACAAATACATGCATTGAAAAGTAATATTTTTAATGTTTACAATGATAAAAGCCCATTAAAAATATTTCGTATTTTTCATCAAAATTTAATTTTTTTAATTTCTTTTTTTTTATCATATAATTATAATTATATAATCTTTTTCGTCAATATAAATTTTTTTTTTTTTTACAAAACTGTTAACGTAACAAATTGACTGGAGCAAGCAGAAGACGATGGTCTTATCATCTTGCCCCGTTAATTTCAATTATGTTTTACAATAAATATCAATTAAATATAAGATAAACACAAATTATAAGATATTTAAATATATATAAATATAAGAACTCGTATAAGTAAAATAGCCAAGTAAATGTATCTTTATAAATATAAATACAATTAAATGCAATTTTATAAATATAACCATAATCATTTCCAGCTATTGTGTAAATGGAAAAAAAAAAAAAAAAATTTCAAGACGTGTGAAAGTTTTTTTAAAAAATAAGAGATTGTTTCAGTAATGTTGAGATCAAGTAACTGTTGTTTAACAACGCATTTAAAATGTTGAAAAGAGTTTATCGTTTTAATCTCATTTGTGAGAAATAAGTTTTACAATTGTGATCCTCTTCTAGATATTGAGAATTGGGATTGACTCAAAGACATTTTTGGAATATAGTAGTTCTGCTTAGAATGTTTTGTTTTGTATTTATGATCAATAAGTTGGAAGTAATTATGGAATATTTTTGGGACCAAATTATTTTTTACTTTGAACATAAACTGAAGGATGCTATAGATGTTTTGTTCATTAATATTAAGAACTCTCAGTTCTTTCATTATTTGTTTAGCACTAACATATCCATTTGTGAATATGCAGCATGCTTGCTTTTGTTTTTTATAGACTAAGGCTAGTTTTGATTGGTAAGTACTTGCCCATAAGCATTACTGAACTCACAGATAAAATGTTCATAAGCTTTATTTGCGTTTTTGTAGTTATTAAGTTGTTGCCAGTTTATTAGCGATAAGTGACCGCGAAAAATTTGAATACCATTTTTATTTATTTCCCTTTTTCATATATATTTTGTTTGGTATTCAATCAGATTTTTCTTTGCAAATTGAATTAGAAGTAAAAAAGATTGGAAAATGATCACTTACATCGGTTTTTATGATCCCACTTTGAGTGTTATATTTTGAAAAATTATTAGTAAAGATATTGTCTATGAGTGTTTTAGTTTGATGAGTAACACGAGTTGGCTTGTTAATTAATGGTAATATACCATGTTGATAAAGAATATTTATAAAGCGTTTAACTTTATTATCAGTTTTTATGTCTAAAAGGTTTATATTGAAGTCCCTCATTAAGTATAGTTGTTTATTTCTTACCGTTTCTAAATACTGTTCTAAATACTTTTCAAAAAATTTTATTTTACCACTAGGTGGTCTATATATTGCAGTTAAAAAAACGTTTTGTACTTTTTTCTTATTATTAATCAGTTCTAAGGTTAATGACTCACATTCTTTACTATAATGGCTAAGATTTTCTGCTTTTTTAAATTGCAGTGTATTGTGGATAAAAAAACATATACCGCCACCCATACCTTTACCTCTGGTTTGATGAATTGAATTGTACCCTGTCAATTGAAGATTCGAATTATTGGAATCTTCATCTTGACACCAAGTTTCTATAAGACATATTACCTTAAATTCACAGTTTATGTTATGTAACATAGACTTAAAATTTTTAATTTTTTTTTTTCAGACTTCTAATGCTTAAAGTTAATGACGTAAATGATGGTTGCGTTGAGCCTATTTAACAAGAAACTTCCTCAACATTACAGTAACAAGACTCAATATCAATATCCTCAAAAAAATTTATATCAGGATCATCATTTTTATTCAAAAGTAGTGTATTTTTCTTATCAAAAACCTTAAAAGTTTTTGTTTTAGTTATTATATCAGCCATTTTTGTAATTAAATTTCTATATCTCTTTTATGATAATAAAAATTAATTTTTTTACTTAACTATATATTTCTTTGTAGATACGTTTTTTAATTTAATAATTTTATCGTACCTTAATCCGACATTTTCTCCCTTTTCTCTTCTTTGTTTTACCTCAATAAACAATTTCTTCCTTATAATTGCTGTCTCTCGAGAATAATCTTCATTGATGTAGATGTTTAGTCCCTTTAGGCGATGAGCTTCTTTTAGAATTTTAACTTTATCTTTATATCTAAGTAGTTTCATTATTATAGATCTCGGTCGTCCTTCTTTTTTGTAACCTGTGCGGTGAGCTCTATCAATTTCAACTTCGTTGACTCTTAAAGTATTAGAGAATAGTTTTAAAACTTTATCTTCGGTCATCTCAGGTTTCGTTTAAACTTTCGGTAATACCTTCTATTCTAAGGTTATTTCGTCTTGATCGATCTTCTAATATCCTATTTTTCTCGCTAATGTTTTTTATAGGGCTTTCGTTCTCTAAGTTATTACATGCCGTTTTAATTTTTTGGTCGATTAAATGTTCGTGAAAGTTAAGACTATTTTTTAATTCATCAAGTTCTTTTTCTAATTTGTTTATTTTGTTTATACTTTCCGCCGAATTGTTTTCAATTTGGCTTAATCGATCATTTATTATTTTTAAATTAGTGCTTAAAATCTCAACAAAGTTTTTTTCTTGCTGCTTCAACATTATTTCAGTTTCTTTTTTGTATTCGCTGAACATTTCTGTCAACATTTTCTTTATGTCTGATTTTGTTACTGCCATAAAAATCTTTTTGATTTGCTATCAACAAGGTGCGATTTTAATAATACAATATAAATATATTAGACACTTTCTGTTGAAGTACAATTCGATACTTTGTAATTATTACTACGATAAGAATGGATTCAAAAACTAAATAATTTCTCAACGTGGTTAATTATGTCGCCATTTTTAAGCTGCCATCTTGAATAGAAAAAAAGTTACCATACCAAAAGTTACCATTTTATATTACATAATTACATGTTTATTACTTTATTTATGCATTTTATATATAAATATAGCTATTCTAATAAAAAAAAACTACGAAAATAATTTTAGCACAAAAAACTTGATTTTGTCCCACTGTGGAAAGGGAAAATAATCATGCGAGCAGGTGTAGTTTTAACTTGTCCAAAGCATGTTCACGTGATTTTTTTTTTCTTTTCCATTCTGTTTTTCATTAAAAAACGGATGAGTGGAAACCGATCTTTATAAGTAATAAATGAATTGATGTAAGTAATAATATACCGTAAAAACCCCTAATTCCGGATGTAACCTAATTCCGGATGGTTTTAGTAAAAAGTTTCATAACTCCTTTAATATAATGAATTTATGAATAATTTTTTTTAATTAATAAACGTCTTTACCAGACAAATCGGAAAATATAAAAAAAAAATTATATAAACTGATGCAATCATGAAAGATTTCAATTTGAAATCTCTCATAACCAGTGCCGTCTTAACGCATAGGCTAGGTAGGCTGCAGCCTAGGGCCCCCGATTTTTAGGGGCCCCCAAAATGTGTCTGGATTTTTTTTCAAATTTATATAAATAAAACATTATATTTCTAAATTTTCTGAAGAAATCATAGTTTGGGGGCCCCTCGGGAATAATTATTTTCTTGATAAGATTTTTTTTAATTATTTTTAGAAAAGTATCAGTTTTTCAGTTTGAGGGCCCCCTAGGGAATTTTTTTTTTCTTGATAAGCAAAAATGCATTCATGCGTCCGAAAATAAACATAAATTTTCCGATAAGAAGTGTTAAATACAAGCACTTAAAATATCCCATTAGATTGAATTTGAAATTGCTGTGATCAACTTAAAACATCTGTTTTGAAAAAAAGTCATTTAACATGTCTAATCGGACTTATCAAAGTGGTGCTGCAAAGAGGAAAAAAGCCGCTAAAGCAAAAGAAGACATTTCAAAATATCTTCCTTTGACATCATTCCTTTTGGTACAAAAGTCAAAGCCTGTTGTGTCCGAAGATGTATTTCTTTGTCCAACTTCAAATTTCGTAAGCATTGATAGTGCTTTGTTGCCAAATGAAACTCTAGAAATTCAATAGGAACTGGAACCAGAACAGGAGCCAGAACCAGAGCAGGAGCCAGAACCAGAGCAAGAGTCAGAGCCAGCACAGGTGCCAGAACCAGTACAGGAGCCAGAACCAGCACAGGAGCCAGAATCAAATCAAATTAAAACTTATCCAAACGCAATAACAAAAATTACTCAAGAAACTGACCCAGCATTGTGGCATCAGTTATCCCAAGAAGCTCAATCATTTTGGATTTCTAATGGCCCGTCCATGTGCCAGAACAATGATAAGAGCTTCAAAAATTCGGAAAGGTTGAGTTGCGGACAAAAAAGGTACTTATCAAAATCTTGCTTTAGACGTGAACTACACAATGGCGAATTTGTCAATCGTGAATGGCTATTATACTCACCTTCAACAGGTTCTGTTTTTTGCTTTGCTTGTACCTTATTCTCCAGCAAACACTCTAATTTTTCCACAACTGGATTTGATGACTGGAAAAATGCCTTAAAATGTATATCTGGACACGAGAATGGTTCTGAACATCACAAAAATATGCTTACTTACTCCAGTCGGCAGAGAGAAAGTGGCCAGCTTGACTCTGTATTATTAAAACAGTTACATAACGAACAATTGTACTGGCAAAATGTGCTGAAAAGAATTGTTGCAGTTGTAAAGTTCTTGTCATCAAGAGGATTGCCATTTCGTGGAAACAATGAAACCATTGGTTCAGAGCAAAATGGTAATTAATTAGGAACTCTTGAGTTACTTAGCCAGTTTGACCCATTCCTACATGAACACATGAAAAAACATGGAAATTCTGGAAAAGGTAATACTTCATACCTCTCCGCCAATATCTGTGAGGAGTTTATATGCCTAATGGGAAATAAAGTTTTGAGCGAAATAATTTCTGAATTAAAAAAAGCAAAATACTACTCAATCAGCGTTGACTCAACTCCAGACTTGTCACATGTAGATCAATTAACTTTTACAGTTCGATATGTTAAAGACTTGGCACCAGTTGAGCGTTTTTTGCAATTTGTTCCCATTCACGGGCATGGAGCTGAACATTTAGAAACAGTGGTTTTGAATTTTTTACAAGAAAATGAAATTTCAATATCTGACTGTCGTGGGCAGTCATACGATAATGCATCAAATATGGCAGGACAGTACTCAGGCCTACAAAAGAGGATTAAAGACAAAAGTGAATCAGCATTGTTTATTCCTTGTGCTGGACATTCTTTAAATCTGGTTGGCAACAGTGCAGCTGGATGTTGTTTAGAAGCAATTATTTTTTTTGACTTTGTTCAATGCCTCTACAACTTTTTTTCTGCATCAACTCATCGTTGGCAAGTGCTTCTGTCTTTTGTTGGCAAAGGCAAAAAAATTGTCAAACAGCTTTCTGGAACTCGATGGTCAGCACGTGCAGATGCTGTGACTTGTCTGCATGACAGTTATGATGAGATTAAAAAAGCACTTGAATTTTTGATCAAGGACATAAGTCAGTCAAAAGAAACTCAAAATGATGCTCAAAATCTCATCACGAAAATGAACACTTTTGAGATTGTTTTTCTGACAATTTTCTGGAATGATATTCTTTGTCATTTTAATGAAACATCGAAGATTTTACAGAAAGAAAATTTAAACCTGGATGTTGCAGTTCGGATTCTAAAGTCATTGTTGCATTTCATTAAAGATTTGAGGAGTCAATTTGAGAATTACCAGGAAAAAGCCAAAATCTTGCTTCCAAACACTGACTACAGAGGTTCTTCAAAAAGAACAAAAAAAAGAAGCCGACGTATGGTCTTCTTTGATGGTGAGGCTGAAGAATTGGAATTTCAGGGAAGTTATAAATTCAAAATTGAAACATACCTTCCTGTTATTGATTCACTAACATCAAATTTAGAAAAAAGAACATCAGCATATGAGAAGATCAATGACAATTTCGGATTTCTAGTAAACATTCAAACAATTGCCAATGTTGAACTAAAAGACCATTGTTCAAACCTAGCACAAATTTATAAGAAGGACATAAATGAAAATGAACTTTTTTTTGAGTGCCAGCAATTTAAATATTACATTTCAAAAGATGAACATTCATTTACAGAATTTTACTCAACATTAAAAAGAGACCACTTGGAATCAACTTTTCCAAATATTGAAATTTCCCTTAGAATTTTTCTGTCAATGATGGTCTCAAATTGCACTGGCGAGCGATCATTTTCAAAACTAAAACTTATAAAAAATGAACTCCGCTCAACCATGCTGCAAGAAAGATTGAACTGTTTGTCGTTAATGTCAATTGAATCAGATGTTCTTTTAACCATTGATTTTGATGATATTATTAAAAATTTTTCAAGAAAAAAATCACGTAAACGTCACATGTAAATTTTATCATTGCTTTAATAAATATTTCCTATTTTAGTATTTGATTTAATTTTTTTACTAAGGAAAAAGGGGGCCCCCAAATTAAGTCTAGCCTAGGGCCCCCGATAGCCTTAAGACGGCCCTGCTCATAACTAAAAAAATAAAAAAAAGGAAATAAATAACTTTGACTATCAACAAAAAAATTAAAAAAGTAAAAACACTATTTTGGGCAGAATTTTATGCTGATTATTTTAGCCAAAAAAAATTAAATTACCTTTTGAAATAATTGAAAAAAATGAAAAAAAATTTGCTACCAGCCAAAAAAAAAAAGACACCTAATTCCGGATAGAGGTAGTTATTATTTTATATACCTAAAAAAAATAATTAACAAATTAGCCAGCAGAAATAAACAAATACACTTTTGAGTCCCGGATACAGTTAATTACAATTGGCTATTTTATTTTTTATCACTTGCATGCACATAATATAATATATTATGTTGATGAAAGTAATAAAGAATAAAATAGCCACCAGGGAAAAAATAATTGACACTAATCCAGATACAGCTATTTTTTTTAGCATCCATAAAGTTAACGCATTTGTGTTAATTGTATTACTGTATTAAAGAATATGGATAATTTTAAACAAAAAGAAGAGCGAGAGAGTCGAATCCAGCTAGCTATTCAAGCTATTACTGGAAAAAAAATGTCATACGTACAAGCTGCTAAGTGTTATAATGTGGCAAAATCTACACTTTTTAACAGAATAAAAGGATCACCTAATAATCGAGGAGCGCCAAGAAAGATGAGCAACATCACTGAAGCTATTATTGTTGATTTATTAAAATTTATGATTGATATAGGCTTCGGCTTGAATAGAAAAGACGTGTTTATTGTTGTTGAAAACTATTTAAAAGAATCAAACCAACGTAGTCTATTCAAAGACGGCAAACCGACTAGAAAATGGTACTACGGTTTCATGAATAAATATCGTAAAGAAATTTGCTCAAAAAAAGTAAGCGGTATGCAAACTATTAGAACTGTGGCCACACAACCAGCTATAATTGACAATTGGTTTGAGCAATTAGCAGTAGCATATAATGAACATAATTTAGGCGATAAGCCGTTTCAAAAAATTGTGATGAGTCTGGTTTGCAATTTGATCAAGGCAAAGTCAAAATTATTTGTAGAAAAGGAACAAAAAATCCTAAAAAGCTCGCACCATCGAATGAAAAGCAAATGACGACAATCTTGACTTGTTGTGACGCATTTAGTAATTATTTACCTCATCAAATAATTTATAAAGGCAAACGTGTTATGAAAGACTGATGCAAAGGCGGTGCCCAGAATGTTTATTATAACAGTAGTAGTTCAGGCTGGATGGAATCCGAACATTTTTTGTCGTGGTTTAAAACAGTTTTTTTGCCTCACGCAAACAAACTTTCAGGATTTAAAGTTCTAATACTTGATGGCCATGCTTCACATATGAGCTTAGAGTTGAAAAAAAAAGCTTTAGAAAATTCTATTTTACTTTGGCGTTTGCCGGCTCATACCAGCCATTTTTTACAGCCGCTAAATGTTGGCTAAAAGGCGCATGGAAGAGAATTGTCGAAAGTTATTTGACAAAAAATCACTTTCAAAGCCTGACTAATCGACATTTTCCGGCCATGTTTAAGGATCTCATCCAAAATGGTGGGTTTAAACCTGAAAATGCTCGGAGTGGTTTCAAAAATACTGGTATATTTCCACTCGATCGTTCGCAAATTTCTTCTAAAAAAACTTCCATTGGTGCTGTGTTTCAAGCTGTCGAAAACAACAATATTGAAAATTTATTTGATTCTTCAACAGTATCTAGTCCATTAGTTATGAGAAATGCTACCAATACACCTAACACACCGTCAAGAATGTCAAATCGTGAATTTTTGCTTAAAAGCTTTGCTACTTTGAATAATGCTATTCAACAAGTGGGCAAAGATATAAACAAATCAGTGTTAAATATGCTTCGAGATCAATTGACACCAACTCTAAATAAAAGAGTTCAAAAAAGTGAGAGAATAAAGCGACCAGCTAATTATAATATGACTTCGGCGGATGCCATAGCTTACGATGAAGCTGAACAAGGATCAAAAAAACAAAAATTAGATGAACAAGCTGCGAAGAAATATACTAGAGAACAAAAAAAGATTTCCACTGCTACTCAAAAAGCGAAAAATGCACAGAAAAGAGAAAAAAAAAAAAGTTGAGACAAAGTCAGTCGTCTAAAATACCAGGTAAAAAAGGTATAAAGACAAAGAATCAATTAGAAGACCCTCATTTTCCTCAAGATTCAAATAAAATTTTAGTATCTGATGATCTTCTATGTTATTCTTGCGAAATTAATTGGACAAATAACTTAGATAACCAATGGCTTGCGTTTGAGCAGTGTTCACATTGGTCATGCATTGAATGTGTCTTTGATTATCGTCCAACCATGGAATTTATTTGTAACGAATGTGTTTAAAATAATATATATTCTTTTTTTTTTTAATGATTTCATTTTTTTAATGGATTAAAATAATTATTTTAATGTTAGTATTATTTGTGTATGTGTTTTTCTGTATTTTATACGCATCCGGAATTAGGGACATAAACACCTAATTCCGGATAAAAACAATATTTTTTAAAAATAAAATAAAAGATAGATTTATATTGCAAAAATAATATTTTTTATATCGTTTGATTTGTCTTGTTATGAAGTTTATTTATTTAAAAAAATTATTTCAAAATTCTTTATATTGAGCTAGTTATGACAATTTAAGTCCTAAACCATCCGGAATTAGGGGTATTTACGGTAGTAGGGTGTTTCTACAACAATTTTTCAAAAAAATAAAAATCGAAATGTCGAGAGAATTATCATGTTATTGCGTTTTAGAATGCAAAACAAACTGTATTAGGGAAGATTAGGGCATAATAAACATCTTTCGTGAAAACTTGAATACTTTCAAAAATAATTATGCTGGATCCAGTATATACTTTTCAGTCAATGTATGTGCATCTTAAAAACTGTCTCAAAGATTTTTTATTTTAAAAAAATATATACTTATTAAAATACTTAACTGAATTTAAATAAATTTCAATAATGACGACAATGAAAACCGGTTTGCGTGGTTAAAAATCGATTTTTCAATGGCGGGTTGAACTTTTTTCAAAAGATATGCAAATTATAGTTCATTTCGTGCTTTTTAGGTAAAAGTTCATCAAACTACAGTACAGGAGCATGGGGTTGAAAAAAAGGCATAACCCTAATCCTCATATTACCCGGACCACATGATAATATTTTAAATTTGTTAATAAAAAAAAGATTTAATTGTCCAAAGATATAAAAATCCGACAATTAGAACTAGTTTGTGAAATGTAATGTTTCTTTTTTAATAAAACATTTCATTAAAATTTCATTAAACGACTTTTAATTGAAGCAAAACTACTTTGTTTTTACGCAAAAAAATCCCTCATTAACATCCAAAGCATAATTTTGGTCAAGAAGTTTATAAGCTTTTGCATACCATAATGCGATCTATTTAAGTGCTTAAAATGCTACAAGACATGCTTTGTTTAAACAATATATATAATATAAAATATAATGCATAAAAACAAAACTTTTTTGTTTTAAAAGCTTTTATCCAAATATGCATCTTATTGCTGTTCCGATGTATCAAGATAAATTCTCAAGTTCGAACTTTGCCCCTCGGTTAAAAAATTACCGGCCAATAATTTTTTCGGAAAATGGCAGTAATTATTAAAGAAGAAAGCAAAATGTAAACACAGTGAGCGCTTTTTAAATAAATTTAAAGATGCCTACATTTGCAAAAACTCATGAAGATTGCAGAAAATCTGTTTGTGTTATATGCATGAAAATGGGTGATCAAGAGTTGACTGAAAACTATAAGTTGAAAATTCTTCAACTGATTCAAACAGACATAGATTTCAGTGATGAAAGAGTGCCTTTAGCTACTTGTGTTTCATGCAGATCTCAAATTGGAAAACTTTGTGCTGGAAAAATAAATCATGTGCCTATACTTTTTGACTTCAAGTCAATTTCTATCAAACCTACAACCAGAGTTTCGTCAGTTTGTGAGTGCCTTTTATGCCAAATTGCCAAGATCAAGGGAAAGGAGAAGCATCCGTTTGACAAAGCCAAAGAATCCGAGGAAAAAATTCAAAAGCAAATTTCTCAGAGCTCTAAAAAGCGCTGCACAAAGTGCTTGTCAATTATTGGCCGAGGACTTCTTCACAACTGCACCATTGGAACTTGCCATGAAAACCTGAGAAGAATGGCCACAGATGATCCCGTAGGTGCAGAGCAAGTGGCTGCAGCAGTCTTAGCATCCAAAAGCGCATCTCTAAATGGCACTATTAGACTCAGTCAGATTTGAGGAAAACTTTTGCCATTGAGGAGAGGTAATAACTTCTATTGTCTATTTAATTATCATAGTATCATTATGCTAAATTAAAGGCACTAAAAATGTTGATTCACAAACATTTAATTTATGACCTGTAATAATTAATTATGAGAAAAAGAAACAAGAATGCTTTTATATTAATTAAAATGCTAATTGCAACTGCTTTTATTGAAAATTCATCTCTTAATTAATTACCCTGCTTCAATTTTATTTCATCAACCTAATTTTACTTTAAATCATTCTCATTGCAAGAATAAATATTTTTTTTCCTAATGGATGTTATTTTATTGTTTTTAAAGGTCCATCATTGGCTCAGCAGCTATTCAAAGAACTACTCACAACAGAAAATATGGTTTAAATTCAGCAAAATACAGGACTTTCAAACAATGGCATGCGAAAACTAGGTTCAGCACTAAATCAAATCAGCCCAATTAAATTGGTGGAGCCAAGTTTTCCTTTGAAGTTTCCTCTAGCCGGCCAGAAACTTATTGATCAGTTCATGGTCAGCAACATCAGATTGGCAGAGAATGGTCAAACTTGTCAAGTTGTACACTGCCAGAGCCTCAGCAATCTCCGTGATGTTTTCAGAGCACCACGAAAACTATCAGAATCTTCCATTTTAAAACTCGGGATTGATGGTGGTGGATCATTTCTGAAAGTGAGCTTCACTCATATTTTGTTGGAAGAAGATGAGACTCCTCCACACAGCTCAGTACAGAAGACAATCAAGCTGATGGCACCAGCATCAACAAAAAAAACGAGTGTTAAGCAGCAGATGCTGATAGCACTGTCACAAAACACTCCTGAGAGTTACCAGAATGTGAACGCCATTTTCGACCTCATTCAAGTCAAATAAAAATGCCAAACAGGTTCTTTGGTTGTTTCTTGTGACCTAAAGTAGGCCAACATTCTTTGTGGCATTCAGTCTCACAGTAGCAAACACCCTTGTTGTTGGTGTGATGCTGCATCTCCAGGACTTGAAAATTGTGGACAACTTCGGACTTTTGGCCAGATCAGAAGACAGCATTCTGAATACATCCAGGCAGGAGGAGATTCAAGAAAGTCGAAGGAATTCAAAAATGTCATTCATGTATCTTTGATTAAATTTCAAGATGACAAGTTTGTCCTTGAGGCTATTCCACCAATGGAGCTCCACTTATTACTTGGAGTTGTGAACCACATCTTTAAAAATCTTTGCGACCTGTGGCCAAACGCCAAGGAATGGCCTCCATCACTTTATATCTCTATCCAGCCTTACCATGGGGGGCATTTCAATGGAAACGATTGCATGAAGCTTCTAAGAGGTCTGGAAAAGCTTCAACAGCTTTCAGAAAAAGAAGGTTTCAGTCCAGCTCTTGGCTTCATTCAAACGCTCACACTATTCAAGACAGTGGTCACTTCGTGCTTTGGAAAAAGCCTGGACCCTGACTATGAATCCAATATTGAACAGTTCAAACTTAGCTACACCAACCTTCCTATTTCTGTGACTCCCAAAGTGCATGCAGTGTTTTACCACGTGCCAGTTCATCAAGATGAAACAAATTGGACTCGGCCTCTTTAGTGAGCAGGCAACAGAAGCTCTACATTCCAACTTCAAATCTCACTGGGAGAGATTTAAGAGAGATCCATTGCACCCAGATTATGTCAGTCACCTTTTAAAATGTGTCATTGACTACAGCAGCAAGATAATTTAATTTTTTTTAGAAAAGAAAATTTTCTTCAGAACATGCCTTTTCTCTGTAATCCATTAATGTAAATCCAAGGTTGTAACAGAACTTGAAAACAAACTCACTTAGAAAATAAATTAATTAAAGAATATTGGTTTGAATTTTACAGGCTAATATGTTGCGTTTTGTAAAAAAAAATGCAAAAAAAATTTTTTTTAACAAACTTTTTGGGCTACTCATAGCCTAAATGTATGGGTATTTCGTAGTGAAACATTCAAAGCTAAATAAGTCTGATGGATAATCCAGGATTTTGCAAATCACTTATTTTGTGTTCCATATGACATGCACAATTACCCTTTAAAAAGGTTTCCATAGGGTATTTCATTGATATTAGGACCCCAAATCAACAAACCTTGGAAAATTTTATTACAAAAAAATATTTAGCATTGCTAAGTATTAAAATTTTTTTACACTTTTGCTTTTATTCAAAAACCAATTAAAACAACTTTAATTTTAAGACTTTAAACTAGGTAATTTCTGGACTTTATTTTACGAAATTTTAGGATTTTAAACTAGGTAACTTTTTTGTGTAATATGCATACATGCATGTATATTACACGAAAATGGTATCTTTAAATAAAGAATTTAAATAAATAATGTCCAAAAATAAATATCCATTGTTTTTGGAACAAAAATGGAACGGATTTCTAGCTAACATATTTTTCTTTATAAAAAAATAAATATCTATATTTCAACATCAAAATTTCGGTAATGATAATATTTTAACAAAACAGAAAACTGAATAGCGTTTTAAATACTTATTACTGCGTATAGGGTAGATTAGGGTAATATGAGCACCATAATAATGCTGGATCCAAAATTTTTGCGAATAAACAATTTATAACGATCCCTACTTTTGATCCACTTAAATATTTTGGCACCCGAAATGTAGTAGCCTAAGGTGCTCATATTACCCAGACCATTTGGTAATATGAGCACTTTAAATTAGCTCAAAAAAATTGCATTTTTTGAAAACTGATTAAAATTTGAGAGTTCAATAGTTTAACAAGTATTTTACAGAAATCATGAAATATTGATTTACACTGACAATCTTGCTGAGGGTTTGAAAAATCCTCTTGACGTCAAAGGTTATCAAATTATATTATTTTTTTAAACTACTTGTGATCCAGACTACAATTCTGTCAGAGTTTTACAAAAATTTTCTCCAGAACACTTCTCTCTGCTTCTCTCTAGATATTAAAACAGATATTAAATAAAATCTAGATATTAAATAAAAAATACCAACCTTACAATTAATTTCTGAATATAATGGTTCGTTATTAACAAAACTTATCATTAAAAGATCAAATTTTAAGCCACTTTTTATTAAAACAATACTACTATGTTTTCCGCAAAAAAAAAAAAAAAAATTAGTTTTTTATTTCTTCAATTTTATTAACTAAAACCTTTAAACAACAAAAAAAAAAAAACTTTTTAAATTTCAATTACAGAAAAATATTTAGTTCTAATGAAATATTAAAATTTTTAACTGTGATTTGTTTTTATCAAAAATCAATTAAAACCACTTATTACCACGATATTAGAACTTTAAACTAGGTAATTTCAAAGAAAAACTCTGGGTAATTTGAGCATGCTCCTATTACACAATAATGGCATCTTTAAATAAAGCCAAAGCTAAATATTTCTGTGCATTGTTTTTCAAACAAAAATGGAATGGATTTCTAGCTAACATATTTTTCTTTATGAAAAAATAAATTTCATTATTTCAGGACCAAACTTTTGCGCCACAGATTTATTCTTCCGTGATGATATTATTTTATCAACGCAAAAAATTTAGTAGCGTTTTAATTAGATAATAGCCGCTAATTACAGCATATAAATTTACGCCAATTATACTGATCCCTGTTATCACCACATAAAGTCGATTCAAAAGATATAAAGCAACTTTAACTTCACCGCTTACATCTAAGAAATCTTTATGTATGCTCATATTATCAAGGTGCTCATATTACCCTAACCTACCTTAAATTTACGCTAAATACTGCTTTCTGACATCACTAAAATTTAATTCAAAAAAATACAAAGCATCTTGAACTTCACCACACACATCTTGGAAATCTTTTGATCATATTATTTTGGTGCTTATTTTGCCCTTATCTACCCTATATCGTTTTTATGCATCTAAAAAGCTGTTTCATGTCTTTAAATCGACAGTTGCCGTGAATCTACACATTTTTCATATCGCCTAATCTATTGGGTATGTGTGCCGCGTTTTTTCTTGTTGAATAATGTTTCGTTTATATGCTTAATTTAAAGAAAAAACATTTTATTATAAAAATTGATGTTTTTAATGAAATTGATGTAATTATTGAAATCGATGTTTTTAAGAAAATTGATGTGGTTAATGAAACTGGTGTAGTTAATGAAATTGGTGTAGTTAATGAAATTGATGTAGTTAATGAAATTGATGTAGTTAATGAAATTGATGTAGTTAATGAAATTGATGTAATTAATGAAATTGATGTAACAAATGAATTTGATATTAACTAATTAAACATTACCCTAATTATCATTAAAGAAGATTTTTGTTCACTTCTCAAGACATCCAAAAAAACGGATGGGAGAAAACTCGCACAATATAAATAATACAATCGATTACATATCTAAAAGAATCTTAAATCTTTGAGAATCTTAGAATAATAGTTGCATCGATACAACCCGCAACAAATTTTAGGATCTTAAAGAACCATTTAACCTTACTTTTAGCAACTTTGTCTAAAAAAGAAATACTCTAAATATATAAGAAGCATAAACTCTAAAGTGATTTAATTCTTCTTTTAAAATCTAGCGAGTCAAGCAAGCGAGTCAAGCTTTTAGTGAATTCAAATAAAGTTTAGGAATACTCTAGTAAAAACATTTTATTTTCAACAGAGAAATTATTATTATTTTTTTGCATTTAAAAACCTCTAACTAGTAAGCTTAAGTAAATGCCACAACTTGTATTCCAAGCTACCTGCTGATCACATTCAAAATAATGAATAAACGGTGATCATTGGGAGTTAACAGCTTAGTTGGAGCTAATATCCTTGAGTGTGATGTCTTAGTTGGAGCTAACATTCTTTTCTAATGTATATTTTGATGATTTTAAAGTAAAATTTACTAATAATGAAACTATTAATAATATTTGCAGAAAATATATAAGACTTGTAAAAACAAAGCAACTTATACCATTTTAGTGAAAAACTTAAATGGTATTAACTTAATGCTTAAATGCTTTTAAAATTTGTAAATGGCAGTTTTAATACATTGTAAAAATGTTTCATTGAATAACAATATTGGCTAACTTTCTTAGTTAAGAAATATTTATTAAGTATATTAACAGCATTTTTCTCTTTAATTTTGTAATTGTTGTTGTCAAGGAAATTTTAATCCGTTTCGAGTAAAGATGGACGTCTCTATCTAGTAGAAAGAAATAAAGTTATACATAAAGATAAACATTTACGTTTAAATTTTTATTTTTGTTCTTTTATTTTTACCTGTTTTTTTTAAGTTGGTTTTAATTTATATATATGGCATGTGAATAACTTTATACAGACTTGGTTAAATGTTGTTTTTATTTGTATTTATAAACACTCTTAGCATTTTAAAGAATAACATAATTTTTGGAATTTATAAAATGGATTGATTTGAACTTTTATGCCAATTTTTTTTAAATGCCAACATGGTCAAACAGTTATGCAGCATAAACAAACATTTTATGTTCTTAAATAACTTAATATGTAATGTCTAAAAAGATGTAAAATCTAGTTAGGTCTGAAAAAATGTATTTAGCATATATATGCTTTTTATTTTATTAAAACGTTTTCTATCCTATTTAATCAACTTACATTTTAGATTTGGTTCTCTTAAAATGCTAAAAAAATACGTTTTAAAAAAAGCTTTGTGAAAGTTCATCACCAAATAATTTTTTTTGTAAATAATCAGTTTTAACTAATTAAACCTTTATTATGGATTAAAATTCCTTAAGTTAATGGAGTTAATTTTTTTTATATATCTGCATATATTTAAATCGATATATGAAAAAGACATTCAAAAATTTATTTATATGGTAAAACAAAAAAATAAGTAAATGTTTTAAAATTTGCCATCGTTTGAGGAATTTGTAAAATATATGTTTCTTACAAATATGTGGTTCTTACATCTTTTAGGTAATGTTTTTATCTTTTTTTTTTTTTTATGTTTATTTAGCAACATTCAACATTGCGTTTTTACAGGTGGCTATCTTTTAAGAGTAATTAAGTTATTTAAAAAAATGGATTTTTATAAATTTCACAATAAAATTTTAATGCTATCAAAGTTAAATGATATTGTTGTAAATTGAAACTCTTAAACAAATAAAATATATTTAAGTTCAAATGAATTCACAGCTTTATTATTTGTAAAGGTGGTTTAAAAAGAAAAAACATTCTAGCGTTTCTGATAGTTAGCCAAAACATTATATTGTTATTGCTAGGTTTCTGCTAGTCCAAGTATATTTCAAGGCGTTTTCTATCAGATTCCAGCTTTCCAGACATTTTGTTATACTACATTTATTATCCCAGAAAAAAACAGAAACCTCTTCAACGATAGCGATCCCCTTAGTCTTTGGCATTGAAATAGCATTGAAAAAAAAAATCATAGCTTTTTATTAATGATGACTGAGTTTAAAAGCTCTGTACTTTGCAGAACACAGTTTGGAAAATAAGTTTATTAAGAGAAAATCAGAAGTTTATAATCTTCTCCTAATATTCCATATACTATCTAATAAAATTATTGCGTTTTTTTTATTTTAAGAATTAATTCCTTCTTGTAATTTTGAGCAAGTATTGATTATGAAAATTCCGGTTTCAAACATAAATACAATTTCATGCTTAATTCTACAAAGTACACCGCAAAAGTATGATCATTTTTAATTCTAATCATAAATCTGACAATCTTCAATGAGCAAAAACTATTTACCAGCAAAATGACGTTAACTACACAAAATGACGTTAACTACACAAAAACAAGTTTCGCTATTTCTTAACTTTTGAGGTAATGACCTAAAGCATGTAATCTTATAAGCTGCTAAAAATATATCAAGCTCAACGGGCTTGGTGTTCCTAACAGATGAAGGTACTTTGAAAATAGCCCTTTTTGGTGGAGGAAGGGTTGGTATGAAACTAGGTTTGAGACGCGAAAACAATGATGAAGAAGCAAACTGCCTTTTAAAGGGTTAGGTTAGCAATTCTGATTCAAAATATCATTCAACGTTGCTAACCAGGGACTCATTTACACTAAACAATTACTGACCCATCTCAGTTCTTCCGGTATTTCCAAAACTTTTGGAACGAGTACTTTACAATAAATAATATACCTACCTAAAAAGTAACAATATCTTAAATGAAAAACAATTCTGTTTCCCACAATTCGGTGATTCTTTTGAAAATAAAAAATATGTACTTCAGTCTTTCTTGATTTATCTAAAGCATCTGACACCGTAGATCATTTAATCCTACTTAAAAATTTAAAAATATGGGATAAAAAGTTTCGCTTTGATTTAGTTTAAAAGTTTTTCAGACAACAATGCATATTAATCTACGGAAAAAAAAATCAGAGTTACTCAAAATAAAGTGCGGTGTCCCCCCAAGGTTCCATTCTTGCAACTCTTTTGTTCCTAATATACATAAAAATCTCACATACGCCTTAAGTATACTAGATATTTTCCGACGATACTAACTTATTTTTTACACCTACATTACTCAAAAAACTAAGAAATTGGTTTAAGTCCAATAAGTTATCACTTAAAGCAGAAAAAACCAAACACATCTTTTTTCATTCCAGCCAAAAAAATTACCTCTCTCATTACTTTCGCTAAAAGTAGATAATAAAGAAATTGAGAGTACTCAATCAATAAAATTGTTAGGGACTTATCGATGATAACATCTCATGGAAGCGCACATAAACATGTTAAACACCAAAATTTCGAAAAACATTGGGATACTCTATAAACTTAGCTTTACACTTAGAAAAATCTAAAAATTCTGTACTTATACGATGCAACTATATACCAATATTGCATGAACAAGTACCCATAAATCTAAATTGGCCGCGCTTTATCGAAATCAAAAACATCCTGCAAGAATAGTTTATAATAAGGATAAATTCTCACATGCTGAGCCACTTTTAAAACGCTTAAAGGCATTAAATGTTTATTAAACATATTTCAAAATTTGATGTTTATGCTGAAATATAAACTTTGCCTTGTTCCTTCACATTTCTCAAAAAATTTCTTCCAAAATAGCAAAATGGATACAACCCAAGAGCAAACGGAAGCTTAAACGTAGCTTTAAAAATACATCTTTCGCGATTTTCTATTAAATTTCGTGTTATTATCTATACAATAAATAAATATCCAAAAATACAAATTTGACGAAATACAGTAACTTAAACTTTCAAAATTTTTATCAAAAAATTTCGTCTTGAACACAAAAAAATTTATTAACTTATATAAGTCGAATTATTCAGAAATAAGATTAATTAAAAAAAAAAAAAAACTCGCTCTTAAAAATAACTTTAAACCATAATTAATGATATCTCAAAATATCTTCTATAAATACAGTTCACATTTCTATCTACAAACCACCCAAACACAAATGCAAAACAAACAAAAAAAAAAGTTTAATTTTTTGTGTATTCAGAAATCCGTAGCTTTTAATATATTATTATTATTATTATTATTATTTTAACATTAAATTTTACAATAAATTGTGTAGACATAAACTGCCTGTAAACCTAGTTATATAATACTTGACAATTACAGAGTTTGTATAATTAATAGAATTAAAATGTGAATTAGTCGTAGAGAAGCCATTCATTTTTTAGATGATTGTCTAGAAGCAGCTTAAACGTTTTTTAGAGATACAATGATACAATGTCATTAGGAAGAGAGTTCTATTTATTTATTATTCTAAAAAAAAAAGTTCATACGTAAATTTAATCGTAAAGATTATTTTTTTTATTTATATACATGACCACGAGGAATAAATTGGCTATCTGTTTCAAAAAGACTTCTATCACTATTGCTATTTGTGCACCATTTATAGACGTAGATTAGGTCTGCACGAAGTTGCCTGTATTTTACAGTTGTCATATTTAACGCCAACAATCTTTGTTCATACGGTAGATCATATAACCCATTGATTCGTTTCGAAGCTCTTCTTAAAGCATTATCTATTTGCCGTTTGTCTTTGAGAAGTCCAGGGTTAAAGATTGATCCACAGTATTCTAGGTGAGAGCGAACTAGAACTGAAAATAGTTTTTTGAAAGATTATAAATCTGGAAATGATGTAAATGTTTTTTATTATTCCTATTATTTGTGTGGCTTTGTTGACTTGATAGTTGTATGTTTGGAAAATAATAAGTTCGAATCTATGTGAACTCCTAAATCTCGTTTGCAATTGGTGGGTTTAATGTTTACTCTTATATTTTTTCTGGATCATACATATTATAAGTATGGGATTTGTTTTTGTTTCCAAAGTGCATTACAAAACATTTATCAATGTTAAATTTCATTCCCTATTTTTTCAGACCATGTAACGAGAGCGTCGATGTCATTTTGTAATTTTTGCGCAGATTAAGTATTTTCAATAGAACGGAAGATTTTGGCATTGTCAACGAAAAGAGCTTTTAATTTGATTACTTCAGGGATATCGTTGACATATATAATAAAAAGTAACGCTGAAAGGACGGAGCCTTGGGGAACTCTACTTTTAACGGGTACCCAGTTTGAGTAATTACCGTTAACAACAACTCTTTATCTGCAGTTTTTCAAAAAGTTTTTAATCCAATATAGTATTTATCCATTTATACCGTAAGCTATAAGTTTAGAAATAAGAAATTTATGTAGAACTTTGTCAAAGGCTTTTTCAAAATCCAGATAAATGTTGTCGATGGGAACATTATTATCAAGTGATGATGTCCAATAATTAATTACAGTTAAAAGATTAGTTAAGCAGGAATGATCTGGACGAAATCCATACTGGTGTGGACTTAATAAGTTAATGTTAATCAGATATGTCATTATATGATTTTTTATAATTTTTTTAAAGATTTTGATTAAAATACAAGTTATACTAATAGGTCTGTAATTAAGTGCTTTTGATCTGTCTCCTTTTTTGAATATGAGTGTAATTGTTCCATATTTGAAATATTTATCCACTCTCAAGGACCTTGTTAAAAATAGTTGATAGATGTTTAGACATTTGAAAGCAAGTTTTCTTAAATATTATTGGATGTAATGCATTAGAGCCTGGTGATTTAGATAAGTTTAGACTTTTGAGGTATGTTTCGATAATTTCTGGACTTAGATCAATGTTGTTTGTTGGTGAATTTACATTTTTATATGTTAGGTCAATTAGTGGTATTGCTTTTTTTTTTTTTGTTTAAAAAAGTATTTGCAAAAAAACTATTGAATAAATGATCTGGTGAAGGAAATGTTTTTTAACAGAATAAAGTGTCATTTTAAAAATAAAACCTTTACTGTAAAATATTTATTGAGAAATTATTAACTTTATTATAATGTAAAGTTAAATATTTGCTTAATAATGAACTAATGTTTTTAATTAAAATGAAGAAAATAGTTACAAAGCTGAAACAAGAAATATTTTAAATCAAGGAATTCTATATTTGTTTGCCGATATACGAAATTGTTTTGACAATAGTAAAAAAAATTTAATATATGTTACGCTTAATAAAGTGATAGACCACAAAAAAGACATCTTAAATCTATCTTAAATCTGCATAACATCTGAATATGTGTCTGAATCTGAATATCTGAATGAATTATCTGAAATTGTTGAAATTATTGAAAAATCTGAATATCTGAATGAATATGTGTCTGAATCTGAATATCTGAATGAATTGTCTGAACAAGTGAATACAATGTTAAAAAACACTCAATTCTTTTGGTTTCAAAACACAATATCTTCAGTTTGACTAAAGAAACATGAATTAAATTTTGCAGACCTATTAATGACATCTAACTCCTATTGAAGGATAGATTTTAAATTAGTTTTTATTTTGTAAAGGTTTGACCGCTTTTTTAAAATAAGTTAAAGTTCATATTGTTTGCAAGCAATTTATTGAAGTGACGCTTAAATTAACAAGTTTTAAAAACAATTAAACAAAATTCTTTTTCAAAGTTCATCTATCAAAAGAATTCAATATGTATATATATATATATATATATATATATATATATATATATATATCAAAAGAATGCAATATGTATATATATATATATATATATATATATATATATATATATATATATATATATATATATATATCATATATATATATATATATATATATATACTTATATATATAATCACAAAAATATTTACATAAATATTTTTTTATTTATTTATATTTATGTGATTATATATATATATATATATATATATATATATATATATATATATATATATATATATATATATATATATATATATATATATATATATATATATATTTATATATATATATATATATATATATATATATATATATATATATATATATATATATATATATATATATATATATATATATATATATTAATCACATAAACATTTACCTTGTCGAAAGAAGACGAGCACATAGACAAAATATCGAATCATAGACAAAATGGTCATCAAAAGTGGAATATTTATTAAAAGTAATCTTAGTACAGCTATTACAACGCTGTAATTCTAATGAGAAATAACAAGAAGTTTAACAAGAAGTTCATGCCTCATTCCGTATCAATGTCGCTTGTTGGGCTAGTGCTGGTATCGAACCTCGGTCCGCTGGGTCCGGGTCAGAACTCTAGCCACTGCGCCACGGCTGCTCTTTACTAATCATTACTAATTAATTTTGAATTACTAATATTATTATTAAAAATTTTACCTTTCATTTAATTAAATGAAAAAAGATAAAACTCTAAAACTTTACAATTTTGGTGGTCAACCACCATATTTTTTTTAATACATTATTAATTTTTTTGTTTATACATTAATTAATGTTTAAACAAGGTTTATTTCTAGAAATGTGATGAAAATCTACATTAACAGTGTTGTTGTTTATCTTAGTAGCGCCATAGCAACAACAAACACATCGATTAATCATTAAATGTTGAAGAAAATTTGGAAGCTAACTTGTTTTGTTTTTTTGTTTATTATCTTTTTATTTATTTGTTGATTTTTTTTTTGCATATCATCCAATTATTTCTTTATTTATCATCCTTTTCTTTCTTTACCTCACTTTAAAACAAAATTTAAAACTTTAATTATCTTATTTTTTCATATAATATATCAAGATTTAAATTATATTTCTAATAACATTAAAATTCTTTTGATAGATGAACTTTGAAAAAGAATTTTGTTTAATTGTTTTTAAAACTTGTTAATTTAAGCGTTCACTTCAATAAATTGCTTGCAAACAATATGAACTTTAACTTATTTTAAAAAAGCGGTCATACCTTTACAAAATAAAAACTAATTTAAAATCTATCTTTCAATAGGAGTTAGATGTCATTAATAGGTCTGCAAAATTTAATTCATGTTTCTTTAGTCAAACTGAAGATATTGTGTTTTGAAACCAAAAGAATTGAGTGTTTTTTAACATTGTATTCACTTGTTCAGACAATTCATTCAGATATTCAGATTCAGACACATGTTCATTCAGATATTCAGATTTTTCAATAATTTCAACAATTTCAGATAATTCATTCAGATATTCAGATTCAGACACATATTCAGATGTTATGCAGATTTAAGATAGATTTAAGATGTCTTTTTTGTGGTCTATCACTTTATTAAGCGTAACATATATTAAATTTTTTTTACTATTGTCAAAACAATTTCGTATATCGGCAAACAAATATAGAATTCCTTGATTTAAAATATTTCTTGTTTCAGCTTTGTAACTATTTTCTTCATTTTAATTAAAAACATTAGTTCATTATTAAGCAAATATTTAACTTTACATTATAATAAAATTAATAATTTCTCAATAAATATTTTACAGTAAAGGTTTTATTTTTAAAATGACACTTTATTCTGTTACAAAACATTTCCTTCACCAGAGTCTTGAATAAACTGTTAATTTTATTGAAAAAAATTGGTTGATCTAGAGTTTTTTCAATTTCATTTCTATTTTTTTTTTTTTTTTTTGTAAAATTTTTTTATTAGTTAGCTATAAAACGGTAGGAGCTTTTTATAAAAGTTTGCTTTTTTTTCCAAGGAAGAACGCTAAGATGCCGAAATTTTTTTAATATGCACTCTTTATCTGAATTGTTATTTATTTCTGTCGTCTAACTATTTGCCTTACCGACGTTGCGTTACCGACGTCGCGTTACCGACGTCGCGTTACCGACGTCGCGTTACCGACGTCGCGTTACCGACGTCGCGTTACCGACGTCGCGTTACCGACGTTGCGTTATAATATATATAAAAGTATAAGCTTTTACAATTTGATCTTAAAGATAAAATATATATGCATAATAATTTTAAAAAGGGTTCACAAGGAATTGTTTAGAGAAGTTAAGATGCACTTTTATATAAAAGTGTTTTAGTTTATTTTGCCCTCCAACTGATTGTCATACTGACGCCCAGTATGACAATCAGTTGTCATACTGACGCCCACATAACACACAAAGGTACGTAAAATGTCATAAAAATATAAATCGTTATACAAAGATAAAATCTATAAACAAAAAATTAACAAAAAAATCAAAAGATATAAGCGAAGACTTAACATATATAAAAAAATAATCAAGCGAGAACAAAAATCAAGTTATTGCCGTATAAAAGTCTAAGTATACAAAAAAAGTTTACAAAATGTATGTGAAAAAGTCTAAGTATACAAAAAAAGTTTTCAAAATGTATGTGAAAAAAGACAAATAAAAATCAAAAAAATTAAAAATAAAAATAAATAAAGTAACGGATAAAACGAAATTCACGGAACTTAAAGTTCTAGTTAAAATAAATATCTATATTTATTACCAAGTTTGAATTCCCTTTTTTTATTAAAATCATTTCTTATTTCATCTTTGTGTTTATACACGAGTCTTGAATTATTATATATTGCTTATATTAAATATTATATATTGAATGACTATAATAAATTCTTTCTTTAATAAAATTTTGAATTTATTTTGCTCAAAGTTTTATTTTCATGATAACTTGTCAATCTATATTTATACAATAAGTCATAACATATTTCAACAATAAGAGCCTCTAAAAAAACATTGTCAAACTCTCGTTGATTTCCATACTCAGCGTTTCTAAATGAAATTATTTTAAAGTTAATTCAATGAGGGTAGAAAAGGCTAGTGTTATTTGAGTAAAGTTGATCTAAAATATCAAACAAATAAAATAAGCTGTTTAACTTACCTTTACTAGACATAGTGACACATTAATTAGGTTTTATTTAGAACATTAAGACTTAGGAAAAAGTGGCTAATTCTATTCAAAAGTCCGATAAATTAGTAAAATATCAATACTTAAGTGATGGCAGATAACAAAATTTATAAGCATCCAAGAGTAAAAAAGCAAAAAAAATTTTTTTTCTTTTATGGTCTAAAATAGAAAAAGTGTCCGCGTATCTTATTCAACTGCTTTTCAGCAATCTTGTGTTGCGCATTGTGTTAACATTCTAATTACGGAACTATCATCCATTAGATGTCTTGTCATTAGATGCGTAGTTTTTTAGATATTTTAATAACCCAACTTGCCCCTATGCTCAACTAGCCTCGCTCAACCCTACTTTTTAAATATAATAACCTTCCAAACATCAATTTTGATTTTGCATCAAGTTTACTTTACAACTTGTCCCTTCAATTAAGACTGTAATTTGAAATTTGCGAAAATATAAATTTTAAGCTAAATATATTTAAAAGTAGTAAATAATACACGGCCTACTTAAATACAAACACAAACAAATCACCAAAATTCCAAATTTTAAGAAATATACATGATCTCCTCAAACATTATTAGTACTATAAAGAACTTTATCATGTCGAGCTTCATTAATAGAAGATCTGTTGGAAGATAACTATAAATTTATATTGACTGCTCGTTTTCAAAGTGATCTGTTAGAAAGAAGATTTAAACAATACCACCAAATGAGTGGTTCCTTGTCACTTTAAAAGATGTTATCTATAGTGAGAAGATAATCCAAATAAAAAGTTTAATTAAAGAGAGAATTCAAATTTTTGAAATTGATATTAATTCTGTTGAAGAAAGATATTTTGATTATGTGACCTTATCAAGTTATTCTTATGAAGTTGCTAGTTATAATGCTGGTTTTATTGCTAAAAAACTAATTAAGAATTTTAAAATATGTTGCAAATTGCTTTGTACTCAACATTTTTAACAGGAGCCGAATGAACATAGTTGTTTAAAAAAGTTGTTCAGAGGTGGGCTAACAACTCCAAACATTACCCCTTTTAAAGTATGCCTGTGATAGTTTTGCTGTGTTAGACCATGTATTTGATGTTATTTATCAGTCTCAAATGTAACATTGTAAAGCAGCAAAGTTTATTCTTGGCAGTAGAGAAAGTTACCAACCATTTTATGTTTAAATCATCAAAATCGTGGAGAGTTATACACATTATTATTTCAAATATTTATTTGAAATCATCAGAAAAAGACTCAATGATTCCATTGTTGCAGATAACATTGTTGCCTTTAAAAAAAGGCAGAGAAAAAATAAGTATATTTTGTTTCACATTTGTAATCAGTTTGTGTTCAATTTGTTAAATACTTTTAAAGCTTACTTTTGAGAATTTGTGTATTCTTATTTATTGGATAGTCCTTGAATATATCGAAAGTTCTACTGACAAATATATCCTATTACTTTCTAAAATCATTTTAGTAATATATAACTATAAATTTGTTAATAAATATTGTGTTGTTTTCAATAAATACATCATTTATTAATCACGATTGCTCTTTATTATTAAAAAAAAACTTAAAAAAAAGCCTAAAAGTTTACAAAGTTTAGCGAAGTGTAGTATAGTAGATATTTCGATTAAGTCAACGCAAAAATTTTTTTCATGTGCCAGATTTACTTATTTAAATTTATAGGTCAAAAATTAAAATATATTGACAAAGATTGTCTATCTGACAAAATATGTGTTTTTCTTAACTGGCCTTCTTTTTTTCGATTTAAGCATATAGAATGGCCATTTTAAGCAATAGAAGGCCGTCTATTTAAATAGTTCAAGAAATAATATCATAAAAAAAAATCATTCTCAATCAATCTACTTGAAACGCCAGATTTTGTTTCAATCAGCTTGGGAAAATTTAAACTGGTTGATGTTTTTTGAATTTGGTGAGGGCGTTTGGTACAGTGCCACGTAAAATTTGTTGCTTACACTAACAGCTTATGGAATATCCGGTCTCACAATTTAATAGATTTAAGACTTTTTAAAAGAAATGAAACAAAGAGTTTTTTTAGACAAAAATGGGTTTACTTGGGTACAAATCACCAGTGTTGTGTCATTATGTCAGTAACAAAACCACTCTTGTTGGAGCTATTTGCTAAACAATTAAACTATTTATAAACGGTTTGGTATTATCTACATACAGCTAACTGTATGTAGATTATTTCAAAGTACTGAATGAAATGCTATCCTGTGCATCACCACTATCTTTGCAATAAGATATTGATTTAACTTTTAAGTGGACTAAAAACTAGCTTGCGCAATTTAATATTTCTAAATGCATGGTCACACATTATAGCACGAATAACGAAAAATCACCTCTAAATTTCAATAAACGAAAGTTAAACGTAATAGAATCTAAAGAAATCTTTAATATCATATCACTGATCTTAACAGACACAGGACGTCTGACGGACGTCTGTGCCTGTTAGGACCAGTTACTACGATGACTAATACTAATACTAAAAAAGTAAATATTTTAATAATAAAATATGTCATTTGGTTCTTAAAGATCTAATTAGATTTATTTTAAATAACGAGTTAAAAAAATTTGGAATTATATTTTTATTAAATTTGAACATAAATATTAAATAATAAAAGTTAATATGGTAAATGTTATGTATATTTAGCTGATGCGTCTTTACAATTGCCTACAAATCTTTTATTTTTCTTGTGAATGGATTAATGAAACTAGTCGAATGTTTTTGTTCATTAGAATTTTTTTAAATTTTTTAGCCTAACATTTTTTTTTAACACTACTCCAACAAATATTTTATAACGCGATAAAATTTTTTTTTTAAAAGATAAAAAAAAAAAAAAATTAAATTAGGAAAACAATACTTAATCAAAAATAAAAACTAATTACAGGAAATATATAAATGTTTTAAACAAATCGGAAATTGATTTTTTTATTCAAAGTAAATAAGTATTTTTTAATAAGTAAATAAATCTACTTTTAAATTTTATTTTCAAAAAAAATCTCTATGACTTCTCTTGATTTTATGATCTCGGAGTAAACCAAGATTCTTAAGTATATTCACTCTTTATATCGTGGTTACCTTACACTGATTTGAACAGGTTTAGCGTGACTTTATTTGGTCTTAAGTTAGTATTAAAATTAAATTTAGTATTAAAATAACTTTTATCTTAAACTATACTTTTTTAATTATTTAAAATCATTAGCAATTAGTCCACTATAGCAAGTTGAACAACTGGAATATTTCGTAGAAATGTTTTCTAAACAAAATCTGAAATATTTTTTTGCTTAAGTTTCTTTCGGAAGGTATTATATATTTAATTATTATTGCAACATAACTAGATTTAATTAACTTAAATACATAATTACAGCAACCCGTTCTAAATTATAGCTTTCTGAAATAACTTTACACCAAAAATAATAACTAATTGTATAATATGTGTTTTTTGGACTTTTTAAAATATTATTTGGACGATCAAACATTTCTCTTTAAAATTCTTTATGGTTAGCCGTTTGAAAATGGTTTAACATTAATGATATATGTTGATACATTAATGATATATGGCATAATAAATATTAGACATAAAACATTTATTCTGAAAAAGTTTAATTTTTAAACTTTTTTTTTTCAAAAGATTAAAAGAATTTTTTGACAAAATGCTCTGTTAAGTTTAACAAGGAGATATAAACCCCAAAAAAATACTTAAAAAAAGTGCTCGTTTGTATCGAGCTTTACATTTTAATAAATAATTTAACAAATAAAAAAGACGGAAAAAATGAGGTTTTAAATTTTTACTTAGTCTTACCTCATAACAAGTTTTTTTATTTATCAAAAAAAGAAAACTCTTTTAGTGGGTTTTGCAGTACGATTGTTTTGCTACTGTTGTTTTGCTACATTTCTGCTACCCTTCACAATGGTTTCTTCTGTTATCTAAAATAAAAACATAAAAATGCTGAAATAAGTTAGAAAAGATTGAAATGAGATAACTATTAAAATAGGACTTGAATATAAAATCTTTAAATTTTTGATAAATTTTCTTGAAAATTAACCGTTTAAACAAAACAACTTGTTGATGAAAACTACAAAACCACCGAGTTTTTACTCCATAAATAAATATATAAGAAAAGCTCAAATACTGGCATCATTAAAAACATATATTTGTTTGTTACTTTTTGTTTATTTTAGGAATAGTCTTTTTTTTTCATTTAGTGTATAAAGCATTTTAGCGTAAAATATTATCCCACGAACGTTCGTTTACGGAATACTTGTTATCTCTCACACAACTTAAAATTAGATGCCTCCAATGAGAATAGGAGGCAAAGTATCATTTTACACTGCATTGTGTTTATGTGTATACATAGTTGAATAGTTGACATATATAGATGCATAGTAAATATTTTGCTGATTGCATACATACTTTACCAGAAAAACTCGTAAAAGTAGATGTAGCATGATCGTATGAACATTTTGACATCTAAATATCATTGATAACTATATACCACCATCGAAAAAACTTATTATAAACCTAGTTTTGGCTAAGCATACTATGCTTATCATGATTGTGCAAAAGTCTGCTTAAAACAGCTTTTGGAAAAATAGCTTATGTGCACGATGGCACCCTGCATGTTTTACTAGATTAGCGTTACTTTAAACCACTATTTGTATAACTTTATAGATGTTATATTGACCCGATGTAGCGTTACAATAATAGCTTTATAGGCCTTTAATTGAATACTTATTTTGCCAACTTTGACTTGCTGCATAATGGCGTAAGATAAAGGAATTTTTAGTTTACCTGGTCTTTACAATTTATACCATACAACTCTAATGAAAATTGATTACCAAACGAAATATATTTTACATTAATACAATTATTGGTCAAAAGGCCAAACAAGACCTAGAGAAAAAAAACTATAACATTTAAAAAATATCTAACTATCCGTATAGTTAATGTGTAAATTGGCTTAGTTATATGTATATATATACTTATTAGCTTTTCACCTATGTACTAAACAGTGTTAGAAGGTTAGATATGATATTGTAATGTTTTAAAACCAGAGTATATGCCAACGCTACGCCAACCAATTATTGTATATTGGACCAACTAACCCAAAAAAAAAATGTTTAATCTAACTGCAAACACAATACAAATATACAAATTGATGCAAAGTACTTGTCCTGCTTACTTAATGTCGGTTGACAAGTTATATATTGAATGCTCTGAGCAAACTAACACGAAATATGGTTTGCTCAAATGTACATTCCATACAGTTGAGCCGACTGTCTTAAGACATGCATACACAAAAAGTTTAGCTGTGTGTAACCTGTTACTAAGTAATTTGTATTAGAACTTTTCTATTTTTTTTTCTATTTTATACCTAATTTAAGAAAACAAACTATTAAATAAAAGTTGATAAATATCTTTAAAAATGAACTAAAACAACAAACTTCATTGATTTAAAAAAAGTTGCGTGCATTAAAAAAATATTCATTTGCCTCTCTCTATATAAGATTAGAATATGGGCTTATAGAATGGAGCATGTGAATCCCACCCTCCTTTCCTGTACAATAACATTCAAGTCAACTTATAAATTATGTAAATGATCTGACGATAAACTTCGGCTAAGGTCAAAATTTAAGTCTTTTTTTATTAGAATTCGATGCAACTTTTATCTAGTGTTTATAGAAGCTCCGCCGCCGCTGCCGCCGCCGTATATATATATATATATATATATATATATATATATATATATATATATATATATATATCTTCCTGATGAACCTACAGATGGTGAAACATTATGTTGAAGATAAAAGATAAATAAGTGTTTTTACTAATTTATTATTGCTCTGTTCTTTAAGAACATTGAGCACTCTATTTGTAGAATACACTGATATAATTTATATATATATATATATATATATATATATATATATATATATATATATATATATATATATATATTATATATATATATATATATATATATATATATATATATATATATATATATCTATAGACTTAGCTTTATAAATCAGTTAAATACCTGTGCAAGCAGCAATGCAACTGTGAATAGATGAAACAAAACTTTTAATTAATTATTATTAAATTTTAATTAAATCCTAACTATGGACCTTGTACTGTACTTGTTGTCTGAATCAAATATATAAATATATATATATATATATATATATAGATATATATATATATATATATATATATATATATATATATATATATATACATATACATACATACATTTATATGTATATATATATATATATATATATATATATATATATATATATATATATATATATATATATATGTCCATATCAGGGACGTGGTGGCCCAGTACGACCGTACGAGGACTTGTATTGGGCTCTGATTCTGGCTCAGGAAACTAGGCTCCCAAAAAGAAACTGGGCCCCCAATCCTCAAAAAGAAAAATTTATTTTAGTTCTATAAGTTTCTATTCGGACATTATTTACAACATTTTATATAACTTGCTTTCACGTCGGTTTTGTTTGTTTGTTTGGTGTCCGCGCAAAACAAACACTAGGTCACCGGTAATAATAAAATAAATGCGCTAAACTTTAGTTTAGCGTTATAAAAGAAATCGTTAAGAAAAGTAATTAAAACAAACAAAAAACAACAAACTTTGTTTAGCAATTTTAATAAATAAAATTGCTGTTGAATAATTATAACAAAAAACGTTGACCTGAAATTGATAGATTTTATACTATAAAAAGTAAAGTAAATAAGTAAAAAAATTAAATCTTATCAATGTAGAAATATAAAGAAGAAAGCTAAATATAAAAAAGAAATTTGGAGACTGGAAGTTGATCGATTAGCTTTTCTGTTCGAGCAAGAGCAAATGAATCAACTGAACAACAAGCATCTCGGATAAAAAAACGAAGAGAACGTTTTGGTCCCTATTGGTCCTTGAAATTTATAAACAGTTCTACTATTTATAAATTCCATAGACCTATAGTAGTTATAACACAAACGAAATAAACCAATGCCCTGGTTTCTTTCAAAGGACATATTTTTAATTTTCCATTTATTTGGGACATCCTTTACAGCAACAGAGAATGTAGAATTACCATCAACATCCATTGTGAATATCACAAGTAAGCCTATTATTGAAACAGAGCCAATAGCAGAGATTAGTCACCAATCATCTGTACAAGAAACAGACAATAATCAAGATATCATAATTGCAGCAGATAAAGGAGCAGAGCTACAATATTCAGAAACATTCAGAAACCGAAACATTACAGAAACTGAGAGAGTGACTGTAGAAATGGGTAATTATAAAGTGTCTGTAATTGCAGCAACGGACCTAAGCCTAGCAGAAAAGATTATTTAGAAGCAATCAGACAACGTTGTAAGTGTCAATGAAAATGTTCCAGCTAAATTTCTAGAGCTGAAGAGCTGAAAATGCAAAGATGATTAATAAAAAGCAATTTTTTGTATTAGGGTCAAATAAACCATCAAAACATTCAAGGTTATATAAGTATTACACCGAATCAAGTAAAGTTAATGACATTAAAGCTGTGCAGAAAAGGTCATGGCTAACCTACTCTCTATCACTAGACAAAATTTTTGCATTTTTTGTTTATGCTTTGGATCAAGAGAGGACACAAGTTCTTTACATGATGTGTTTGATAATTAGTCAAACTTAAGTTACATTATAACAAAGCATTGCACCCAGAAAAACCATCAAAATGCTGCTGAAGTTATGGTTCATGCCTTATTAGACTCCACAATTGATAAAATACTAAATATTGAAACCATGAGATATCTGAACAAAAAACGTAAAAAAGCGGAAAAATTACATCAATACCTAATACGAGTTATTGATGTTATTCGGTATTTGATCGCAGAGAGTATTTCTTTATGCGGAAATGAGGAAGCCAACTTTTACAATGACTCTGAAAAAAGTGAAGTCTTTCAATATGGTGCAAGTAAATTTCTGAATTTTTAAATTTACCCAGTTGGTATGATGAGGTACTGAATAAAAAACTTTCAAATATTTGCAGTACTCAAAAACAGTCTTCTGGAAGGGGTGCTAGAATTACGTTTCTTTCTGATTATACACAAAACAAGCTAATTCATACTATGACACAGATGGTCAAGAAGGATATTTCAGAAGAAATAAATAATTCAGTTTACTTTTCACTATCAGCTGCTGGCACCACTGATATTACACTCTGTGAGCAAACTTCTATTGTACTTCTATTGTATTACGTTATGCTACGCTTGCTGCAGAAGATGCCGTTGTAAAGGAACATCTGATTTCAATGGTTGAAACTAAAACAACTACTGGAGTAGGAATAAGTGAAAAAATTGTACGTAGATATTCAAAATTGTATGGGTATGTCTTTTGATGGTGTGGGCAATAAGCAAGGAATAAACAAAGGAGTTGCAACACATTTAAAGCAGTGTTCTCCCATTGCAATAAATATTTATTGTGGATCTCATGGAACAAACCTGGTTATGAAAGCTTGTGCAAAATCTTCTGTTGTTTCTGATAACCTTTTTGGAACAGAAAACAAGCCTGGTGATGTGCAGAAATTAAAAACTTTTCTATACGAAAACTCAAGGAAACGAAATAATATATTTGAGAAGTACAAATCTCTTCTTGAGGATGTGAATCAGTCTCTTGAACTGGCTGCTACCCACAGTGTTTTAGTGCCTTACAAAATGCTACAGACCGACTGCTGACACTATACCTTGCAGTAATTGATTGCCTTGAACAAATTTCCAATGACATTGAATTTAAAACGAGTATTCAAAGTAAAACATAAGGTCTTTTATTCCGATTTAAATCATAACACAATTGTGACTTTATGTCTCTTCAAAGAAATTTTTACTAACTTGGGTCCCCTAAATAAAATTCTTCAAGGAGAAAGACTTGATTTTTCCATTGCTATAATATCTGTCGATTTATCACTGGAAAAGCTTCAAGTACTAAGGGACAGTGCTGGCCAAAATGCTATTTTATCTTCTGTTAAAATTGCAACTGAAGCTCAGCTTGAACAGCAAATATTTGTTGAGAAATGGACTCGCAGAAAGAAACAAATAGACTTCGATGAAACAGAAGATGAGCTTCAGTTTCTCAGGCTAAAGATCAGTGGCTAGCAGAAGTGTTTTATACTGTAGTGGATTCAGCAACTCCAGTTCTTGTTCACAAATTTTCTTTATTGAAGAATAAGAGCGAAGATAGTAGTCATAATTTTCATAACTCTAATTCACAAGAAAAAATGCAATCAGTGCTTGAAAAATTCAAAATTGGTATCAATATTTAAATGAATTCACTACTGAAATGGTTGACTTTGTGGAGATCTACAGAAAGACTGCTGAAAAGAATAACAAAACTTTGCCTTCTTTCCTCACCATTTATAATTTTATGCTGAAGACTATGTTAGAAGCTGTATTCCCCTCTGTTGCAGTTCTATACAAGATATTCAGTACAATTCCAACAAATTCAGCAGAGTGTGAGAGAGTTCCCAACAAACTAAAACTTGTCAAAACTTGTCTAGCAAATGGGTTGACATCAGAGCATGTTAGAAATCGTGTTCTCTTGTCAATGGAACATGAGAAAATGTGGAATTTGACGCATAATAAGATATTAATAAAAGACATAATAAAAAATTATGCTAATACAAATGAGTTACGTAATATTTTGTATCAATAAAAAACTCTTTTTAGTTTAAATATAATTTTCCTTGATCTCTTATTTGTCTCGCTTTAAAAAATTTGTACCTGCTTTTCAGGTGCCACCACGTCCCTGAACCATATATATATATATATATATATATATATATATATATATATATATATATATATATATATATATATATATATATATATATATATATATATATATATATATATATATATATATATATATATATATATATATATATATATATATATATATATATATTATATATACATATATATATATATATATATATATATATATATATATATATATATATATATATATATATATATATATATATATATATATATATATATATACATGTATATATATATACACAAAACTGAAATAAGCACTTATTAAATAGTTTAGAGAGAATTGAAGAGAGTAATAAGAACACTTTTGTAAGACTATGACAGGAATGTTGTTTGAACCACAAGCCGTAGAAGAGTTTAATCGAGATATGACTTTAGCAACGGAAACTGAAGTGATTTGAATGTCTAATAATGGGTTAACCTGTTTAATTGGAATTGGAATGAACATAAAAGGAAGAGAATGGCCATAAGATTCAAGATTTGAGTTAGAAGGAAAATTCTTTGCAAATAGTTCTGCTTTATCCTTGGGAGAGGTAATAAGATCAGTCCTATAAATGAGAGATGGAGTGTTAGAACTACCTTTGTTAACAACGCTGTTCAAAATTTTCTAAAAGTTGTATATATATAAAAAACAATTTTTGTCATATAAAACTTTTTATTTTTACTTAAAAAATTATACTCTTAATAATACTTTGGGCAGAGGCAACGATCTCAATTTCCTCTAGGGTTAATGAGCACAATAATTTAAACATAAATGTAATGCATTTTCAAGTATTTAGAAATATAACCGATACATTATTAATTTTACAATGAGTAATTAAAAATTAAAATAAAGAGTACTAATTATGGATAGTTTTATGACAATAACAAATATACAATAATTAATTTGTTACTTAGTAAGTATTGTTTTAAATTTATTTTCTTCCGGGAAAATAATTTTTTTTTTTTACAGACTATTACGTCAAATCCTTAAAAAGTTGGTCGTTCAATATCGTTTTAAATGAGTTTGTATTAAGCGATGTGATTCCTTCTTGACTTAAAAAAGAGTTTTTTTAATTTAAGGTATTAGATAATGTAGTGATAAAACTTCTGAAAGTAAGTAATTAGTTTTTAACAATAGTTTTAAAAATTGCGGAGAACTTTTTATATTGTTAGTTACAGTTGACCCTTTTTATTCAAAATTTTCAACTTCCTTTCTTTTTAAAGTTAGACATTAAATGTTTTAGTAAATTTTTTTGATATATTTTTTTATGAACTTCCTTACTCTCAGAGCGATGTTATTTATTAACTAATAAAGAGCTAAGCCGAAATTATTTTATTGTTAATGTATTCTTTGTTTATAGTTAAAAGTCTATAGTTTTCGCACCGCTGTTACTTTTGTTAAGTATTTACAAAAAACAAAATCCAAGATGTTATGTATGACATTTTTAAAACCATTGTAGATATTTTTAAAATTTTGTGTTATTTTACTTTAAGATAAATTTTAAAATTTAGCATAATCGATAATGATGGAAAAAAAATCAAACGGTGAATACGATCACGGACCGACATTAACTAAACACGGCAACAACATTTTCTCAGCCTTTAATACGATAGGTAAAAAGTTTCGACGTTTAAAAAATGCTCATTTTGCTGACTATTTCAAAGCAGACGTGACGACGAATACTGAATTACCAAGTGAAAATTTACCAAATGATAATAAAAGAAAAAATGTTATAAAACGTTGGTCAAGCTTAAGTAGAATAAAAGAAAGAAATGAAAAAAAGAACAACAGTAAATCTCAAATAAACATAGTTCAGTGGTCCTCTAACGAGTCTGTTGCAGAACCAAAGTCCAAAAAATTGTATTCTTTAAAACTTTCACGTGATTACACTTTGTGTCAGCCAAATTATGAAAATGAATCCCCAGTAAAAGCCTTTAATGCTAACGATTGCTCAATAACTGTCAAAAATACAGAAAAAGATATTGAAAATGGCATTTGTTGCTTAGACTGTAATGAAACATATATTGTTCCATACGAAGACAAGTTAGATAATGAAAAACAATCTGACACTAACAATACGTGTTGTTCTGTATTATCGTTGCAGGATACATCTGAAAGTGATGGATTTAATGAAATAACTATAGAAAAATGTAATTGTTTTGCAACAGATAACAATGACAATATTATAAATCAAGCTCGTACTGACTTTATAGATTTCTCACTAATAGAAATAACAAAAACTTTGAGAACTAGTTCTTTTCAAAATATCAAGTCTCAACCTTTAGAACATTCTAAAGATCGATACTCGTCAACTCCTGTATTAATTAATAGACCACCGCTTCCACTGGTTCCCAAGCCAATAAACAGAAGGAACAAAGCTTTAAATTACAATTCAAAAGAGAATCTTACATCAGATGTTTCACAAGACTTTTGTAATTTGAGAGCAAAGGATTCTAATCTTAAAAGAACTTTTTCAGATTGCTTACCTCATAAATTTAGTTCAGATGAATATCTCAATAATACAGAGGGAAATGCTATATCAGCAGTTATAGAAGAAGAAAAACCAAAACCATTATTGCAAAAAAAAGATGATAAAATGTGGCGCAATGTTTCTTCTGCTGTAAGTGTTATAACAATATATGAATGCAATACAAACTTGTTCTTAGCAGGTTTGTATTACATTAAGTTGCATTTATATTGCATTTAAATGTAGTTCAAAATACAAAACTATTTTTAAAAGTAAGCCTGTTAATGTTACTAAAATTATGAGATATCAAAAAAAGGGATATTAAAAAAAATGAGCAAAAAAATTTTTTTTTTAATGTAATAATTAAATTTTTCTCAAATTCAATATAATTTTTATCTTTAAAAAAACAAAAAATATGTAGGGTTGTTAGCGAATCAGGAAATTAGTGGTAATAATAAGTAATTTTGGGACAAATAGATATATATTAAACTTTTAGCTTTCTAATATTTATGAATTAATATTTTTTTTTGCTGTTTGGTTTGATTTACAAATCTGTATAAAGTTTCTATTTATTTAAAATAATTACTCACTCACAAATGGAATTATTTATACAATGTCTTACTTGAAAAGATATATAATCATTAATTTAAATTTTTATTTAAAGAAAATTAATTTTAATTTTGTTTTGTTCTATCTTTTTTTGTTTAATATGGCTGTTTATTTATTAACTAAATGTCAAAAGTATGCTTATATACATATATATATATATATATATATATATATATATATATATATATATATATATATATATATATATATATATATATATATATATATATATATATATTTTAATATTTAAACCACTTTAAATAGTTATAGAAAACTATTTAATACGTACATGCTGATGATAAAACACGTGTTATTTTTAAAGTGTATTGAATTGTTATTGTCAAAAACTTTAAAATAACAATAAAACAAACTGCAAAGTTGTTTTGATATATAAAGAGCTTGTGTTAATGTTAAACAACTTTGTGACGTTGTTTTATACAGTTTTATAACATTTATAACATAAAACGCGTTTATAATAAAACAAAGTAAATAAATAGAATTGATCTAATTAAAAAATTAAAACATGGTCACTTTTTACGTTCATGTTTCACACGTTTGAGATGTTTTTCACAATTTTACATTTTATTGTTTCTTGATCTAGCATACTATCAAAAGTTCAAGTATAAATAATTATTCAAATAGTTCTTAAGTTGATGTTTTCATTAGATTTTTTCATTTAAATTATTTTGCAATAAAAGTGAAAGAAAAAAGTTTGATCTAATAAATCATTACACTTCCTTAAGTTTAAATATATACTTAAATTATTTTTTTAGAAAAAACTTTCCTTACACAAAAGTAAAATGATTTATTTTTTTTACTTTAAATTTTTTATAATTTAATTTTTGGTATAAAGTTTGCAATAATTACTGGTTTAATGTTTGTAATAGAATTTTTCTACTTGCACTGTTCTAAATCTGATATTGTTACTGTACCTATATATATGTTTAACTTTCAGGAATGATTCTGGCTATGCCATTGTATACTTCGGGCGCTGATGCAATAAAATTATGCCACTGCAATTAAATTATTGAGCATTAAAATTCTTTTAAGTTTTTTGAATTTTTTTTCAATTTCAAATTTTAATCACAAATGTATTTGAATAAGAAAATTTTAGAAGACTAAAATGTTTTGTTCAAATAAATTTTTTATTAAAAAAAAAGTTTCTAAAAAGAAACCATAAAAAAGATTTAATAGAAAAACTCTTTTTTATCATCTTGCAAGCGCAAGAATATTTATAATGAATTTAAAAGAAAGAGAATGGCCATAAGATTCAAGATTTGAGTTAGAAGGAAAATTATTTGCAAGTAGTTCTGCATTATCCTTGGGAGAGGTAATAAGATCAGTCCTATAAATGAGAGATGGAGTGTTAGAACTACCTTTGTTAACAACGCTGTTCATTTAAGAATATTTATTTAGACAACTCACAAGAATATTTATTTAGACAACTCCTCATAACAAACAATAACAAAAATATATACCAAATTTGTAAAAAAAAAAAAAAAAAAAAAAATATCAGCTAAAAAAATAGTGCAAGTTAAATTTTATTTTATATTAGCACCATATTTTATTTTTATATTTTAATTTATTTTCATTTGTTTTGTTATAATGATAGATTTTATCAAGAAAATGAAAAAACATTCATTATTACAAACTTTAAATGACATCTTACACGCTTTCCCAGGAAGCCTGTGTGGTCACACGCCATAAGTAATTTTTTTAAACAACTTGACCATGTTTTGATATATTAAGTGTTTTAAGAATTTGCAGCAAAATAAAACTATAAGTAAATACAGAGAATAAAACTCGAAGAAAGGAAACAAATACAAAATGGAAAATCTAAATAAATTTAAATTAAAAAAAATTAAAAATTAAAAAAAGAAAAATTTTGTCAAAAAAGTAATATACCTAATTATTTTACTGTGGAGCTAAGAAAATAAGCAGATATAATATAACCAAAATAAAAAAAAAGAATATAACAAAAGAACAAAATTTTTTGATATACAATTTATTCACGACTTTTGTCAGCCAGTATATTAGGAAAATACTTTATTATTTGCGCTAGAAACACTGATAATTTTAGGCTTTGTTTTTTAAATATTTTTGCTAAACTTGACTGTTTTACTTAATGCACAAGAAAGCAAGAAAACTAATTGCTATTTATTTGTTAAAAAATTTTTTTTAACAAGTTTTTGTCTTAAAAATAAAAAGTCAATAATACTAATATTCAAATATAAATTTTTTTAGTTGTTTTCACTACCCCCATTGAAATAGTCTGCACTTTCGATGGATTCTCCATTTATTTCAAAAGCTTGTGTGTTATAGTGCATTATTAATTTACTGAACTTTTGTAACAAGACTTTTAGGAGCCTATTTAAAACTTTATTTTATTTTAAAATATATTTTTTCAAACAGAGCAATTGTTATGTTCATTATCTCTAGTTATTTGTATTAACATTAGAAGTTGTGCAAAATAAAGGAAACATGATCTGAAGAAAACTAAATCGGCATATAAAACAATATTTCAATACCATGATAGCTATAACCAGTAAATAGCCCTATTATGGCTAATGTGAACTAAATAACAATTATATGGCGACTGTTTGAACAATAGTGTTTATTAAATGTTTTTGTAATTGAACAAAATTTTTGTATAAATAGAGTTTTGTTGTTATTGTTGAAAAAATATATATATATATATATATATTTGCTCATGGCGATCGGTGAATTTTCAATTTTTGGCAATTTAGCAGGTATGTTAAAATTTATTTCTAAACTATTGTTTAGTTTAGTAATTATAATTTATTGACATTTTATGCAGTTTTATAGTATTTTACTTATGGATTTATGTGGAAAGCATGAGATTTTGTTTTTTTTAGCCCATAAAATTGTTTTTTAATATCATGTAACAAAATTGGAATTTTTGGTCAATAAAATTTAAAAATTGTCATATTCTGTAGAAATAACAATTGTAATAACATGATTTATTATGTATTTTATATTTATACTATTGCACTTTTAATATTTATTACTTCTTTTTATTATTTTATATTATTTAAAAATTCTGTTTACATTTTTCAGACATGACTCCGTATAGAAAGTTGGCGATGGAACAGAGATGTGAGGTGTTGGCGAAGGTTAAGGAGGGATATTCGTATCGGAAGGTGGCACAAATAATGAAAATCCACTACCTGACTGTATTTGGAATTGTGAGGAAGCATGCCGCAACCAACTCCGTACGCAATCTTCCCAGGGACGACCGGCCAAAGAAGACCACGGTCAGAGAGGATCGGATGTTAGTTCGTATGAGTATGAAAAATCGTCGAATGACATCATCGGACATCAGGAAACAGTCGGCAGTGGACATATCTACAAGCACAGTCAGAAGGAGACTCCTGAAGGCCGGTCTACAAGGTTGTGTAGTGGCCAAGAAACCTCTTTTGACTGTTGCCCACAAGAAAGCTCGATTGGATTTTGCGCGACGACATAAGGACTGGGGTGTTGAGGAGTGGAAAAGGGTGTTGTGGAGCGATGAAAGTTCATTCTAGATGTTTTGTGGGGCTAAAAGGGCTTATGTAAGAAGGAAAGCCGGGGAAAGTTCATTCCACAGTGCATTGTTCCAACAGTTAAGCACGGGGGAGGTTTCATAATGGTTTGGGGTTGCATGTCCTGGGCAGGGGTTGGCCAGTTGTACAGGTGTGAGGATACCATGAATCAACACCAGTATGTCAGGGTCCTCGAGAACTGTATGCTGCCATCAGCCAATTTGCTTTTTGGCAATGGAGAAGAGTTCCTGTTCCAACAGGACAATGCTCCTTGCCATCATGATATACGGGTACTGAACTGGCCAGCCCAGAGTCCAGACCTCAACCCCATAGAGCACCTGTGGGAAATAATGTTTAAACACTTGCAAGGAGCAAACCCTAGCAATAAGGATGCACTTTGGGCCCATTTACAGAACATATGGAATGATATTTCACCAGCTACTGTTCAGAACTTGATTAGCTCTATGCCCCGTAGGATCAAGTCTGTCATCAAATCAAGGGGTGGGCAGACAAAGTATTAATAAACTGTGTAATTTTAAATTGTATGAACAGTTGCAATAAAAAAAATAATCCAAATCAATTGTTTTCAGTCGTTTTTATTTGTAACGCTACAAGAAAATAGAAAAAAACCTTAAAAATATTACTGTTATAATGACTTTTGCACAGCACTGTATATATATATATATATATATATATATATATATATATATATATATATATATATATATATATATATATATATATATATATATATATATATCATTAGTTGGTTTCGCTTCAATAATAAGATTGAAGACTAAAATAAACTTAAAAAGAAAAGTTTTAAAACTAATAGATTGCCTGCCCAAACCAAACTATTCGAGCCAGTCAATGCATGTGCACTCCCTGTATGTTATTCCTATTTGAGTCAGTCAATGTTTGCACACTCCCTGCATGTTCTATCTATTGAAGTCAGTAATCAATAAAAATACTGAAAAAATCAAAATAAAAACATCTAAACTAAAAATACAACAACATTCTATAAAGTTTTGTAGTTTTTTTCAAAAACAACTGCATAAAGATCAGATAAAACGAGAAAGAAATTTAATCCATTTCAAGTGTGTTCAGGAAATATTACCTTGTAAAAAAGTATATATTGTTTTATTTTTAACTAATTTCTAATAACTAATTTGTTGCGTAAAACATAAGTATCTTGTAACAGAGTGTAATGTGAGATAGCAACTAAAAAACTTTTCTTTTTGTTTTAATAAGAGACTAGTGTTTTTGTTTAAGAGAATTCTTTTCACAAGTGGGTTCAAAAATTTTTGTTTCTTATTAGTTCAATATCATGTAAAGATGTTATTGTCTAAGTTTTATTTGTGAACATAAATTATGTTTATAAATGTCTTACTGGTAACTGATAAAATCTAATTATAAATTGTTTATAAACTTTATTAAAAATGTAAAATGCTTACAAGATTTCGTTACGCAACAAAATTATGAGTTGCTTATATTAAGTTATTCCTTGTACAGGCAAGACAGACGAATTAATAGGGAAGGTGGACTATGCATTTATGTCAATATTGACAGTATTGATAAATATGGTCACAATTGATGACCATATTTGCCACAAATATGGCCATATTTGGATCTATATTTGCACACAGATGGGTCTAAAATGATAAAATGAACTAAATGAAATTTTTAGCTAAGTGTTTTTTAAAGAAGATATATTATACCTACAGAAATGGAAATACAATTCTTTAATCAAATAATTTGATAATAATTTAAATAAATAAATTTTTTAATATAGAAGTAAAAGTAATAAAATTAAACTGTTAATCAACTGTTAATTTAACTGTTAAATCAACAGAAATAACATGCATCCAAGATCTTTAATGAATGCTGTACTGCCAGAGTTGACATTAAAAAACCCACCCAATAAAACCGAATAAATTCTGCCTTAAAAAAACCCAATAAAACCTGGGCAATCTGGGTTTTTTTGGGTTTCTTTAAAGATATTTTATAATTTTATGAACTATTATAACCAACATTAACATTATAACTATTATATTGATAAATAAATAAATTATAACATTAGTTTAATTTAAATATTAACATTAAATTAATTATTATCAACTTTTTATATTAACTATTATAACTAACAGCAGAGTTGATTTACTACTAGTAGATTTATTAGTAGATTTAAAGTAGATTTACTAGTAGATTTGAATTATTATTTGGAAATACATTATCACAATTTTTATTCAAATATTTTTATAAATTGAGTCACTTTTTTTTATCTTATTCACCTCCCAAGGCTGAGAAGGTCACTACAGTCGAGGAGGTTACTTTATTGTGGTTACAACCATCTCTCAACTCTTTAAATCTGGATAAATAAGTTTGTTCATTTGAATTTCAAGTTCAAATTTGAAGCTCAATTGAAACTTCAGTTACTACCTTGCATTTTCCAACCTTCTTTTTTCCGTTTTTCATTTACATTTTTAATTATAATAATTATTACTTATTATTGTTATCTAAAAGAATATATTAAATAATAAAATATTGCTATTATCTAAAATAAATCAATACATTTAGGTTTAGCGTGATTTTTTTCTATAACAGTTTTAAATTATGTTTAGAAATCTTTTTCAAAATAATTTGAAAAATTCTTGTTATAAATTATTAAATAATAATATATAAAATATATTTTAAATAAAGTTAAAGTAGAAATTTAAACTAATTTTGAATATCATTTAAAAAAAACAACCCAAATTACCCAAAAAACCCCACAGGGCTGGGATTTAAAAAAAAATCGGATTTTTGCCAACCCTTTGTACTACTAATGTTTTAATTATTGATGTACCGCTGTACTGTAATGTTTAAATAATGCTGTACTAATGTTTTAAAGAATGTATGCTATTAATAATATTAAATTGTTTGTTTTAAACTGAAATATTGACACATGGGGCAAGAGCTTATGTGTTGCCGTTGTCACATTAGCTTGTGAAAAAGGTATCAGAACAATTAAAGGACTCTCATTTACATTGATACCATGTAAAGTCACAGAGAGCATTATACCAAAGGTTTTAATAAGTTATTTTATTGACAATGATCTGGTTTCGAAACAAAAACACAGTATTTGTCTAAGTAAAGAATATGTAAATAATTTGTTTAGGCCATTAGATTTTATTACACAAGCAATAGAAGAAAACAACTCTGTTGTTGAAGGTTATGTATCAAGTTAGTGGCATGTGGAATTAGAAATAAGTTGCTAAACTGGTGCAAAACATTTTTAAACAATCAAAAGTAATGAATGGTAATGAGATATAATATATAAAAATGAAATTAAGTATTTAGTTTGTTGCCTCAAAAATCTGTACAAGTACCTTTGATTTTTGTTTTATATATTTGGGATATAAAATTTCATATCAGTTCAAATTATATGCAGATGACACAAAATTGATTCCTAAAATTATGAGCCTAGTAGATAATGAAATGTTGGTTATATCAAAGATGTAAAGTCCCCCAAAAATTTAGTTTCAAAAAGTCAAAATGTCTCTCTTTGTTCCTGATCTTTAGCGTCCAAAAGCTTGTTGAGAGACTTTGTTTGCTAATTTAGAGGTGGGTAATAAACAAAATATTAAGGGTATGAAAAACTTTGAACTCGTAGTCTATGCAAGTCAAGTCTAAGTAAATCAAGTCCAAAACCTAGATAATAAGTTTTAAAACAATGTCTTAAGACCTATTATTTTTAAAATAATAAGTTTCATGACATTAAATTGTTTGTATTTTTTTCTAATGCAGCACATTACTTGTTAACAAAATATGGTAAAGTGTGTGATGTTGTTTATATTTAAAATTTAGTATTAGAGCAAAATATTCTCAGGCTTTATATCTATGAACTTAGTTTGTAGATATACTTGTTGTTAATAAAAAAATTAATTTTTTTTTTTTATTGCTTGCAGATGATAATTGCAGAAGCAGTCTGGGATCATGGGAGTATGAAACCAGATGAACTTTCATTTTCTTCTGGTGCCGTCATATATGTATTGTTTACAGATGATGATAATTGGTGGTGGGGGATTCATAATGGAGTTATGGGTTGGTTTCCAGTGTCTTATGTTAGGGTATGAGTTATATTTACAACTTTTTTTTAAATTTAATTATTATTTCTTTTTTTTTTGTATATATATATTTGTGTGTATATATATATATTTATAAATATATGTATATATATATTATATATATGTATATATATGTATATATATATATGCATATGTATATATATACATATGCATATATATATATATACATATATATATATATATTATATATATGTATATATATATATTATATATATATTTATGTATATATATATATGTATATATATATATGTTTATATATAAGTATATATATATATATATATATATATATATATATATATATATATATATATATATATACACATATATATACATAGATATTAATGTATATGTATATATATATATACATATGTATATATATACATATATATATATATATATACATATATATACATAGATATTAATGTATATGTATATATATATATATACATATGTATATATATGTATATATATATATATATATATATATATATATATATATATATATATATATATATATATGCATACATATACATTAATATATACAGTACTGGACAGTGAATTAGAAACTTTTATGTTTATCATCAAAAACTGTATTTATATTGCGTTTGCCTGGAGATATTATTACTTTTTATATATTATCAGCTGCAATTATGCTGATATAACATTAAGAACTATTGTTGCTATGGTAGAAACATACTTTTGCGTAAAATCTCGACTATTTTTACATTTTTAATGATTTGTTTCAAATTTTGTAACAATTAATTGTAAACTGTGCTTTTATTATCGGATTGTTGTTGTTTGAGTAATTTTTCGAATTCTTGCTGCTACAAAGAATGAGATAAAGTTGCTTTTAGAAAATACCACACTTGAAAATATTGAAATTGCTCCAAAACTCAAAGTTTTGCCTCAAACTGTTGGAAGAATAAAAATGAGACCAAATAGAGACCAAAATATAGTGGAAACCAACAGGAAGAACTGCAGAGGTATTACCAAAACTACTAAGAGAAATGATCGGATGCTTTTACAGTTGTGTTGAAAAGGTCAGAAAAAGTCTTCCGTTGAGTTAACGCAAGAATGGAATGCCATGACAGAAATTACAGTCAACCCAAGAACAGTTAGAAGACGCCTTTTTAATAATGGATATAAAGCTTACAAGCCAATGAAAAAACCCAAGTTAACCACAGCAATGAAGGACAAGAGGTATGGTTGGGCTCTCGGTCATGCACATTGGACAATAAAGGAATGGTCTAAGGTTAGCATTACAAAGTTACAAATTTACACACATATACAATTGGAATAACTAAAACAACAGCCAAAATAAATTATTTAAGCTAATTAAATTAGTTTCATCTTATTTGTTTGTTTGCAATAACAGGAGATTGATTTATATACGTTTATTATGCTGCAATATATTTTCAATTATCAATAAATTACATTGTCACTAAAAGTTATCTGTTCGCTACAGTAGCCTTTTATTTGTATAGGTTTGTTTTTCTGATGAGCCAATGCTGCAAGTTATGGTTGAACAAAGACCATTTTTTCGAAGGAAGAGAGAGGAGACAAATCTTCCGGAATGTTTTCAAGAAACAGTCAAACATCCTCAAAAGATAATGTTTTGGAGCATGATATCTGTAAAAGGGTCTGAATGATTATACTTTGTGGAAGCAATGATGAGACAAAAGCAATACAAAACCGTTCTAAAGACTTGCTTAATACCCCAAATGAATGCATGGTTTCCTAATGCAATATTTATGCAAGAAGGGCTCCATGTTACACTGCCAAATATGTAATGAAATTTTTGAAAGACAATAAAATTTCCATATTGCAATGGCCTGGTAACAGTCCCGACCTGAATCCCATCGAAGAACTATGGAATGAACTCAAAAGAGAGTTCATGCAAACAGCTTCAACCAATACGAGAGATTTAAATGAAAAATTGATTCAAACATGATACCACAGTGAACGAATCAGCCGCTTTTGCTCCAAATTTATTCAGTCAATCCCGCGTCTTATTTCAGCAGTCTTAAAGCATAAAGGCAGAAATACCAAGTATAAAGTGGTTATATCAGTCAATTTTATTTATGCATTTCTGACAATTCTTTCATGGTTTTCACTTATCTAAGTCAATTTTTGTATTTTTATTTTCAATTTTTGTTTTTTATTGTTGAATCGCAATAAAATTGTTATAAAATACTATAAAATGCATTAAATTCCTAATTCGATGTCCAGTACTGTATACAGCGTGGAAAATAATGACCGCCTGAGTAGAATTACTATTTTGACCCCCCTAAAATCTTTTTTTCATAAATGATTGAAGTTCTTATTTTATTGCTATTTTGTTATATTCAATTTAAGTTTTATTAGTTCGAACATTTGTTTCTGATGAGTCTTAATTGATAAAGCACAGTGTAAAATTAAAAAAGTTTAAAAAGTGATAATAAGTGGATATATATATATATATATATATATATATATATATATATATATATATATATATATATATATATATATATATATATATATATATATATATATATATATTTTAAATGGAGTATTTAAAATTTTAAAATTTTTAGTTAAGAGTAGACCAAGAAATAGACAGAGGTTCTGAACATTTTAGAGAGTTACATTCTTTAAAAGAAGAATCTTTAGTTCCTTTTCAACTTTGTGCTGCTTCAAACAAAACCCTGGAGCACATGGCAAAAGTACGTGCAAAATGTGTTGAAGAATTGCTCAACACAGAGAAAGTGTATGTAAAACTTTTGAAAGACATTATTCAGGTTTTTATTTTATTTATTTACAAATGTTTACTGGATAAGTTACTCAATATTTATATATTGTTTTTTAATCATGTCTTGTAATAAAATAAGTTCAAAATTTAAAACACACACAAGTTGTAAATTTGAGATATAAAGTTTAAAGAATAAAAAAAGCTAACAGGTAGAATAAAGAAAGCTAAAAGATAAAAATGTAAAAAAAAAAAGAAGGGAAAATTTGAATAAATATATAAATTTGTGCGCAGAAAATGTTGATTGATAAAAGTAAATGGTAAAGATAAATATATAAGCACTTTTTTAAACTGTAAAAAATTGAAATTTTTTTAAAGTTTTCTGATTTTCTAATTGATTTCAAATTCAATGGTAGTTTGTTAAAAAGTTTAACTACCATGTAGAAGAATCTATTTTAGCATCTCACTTTAGGGTAATTCCATGTCAACCTGACTCAGGCCATGTCACCATACATCTCAGATTTTGCTGATTTTTATACAGTTCAGAGTATATAGTATAATAAGAATTCCTTGAAAATTTTAGCCTCTAGCTCAGAGAAGATTCTAAAATATGACCGTTTTACTTTTAGCAGATATTGGCCAGTCCCCTCTTGTCCCCTAAGAATTGCAAAATTTATTTAGATGTTTCAAGTCACATAACTTTGAAAATGTTTGATTTTTTTACTTAAAATTTTTATCTGGTATCGTACTTGTATTTTTAAGGGTGACTAATCCAAAAAATGATCAGAAATAAAATAAAATTATTATTAAGTACCTGTATTTATCAACTTAAGTAAATTTGGGCAATGTTTTATATACATGTTTTTAATGCCCAAGAAGTTAATGTCAAACCATTAATTTTATTTGTAATTTTATGTAGGTTGTAAAAATTTTTCAACTGCAAAATATGTTCAAAAAAAAAATTAACAAATGGAAATAATATCAAACCATCATAATAAAATAAGCATCAAACCATCCCACTGATACATTGGTTGGTTCACTGACGCCTTGGTTGGTGGTAGTGGGATGGTTATAGTTTTGGTAGTGTATTGATTTAGATTTCATTTAAAATATAAAAATCTTTAAATTATATGTAGAGCAAAACTTTTTAAGAAATGTTGTTTAGTGTTCAAAAATTTTTCAGCTATTAACAAAAAAAGGTTGCAAAAAATAAGGTTGCAAAAAAAAAAAAAAAAAAAAAGGACTGTAAAACAATCCTAAGCTCCAAACTCAAGTTGTGTTAAAGTACTTGTTAAAAGTACTTTAATATGAACAAAACTTGTTCTAGGTTAGCCAGCCTGATAGCACAATGTATGAAATTAACAACATAAAAATTCAAAAATAATACATTGTATTTGTGTTAAAACATTAAAAAAAGTAAAAAGGAGTATTATGTTCACATAAATTACATGTACAAAAAACAAACTTTTTTCAAAACTTACATTATAGATTTAAAATTATTGAAATTCGCCACTTTAGTTTACTTGCTGTCCTTGTGTGGTGAATAAATCTCCTCCTGTTCCCTAAATGCAGTTGTAAGTGTTATTTAATGCTATTTAAAATATGATATTGCAATGAAAGCTCTTCTAATTAACATTCTATTCAACCAAAATTGGCAAGGCCAGCAAGTCGCTAATCTAAATCCTATCAGTTTAAACAGTTGTTTCAAATTTTTAATAAATTTATATTTAAAAGTGACTTAAGCAGTTAAAGTAGGTCAAATCTTCAAACTTGTTAATTCAAATTTCAATTGCAAACAATTTTTCTTTCTTGTTTTTACTCTACCATTTCACACAAAGAATAGGCTTATGAAGACTGCTTAGAATAAACCCAGGGCTGGATGACCATTGAATAAAACAAAATCTTCTTTATAATTTTACATTTTATCACTTAAATTTTTGTTGCTGCAAAAGATGATAACTAGAGATGGGAATCGAACCGTTCTTTTAAAATTCAGGGCTGCATATTATATTTAAGTAGTATCAGCAAGCCTGCAATCACTCATCGTCACCCCACACAATGAAAACACTTTCACTGGCAGTACTTGTCGCAGAAATAGCCAACAACTTTCTAGCAATCAATGCCATTGATGGCATTGAAATTGAAATTGAAATTGAAATTTGGTTGAAAATTAGTTGAAATTTAACTGAGGTCAGGGCCGGAGCTCATATATATATATATATATATATATATATATATATATATATCAACTTAGTTTCTCCGCGCAGCGGCCTTGCTCGGCAAGGTTCGTGTTTCGGAGTTTAAGAGTTGAGAGAGGGTTGCACCACGAATAACAACTAAAAAAAAATAAATAAAAAACACAAAAAAATAGTAGCCTCCTCGACTGTAGTGGTCCCCCTCGGGCCTTGGGGAGGTGAATAATCTAAAAAAAAAAAAAAATATATATATATATATATATATATATATATATATATATATATATATATATATATATGTATATAACACTTTTTTGTAATGTAAACAAAAAATATACATCAGCTCAAGTATATTTTTTAAATAATGAAAATTTTTCTGCCTCAAGGTGAACATCAAATTTTAACAGTTAATCTATATATATATATATATATATATATATATATATATATATATATATATATATATATATATATATATATATATATATATATATATTGATCCGTTTCGGCATGGAATTCACTAAGTTCTTAGTAATATCTTTTGGAACATTATTTAGTAATTTTGTTGCTTCTTCTTTCAGCTGGTCCAGATCTATTTCAGATTTATATCAGATCTTTATCAGATCAGATTTATATCAGATCTATATCAGATTTATTTCAATTTTACCAAGATTGTGGTCTAAGCAAGACCACAAATTCTCTATACAATTGAGATCTGGACTATTGGCAGGCCAAGACATGACTTTAATGTTGTTTTCCTTCAAACCATTGCTTGCAAATCTTAGCAGTATGACATGGAGTGTTATCTTGTTGGAAGATAATTCCCGTGTCTTTTTGGAAAATGTCAATAGAAGGCATCAAATAATTATCCAATATGTCTAAATATCTTTGAGAATCAAGCCTGCCATCAAATAGTTTGAAGCAACCGACACCTTCATAGTTCATGCAGGCCCAGATGCCTATACTGCCACTACCTAGTTTTTTTCTATACATAGAACAATTTGGGCGCATTCTTTCTTGTGGCATTCTTCCCAGCATTACTCGGTTTTTTCTTGAATCAACCTCAATGTTCATTTCATCGCTGAAAAGAACGTTGTGCCACTTGCTCTTAGACCAAATTTTATGAGCTAAGAACCAGTTTTACCTTGCTTTCAGATCGTTTTTTGATGGACGGCGTTTTTTGCAAGCAGCTCGCCACATGTAACTATGTTTTTGTAGTACTCTTCTAATAGTTCGAACACTAGCAACAACACCAGAAACTTTCTGCCATTTTCGACTAAGATCAGTAGATGATAACTTTCTATTTTTTTTCACTATGCGAATAAGTTAACGTTCATTTCTTTCATTTGAAATGCTGGGTCTTCCAGGACGCAGAATATTTTCAATTGTATTGTATTCATGATATCGGTTGATTATTCTGCTAACAGTTGGATGTGTTGTGTTTAAATGTTTTGCAATTTTTCTGATTGAGATGTTTTGTTCATTCATAGCTATGATTTTACATTTTATCACATCAATAGTTTTTCCAGTCATTTTGATTTTTTTATTGTTGAAATGTTGTAGTTGCTAAATAAATGCTAAATTTTATATTTCATTTACACAAACTTTTTAAATATTTATAATAATTTTAAAAAAAAACTCTCTAACAATAATTATTAATTTGCAAATAACTTCAAAGTTTACTCAAAGACAAACGCAATTTTGAAGGAGTTTTGAAATAATAGAGTGGATTGTTAATTTTAGCCATTATAATTATTTTAGATTATGAAATAAGTGTTAAAAAAAACCCTGATGATTAGCGCATCGATTGATACTTTTATGAATATCTATATTTATTTAAAAGAAAATATGATACTCATTAATTTACACTTTTTATATTTGAAATGAGTCAAACAAATATTGATTTATTATCAATCAAAGTCGAATAATATCAAAAAAATCATGGTGGATTGTTATTAATGGCCAATACTGTATATATATATATATATATATATATATATATATATATATATATATATATATATATATATATATATATATATATATATATATATATATATTTATATATATATATATATATATATATAAAAACTTTAAATGACTGTTTAATGAAATTTTTTTTTATATATATCAAAAAACAACTTTATAGTACTTTGGAAACAAAAAACACTTATATTTTGATATTTCAAAATATCAAAGAGTGGTGTTAGCTTGAGCTGGCTCCAGAGCTAGCTACATTTGGAAATAATTTAGCTCTAGCTCATCTCCTTGTAAAAATACCAGCTCCACCTCTGGAGCAGCTCCAAAGCCCTGATCATGGTTGTTGCTATCCAAACAAGTTATCATCTCTAGTTCCATCAACCAAAACTCATTCTCACTTGACTCATTCAGCAAAGTCACATTTACTGCATCTGTCCTTTCATACTTTGAAAAGTTTTATTTGTCTAGTTTTTTTTTCTCACACAATGCTTATTTATTTCTCTCTCATCTTTATGTTTTCCAGACTCTTTGAAAATTTACAGTTTTAAATTCATTTTTATTATTTCCATCAATCTTATTCTGTTAAATTGTATGGTGTTGTGTAGTGGTAGAACCCTCGCTTCATAAGCCAAAAGTTCCATCTCCATCACGTCCCTGATAGTATATATAATGTAGCCTCATTGACCTGTAGCCTTCTCAGTACTAGGAAGGAGTCCTCAGTCCTAGGGAGGTGAATAAAATAAAAAAAAATTATTCAATGGTTGCTTGCAGTCTTGTTGAAGTAAACTAGTATAAATAATTTTTACAGCAGTATAGACCAGTTACGTTCTCTCCCTTTCCAACTGTACATATATTTATATAAATCTTATAAATTCGTTTTATTTAGTAGATAAATAAAATGGTTTTTATTAAAAATAGTTATCAAGCTGGGTATAGCAATTATTCAGTTAAATATAGAAAGTTTTAAACTTCAATGGATCCATTAATCAGTTGAATATAGAAAGTGTTATACTTCAATGAATCCATCAGTTAAATCAGGAGAATTCAGTTTTAACTGTCTTTTCTCTTTAAATATTTCCAAGTTGAATTATTTGATCATGTTGCAGTTTTTTTTTTAGTAATTTGTTACAATAATAATTTAAATGTAAAAAGTAGTAATTTAAATGTGATAAGTAATAATTTAAGTGTAAATAAATACAATTTTTATTTATTATATTAAAAAAAAATTAAAAATTAAACATTTTGCAATCTGCGCTATAAAGCTATTAAGTTCACAAAATGAGCAAAAAGTTGCACATTCTGTGAAATGCGCTATTTCTTGATCTGCGCGTAACACACACACACATATATATATCAGCAAAGGAGTGCTACTACATCGACTGAGTGTTTTTGGGGCAGTAATCTTTTTTTTCACTATTTTTCTATATTCACATTTTTTTGCTATATTTTCTGAAAAAGCTGTATGCTGTAAGATAAGCAAAACTAGAAAGCAACAAATCATGAAATAGTGCATTTCATGAAATGCACAATTTTTTGCTCATTCTGTAAACTGGATTGCGCTAATGCGTAAATTGTGAAATATTGAATGTTATTTTTTTTTAATTTATATTCAGCGTAATAAATAAAGTTTGTATATATATCAAGCCTTTTCAAAAGACATGTGTAGTCACACACTTTATATGACCACGGATACAAGTTTTTTTTTTGACAAGTTTTTTTGCATATATTAATAACTTGCATGTTTTAAAAAATGCACTGAAAAAACCAAACTATTTTAAAGAGAAAATTAAAATTAAACAAACCATAAACTGAAAAGAGAACCAGTGAAAATAAAAGCTAAATGTTAACTAATTAAACAATTAAACTATTAAACTATTAACTAATTAAACTATTTTTTAATTTAGTAGCGTCTCAATAATAGTTCAAACTTAATTTTAATTTAAAAGCGTTTTAAGTAATAGTTAAAAGCTAATAATTTTTATGGTCACGTTGATTTAGCGCTTAGGTTAAGTAATTATTTCATTTGTGAGGCGCGACTATTACTTTGACTTTGTTTGAGGTTCAAATTCTACTAACTAAAAATTTTTTTTTTAATTTATTTTATCATTCATTAAGGTATAGCCCATTTTTTAAATGCGCTAAATAAAAACATGCAAGGAGTCTGGGCAAGGTTATCAAAACAAAATATCATATGCATGGTCATATAAGGCGTGCGA
>NC_088920.1:30212500-30402500 GCF_038396675.1 Hydra vulgaris
GCTTGTTCATCCGGAAGTTACTTTGTATGCATGTTTGTGTTTAGTAATCAGAAACTTCCTGTATGTTTATTTCATAATTAGTTTTATTAATTTTGATGATTATTAACAATTTCAGTAAAAACACAATTATTGTTGAAAGTCCTTTTGTTTACAAAATAAATTGTAAAAATTGCTTTAAAAGATTACATTAGAATAAAAAACAGATACACAAAATTACATTTGCATAAAAAATACATGTTTTTAATAAAAAATAAGAATATACTAATAAAATCAATAACATATAATAAACTTTCAAAATTTTGACAATTTAAAAAATTTATATTTAAAACATTTATGTAAACAAATATTAATGTATATATATATATATATATATATATATATATATATATATATATATATATATATATATATATATATATATATATATATATATCAGCCCTCGAAATTAGGAAAAATGAGGTCAGCGATAACTTGCCAACCTCTAACTGTTAATGTCAGCATCAGGTTGGCAAATTAAATTTGATACAAAAGGGTTATCATAAAACATATAAATGAGGTCAGTAATTTTTTGGTCGGTGTTGCCCAATGCTGACCCTAATTCTGAGGGTTAATTTTGTATATGGCATTAGCAGAGTAGTTATTTTTTTAGAATTTATAATTCACATTCTTTAATGTCTATAACCAAAATAGGTATTGGATTCCAGAAATCTTTTTGAAAAAAATGGAAAAGTTTTTCCATTTTTTTAGTTGTTTGCTATGGTTTCAAAAATAGCATAGAAGAAATGAAACATGTTTGCTATCTCCTTTTATTCATACTGTTCTTCAAGTATGTCTTTTTGTATGGTTTTGTTGGCACAGGCCATCATTTAAATCAACTATCTTTTGCTATATTATGCTTATTTCAAAGTTCTCTTAAAGGCACATGATACTGTAGACAGTTTGCCTTAGAAAAAAATGTAATGAAAAAGGAAAATAATGATAAGTTTATTATTAAAAGCTATAACATCTAGACATTAATTTGAGAGCAACTCAATTCCACCATTAGTTGTTGAAACCACTTTTTCACATGCAGTTGTATCCATTAATCAAACTATTACAGGTTGCATTAACTGAGCAGTTGTAATTGTTGGACAACTCATATTAATCGATGTCTACAAATCATTAATAAAAAATGCATTTAGTAAAAAATAATATCTTTTGTACAGAAAACAAAAAACAAAGTCCAATAAAAGAAACCAGTTTTAAAACAGAACTTTGAATGCAAAAAATAATGCATGAAAATTGGCACTATTAAGTAAGTTACACTGAAATTATATAAAATGATCTGAAAATGCTGGAATGATTAGTGGCTCTTTATTTATGCAATGTTTAACGAAACTATACAAACAATGAACTAGTGATAAGTTTTTATATCTAATGATAAAATAGCTAGTAATATAAAAAATATTTATTCCATGTCTGAGAAATTATGAGCATTCAACAAAGCATATCATCATTAACAATAAACTGAAACTATTTGGTCTTGTGAGAAAGTGCTCATATCTCCTTCAACAAGAAATGCTCCGTAAGTACTGAAAATTTATAGAAAAAAGTGCACACCATAAAAAAAAACAAAAAAACAAAAAACAAAGCAAAAAAAAAAATTGATAAGCGTTTTTAGTTTTACAACAAGATTCTTTTATTTTGTGCTTTTTGATAATCAACTGTTATATTTATGTGAATGTTTGTGCGAAACTTTTGTACTTTTTTTTAATTATTTTTTGTTGATTTTATTTAATTAAAATAAATGTTTTTACTGTGTATACGTTTTATTACCAAAGCATTAATTTATGAGCAACTCTATTTAGCCATTGCTTGTATTGAAACCACTTTTACATGTGCAGTTGTACCCACCAACCAGATTGTTACATATTGCATTAGCTGAGCATTTGTTTTTGTTTGACAAAACACATTCATTAATATCTATAACCATAAAAAAAAACTTATTAGTTGCAATGTTTATACAACATATTCAAATAGAATCTATTATATCATAAAAGTGCTTTGCAGTTCAAAAAAACACAACAAACTGACAATGAAAAATAACTTATTAATAATCGCTTATATTACCCAGACACTGTTCAGAAGGAGTTTCTATTCTTCCTTTACTTGTATTGAACCCACTTTTACATGTGCAAAAAAACCAAAAGGGTAAACTTCTTGCTTCAACTACTTGTATAACTATACAGGTAGTTGAAGCAAGTAAATTAACCTTTTAGTTTTTTTTTGCTAATTTTTTGGCATCTCTAGTAAGATTTACTCTGAAGCTAATACTCAAAGCTACTCTGTTGACCTTTTATTTCAGAGATCTAAAAGAGAATAACAAAATTAGTCTCTTCTATTGGTTCGTCAGACTAAACAGAAAATTTACTGTAGGTGGATTTTATTTTTTAATTCATAGCTGCAACTGGTTTCTGCAATAGTATTTTGACATAACAGCTGAACAGATATGTTTCATAATGGATCGCTTGTTTTTTATTTCTGTTTTTATTATAATTCTTTTACATAGGTACTTTAACATTATAATTTAATCAAATACAATACAATTTGTTTATTAATTTTTTTATGGTAAAATTTATAGTATAAATATTTTTAATTACTATAAACAATTTCATGGTGGTATTAAGGTAAAGTTTTCATGATTTTTTAGTCATGTCGGCTTCGTCAAAATATGATTCGTTTATCACTTGATGGATTTTTGCTATCACCTGTTCAGAAGATTTGCAAGTATCCATTACAAATTAAAGTAAAAATTATTATTTCTAAGATAAACTATCAGTTTGTTAATATCATTATTCTTATTATATATAATTCATTTTTATATATGAATAAATAAATATATATTTATATATATATATATGTATATATATATATGTACATATATATATATATATATATATATATATATATATATATATATATATATATATATATATATATATATATATATATATATATATATGTATATATATATATATATATATATATATATATATATATATATATATATATATATATATATATATATATATATATATATATATGTATACATATATATATATATTGTGCAGGAGTTAATTAAACACACTATGGGAGATCATCCTGACCTTCCACAGTTACTCGAAGCTCAAGCTTGTATGCAAAATGTTGCTTCACTGATTAACGAGCGTAAAAGACGCCTTGAAAACATTAATAAATTAGCCATGTGGCAACTTTCTATATCTAATTGGAAGGATGAAGACTTGGTAATTAAGAGCAGTATGTTACTTCAGAAAGGAACTCTTAACAAAATTTCAAACAATAAATTTATTAAATGCAGTTTATATTTGTTTGATCATCAATTGATTGTTCTGCGTCAAGAATCTCAAAAAAAACCAGCGCTATTATATTTACACCGCATTGATTTAGACCAAGCGAAAATAGAAGATTTAGCTGATGGATCGGTAACTGTAAATAATGAGGCGGTTAATAATATCTTTAGAGTTTGGTGTGAAAAACGTCAAAAATGGTACACATTTTCGGTACTAAACACAGACTTAAAGCTTCTATGGAAGAGTGCTTTTATTGAAGAAAGACGAGTTGTTAATGAAGAAATTCAAAAAGGTTTAAAATTTTTAAAATAAAACGTTTTTTTTTTCTAACAGCGAAACGGCATTACATAAAGATATATCAAAATATTTTAAAGTTTAATTTTCTATTGAATGTTTAAGTGAAAGCGTTTTCAGTTTAGTTTTAAGAACCCTGTGTGTTAACTAACATTGGAATATGTTAGTTAACACATAGTATGTTAGCTAACACTGGAATATGTTACTTAACACATACAGGGTGTTAACTAACGCTGGAATGTGTTAGTAAACAGGTGTTAACACTGGAAAAGCAAAAACAAATGAACTACTACTAATGCTACGGGAAAAAAAATTGGTTTAATATTTACTTTAGGATTCGTCGTTTCAACAGAAGTTCGTGCAGCTGCAATGGAAAATGCGTATAATCAGTATATTGCAGGTGAACGCTATATATAATAATTCAAATTAATTAAAAACAAAAAAATAATATTTAGAATAGAGTATATTTTTTACTTGTTTAGTTTATATTTTAGTTTGCTCGCATACGTTTTAATCATTGTTTTTTTTTGTATAGAGCGAAAAAAAATCCGTTTAAAATCTGTAAGTACCGCTCATCCAACAGAACTTGAAACATTCAAAACCTTTACATATGCGACCATGGTTGAACCGTTTATTCATGTGGGAACCGATCAAGTCGTTCGTCGTGGAAACAAAAAAGATCGTAGCAAGTCCTTTCGTCATTCTTTGCATGGTTTTATTTTTGAAAAGTTATCGTGAAGTTTCTTTTTTCGTATTTCAAATTTGAATTTTAATTAAAAAAATTTTAGGCTTGTTAAACTAGATCTGTTTTTCATCGATTTTAACAAAAATTTTTATACAAAAAATTTGACAAAAATACCACAAGCATTTCTTTTTTTAAAGTATTGCAAAAATATACAAGTCTCTTCTTAAGATCAAAACTATTTTTACAATAACGAATTTCTTTAAAACTGTTTACATTATTTTAAAAGTAGAGTACTTCGTTACAGATATTTTTCAATTAACTTCTTTTCTCACTGTTAAATACATGTTTTAAGTTACGGAATTTAAAAAGTACATTTACTCAAGCTATTATGGTTTCCTATTGAGCTTAAATAGGATTTTGTATATAGTTAGTTGTATTAAAAATTTTATCTGAAGTTTACACGAATAAATTAACTTATTTTTTATACAAATTTTTATAAATATATTTTTTACATCGAAACATCGAAAAACCAAATAATTTTTTGTTCTATGTTTTATGAGTTGTAATTTGTTTCAATTTATACAAGAGTTTTTAAAATACACGACAATGAGCTTATTGTTGTCATTAAAATATGTTATAACACTTTAAACCGATATGTAATACCGGTACATCAAATTATATTTGAAAATAAATTTTATATTGAATTTAAAAAGAAAAGGTTTCTTTCTCAAAATCGAAGAATTGTTCAAAATCTGAACAAAGGGGTTACATAACATATATATATATATATATATATATATATATATATATATATATATATATATATATATATATATATATATATATATATATATATATATATATATATATATATAACTTTTATACAACTTTTGAAAGGAGCAAGATATTTTTACGAGAACTTTTTTTTTAAAGTATCCAGCTTTAAAAAAATTAACTGAATTATAATGATCAACTAAACAATCCCTTTCGATTTGGGTTCAGAAATATTGAAGTTAAAAAGATCAGAGCAAATTAATCAAATAATAAACCATAATTATAGAAAAAATTGAAATCAATATATAATTTCCAATGATAATATTTTTGGTTTTACTCGTTAATTCAATAAATAATAGTAAAGAAATGGGTAATTAATTCAAAATTTAAGAAAACTTGTAAATGACTAAAATCCTAAATAAAAATTTAAATAAAAAAGAGTTAATAAAGATATAAGACCTTTTGAATCTGAAAACTCAAAAAACAAAAGAGTGTTTATTTATACTTAAATAGTAAAACAGTTTTTAAAGATTCAATAAAAGATTCACTAGAAACTGTTGATGGTTCAATTTTTTTGATGTTTTAATTTTGTTGACGGTTCAATCACAACAAATGAGCTAGATATTGCAATAAGTTTAAATAAGTATTTTGTTTCAGTATTTTTAAAAGATGAGATGTTAGATGAGTTAGAATTTTCCCTTCAAAATGTGAAGTTCTTTGTAGCGACCTAAATTTTAATGACACTGATGTTAATTATAAGTTACTAAACCTTAATGTAAATAGAACAATTAATGTTGACAAAGTCCATCCTCTTATTCTCAAAGAATGTTCAAAATCACTTTCACACCCGTTATCACTAATCTATAAAATGCCATATTACAGTGGTGTTGTACCAAATGAATGGTTAATTGCAAATATGACTTAACTATTTAAGAAAAGAAATAAGCTATATCCTTCAAACTATTAATATTCAAGCTATCAATTTTTTAGTAGTTTGAAAAATTATGGAGAAAATTGTTTGCAATGTTATAATGAACCTTTTGACTTAATAAATAAATTTATTACAAGTAAACAGCATGATTTTTTAATAGTAAAAACTGTTGTTCAAATTCGTTAGAGACTTATGATTTTATTACAAGAGAAATTGAAATTAGTCATTATATCAATATTATATTGATATAATGACTAATTTCAATTTCTCTTGTTATAAAATCAAAAGTCAAAAAATGTTATATTGACAATATAATATTTTTTGACTTGGCAATAGGGTTTCTGAACACTGTTTAACGGTAACAGTAAAACAGCTGTTTTTTACGAAAAAGCAAAAACAGCAAACAGCTGTGTTTTAAATGACTTTTTTTACTGTTTTTTTTACCCTTTCGTTACCAAACAATATACAGTAAAATAATTGTAAGTGAAATGTTATCATCGATTAAAGATCTATAAAATAAAAAATATTTGTCAGAATTTCACAAATGAGACCTTGTTTTGTTTGTCAGTAAAACGGCCGCTCAACTATTTTTTATGTTTTTTAAGCCTTTGTTACGTAATTAAATGCCGTTTTTAGCGTGTCTCGTTTACTAAAAAATATCAAACTCGCATAGCGGGTGACTGATAATAAAAGGGTTAATTGAAATTGAAGCGACAAAAATTTAAAACTGAAACTTTTTAAATTCTATTTAAAATTTCTATTTAAATATTATAATAAGTTTTAACTACATAAAGTTTCATTCAAACCTGAAAATGTTCGATTTTTTTTATTCGAACACTTTCAGATAAAAGTTTAATTATTCATATTTTAAAAATTAACTATTACTAAGAGAAATGTTTCTTTATAAAAAATATAACAACACGTTTATTAAAGCAATTTGAATGGTAATTTAATTTGATTTATTTTTAAATAATAATTTAGTAAATAGTTTAAAATATGGAATAATAAGTAACTTTAATAAATAAATATAGTTTAGTAGTTATCATTTTTTGTAAAAAAAACTAAGCATACAGGCAAGTACTAAGGAGTTTCCTATTTTAATTGTTCTTTACTAATCTTGTACCAAAAGTTTTTTAAAGGTTTTCTTAAGAGTTTCTTTAGAGTTATTAAAAGGGCTTCTAGCACCAGTTTCTTAATTACATTAAAAATAAATGCATAGTTGCTAGTTATGAATTAGTTTTTAACGGTAGGTAAAATGGCCACCTAATATCCTTACTTTCTATTCATATTATTAGCAATGTCAGTCTGGATATACGAAACAAAACGGGAAAACCCAATTACAAAAGAGTTGGAAGGACTGTCAGCGTTGTAACAAAATAATAAAATGTTCAGGAAATTCTACAACTAACTTAAAAAATCAATTCTGTTGTCTTATCTAAAAAAAGTCACGGACTTTGTTTAGATAAGACAACAGAATCAATCATACTAACAGATGAGAGAGCAAGCGATAAGAGACAAAAAACTGTTGGCGACTTCTTTGCTTCAAAATATTGTTGCTGATTAGGCTACGGATGGCATTTCAGTTCGAGCTATAACAGAAACAAATACATTCGCCAGTCAAAAGCTAGAGATGGATTTAAACTCCCCGCTCACGAAAATGATGTAATGAAACTTTTGCACAAAGATTTTGATGAAAAGCAAAAAAAAAAGATTGACACCATAAAATTAAAAGTAGCCAAAAAATGAAAAAGAACTCTACAATAACCCCATTCAGAGATACGATAACTTTTGCAGGAATGTTGGCATCTCAACTTTTTGGTGTTCATGACGTTAATATTATTGAAACAACTTCCAGTAATCCATCAGATAAAATTTTAATTCTACAAGAGGAACTGAATGTGTTACTGAAGAAAAATGAATGACCATTAGTGCCTTCTGGACAGGACAATTTCAGGTGGTTAAAAGCTGAATTTATTCTTTTTAAGAATACAGACCAGCGTATAGAAAACTTACAAAAGCTTAATGATGCATTATTAACAATTAAGCCCACATCTACGGATGTTGAAAGAGTATTCTCCGTGTGTGCCAACTTTTGTACAAAAATAAGATCACGACTTTCAGAAAAGTCATTATCAACTCTTGTGTTTTTGAAATACTGTTATAAAATGTAAAGTTTATGTTAGGATATATCTATTATTGGAAAAAATTTTACTCTTATCAGCTTAATACAAGGAGGATGGGTGGAGGTAATAAAGTGGGGGGGGGGGGGGAGGTGGTGATGGTGCGAATTTCAAAAATAGTAAAACAGCTGTTTTTGAAAATTATGAAACAGTAAACAGAAACAGTAAACAGTAAACAGTAGCTGTTTTTTAAAAACCACTGTTTTTCAGAAACCCTACTTGGCAAATGTATGTATGTATGTATGTATGTATGTATGTATGTATGTATGTATGTATGTATGTATGTATGTATGTATGTATGTATGTATGTATGTATGTATGTATGTATGTATGTATGTATGTATGTATGTATGTATGTATGTATGTATGTATGCATGTATGTATGTGTGTATGTCGTTACACTAGTAAAGGAAAAAGATTTTTTTTAACACCATTAGCTGACTTTCATCTTTATTATTTAATTAATGTTCTCAGACTAGGTTGACAGAGACCTTTATGAGCCATATAAGCTCAGTGATTTTTGATTTATCACTGTGGCTATATTTCATATTCGTGTGACACATCATAAACTCATATTTTATATGTGTCCAAGATGTATTACAAGGTTCATATGGAATATCGTCATCATTACCGATGCTTTCTTTCCAGTTATTGTTAGGTAATGAGCTGAGACTGAATAATGGTGGTACAGGCAAAGGTAACAGGGGGAAATATGGAATTGGTCAAAAACCTAATAACATGCTGGGATAACAAAGATCTTTTTTGTTTTTCTCTTGATTACTTTGATCAGGAGGGATAAAAGTAACAGTCAGATACATGGTCAGGTTGCTCTCGTCATACTATTGGTATTGCAAAAGAAAGTCCACTTACACTTTTAAATCAAGTATGCAGCCCTGATGAAAATCTCACTCAGCAAATATGTGATGCCCATGTCTTATTCTATTTGCCAACAGCACAAGCAAAATAAAATTTATACTTTTGTTTTTTTTAACTTGATAGTTAGATAAATCAATCAATTAATACACAGAATTAAAATTACAATGACGTGCCTTAAAAAAAAAACTCAGTTTTTCAAAAACGTGTGATATACATAAACTGACTTAAAATTTGAAATCAGCACAACCAATTTGGTATAAAAAATATTGGGTTTTATAATTTTTTAAAAATTTGTTGTATCGCGTTACAGGCTTATATCTAACTTATCTTGTTTTTTTATACTTGGTTGAACGTATAATGTATGAACGTAAAATTAGTAAATCATTTATCTAATACAATTAAAGCAGACTGTTTCACATGAAGAGTTTTCATTGATCAGTCTAAAGCTTATGATACCGTAAATCATCTATTCTAATAAAAAAAACTAGAACGTTGCGTAATAATGATAATAATAATAACAACAATAATAATAATAATAATAACAAAAAACTTTTACTGGTTTAAAAATTTATTTGTCGAACAAAAAATTATAGAAACAATTAAAATTACTATAACTTGTAATGTTTCACAGGGTTCTATACTAGGATATTATTATTATTATTGTTATTATTATATACTATCGGACTCTTACTATACTATCGGACTCTTACTATACTATCGGACTCTTACTATACTATCGGACTCTTACTATACTATCGGACTCTTACTATACTATCGGACTCTTACTATACTATCGGACTTTTACTATACTATAAATACCTCTTATACTACCAAATTTCCTAATTAGTTAAATGAAGATCAAAAGGAAAACATTCGTTAATTTTTTTGAAGTGAATATTGATAAAAATTTATTATGGAAACTGAAAATACTGTTTTATTTTTTTAAATAAAATAGACATAAAAAAAATATAGATAATTTGGGCAAAAAAAAGACAATAAATTTATTCTTATTTATTGATTACTTATTATTTATACTTGAGAGAATGCACAGTTGGTTGTATTCTTTTCAACAAGAAAATAATCTTTATTTATTCCAAGCAGTTCGGTTTTCGTTTTTAATTTTAAAAAGCTGGTGGCACTATTTCTGAGTTTCATAACATTTATGAAAGTTAACAAATCGAAAACAGTTCTGCCAGACCAAGAGCAACTTTTAAAAACTACTTTAGTATGACAACTTTATCAATGAAAAGATTTATTAGAATACTTCAATTTTTTTATTATTAGCTTGTTTGTTTTTAACCAATTTTATCCATTGAATTTTAATATTAATCCTCTTTAGTTTGAAGAGAATTTCTCTGATTGGCTCATTCTAAACTTCTCTGATTGGCTCCTTCTAAACTTCAATGAAATTTTGTCAGAGAAATTTAGACTAAAAAAAACAACTATATTTGTAAAATTAATCATATTTTTTAGTTTTAAAAAAACTAAGTTATAAACTGCATTCTAATAAACAAACAGTTTACTATTTATTATGTCAGTTTATTTTTCTATTATATTATTATGATTTATTTATAATTAATTATTGTAGAAACTATATTAAAATTTTTGATAACATAATGAATTTAAGTAACAATTTTAAAATATTGCATATATGCAGATAACTTATGTTGCATAAATATTAGGGGAAAGGCGCCTATGATGGCATACTTAACTTTGAAGCTTCATTATTCAGTATCCTGAGGACCAATAATAAAAGTTTTGATATGGATACATCCCTTGTTATATCTAGAACAATAATTACCTTGGGAGTTTTCATCAGTTTTATTTTTTTTATAAGTTATTCTTATTGTAAAAAAAGCACAAGTATGCCATCATAGGCAACCACTGCTCCTATGATGGCATAGGGGAGGATGGGGCTAGTTAGGATCGAGGGTAACTTAATGATTTCATTTAACCTTAGAGTCTTCTCTCAGAAAAGTCAGAAATTACTCGAAACCATCCTAATTTACCATTTCATGCTACACACCAGCATTGTAAAATTTTGCGCATGCGCATTTAATACATTGCGTTTTACGTATTTTTTGGACCAAAAAAAAAAGTTGGAGCATCGCTTTCTTTTAACTTTACTTCAAAATAAGTTTTTCTTATAAAAAATAAAGGTTTTCCCAACTCGTCAATATTTCAACACCCCCAACTCGTCAGTATGCCATCATGGGTAAAAGTCATCATTTTCATTAAAACAAGCTGTGTCTGCTTTGTTCAAAAGATAAAACTAAAGTAACTATTCCACTAAATGCACAAAATTTGAATATAAAATGCATGAAAATTTCATTTCTGCACAGTTAATAGTAAAATCACAATCTTAAATATATGAAGGAAATAAAACTACAACAGCACATCCCAAAATCGATTTTTGTTGATTATAAAAACAATATTTGTGCACAAGGGACCTTTTTTCACTATAACTAATGTAAAGTCAGTGTAGTCATGTAGGTCTAATCATTTTTTTACCAAAACCAATTTTAATGGAAATATGACCGGTATGCCATCATAGGCGCTATGCCATCATAGGCGCCTTTCCCCTACATATTTGCAGATAAAAAACCTCATATATGAGATTTTCTATCAAAGTTGTTAATGTTGAATTTGTCTTTTAGTGATCTAAATCATTTTCTTGTTTTACAAAACTTGATGACAACTATTTGACTATTGTTTAAAATGATGGTTCGTGTTGTAGTTTACATGAAACAAGTTAAATTCAAATATATGCTCAAACTAAATCCAAGAATATTTTAATAGTCAAGCCAATTAATCATTAACATCCGAAAATAGAGATTTATCGTCTTAATTTACCATTTAGAAATAAGTTCAGGTCCTATTTTTAAAATAAGGTCTTGCTCTTTGCACGCTATTTTTAAACGAAACATTTTTTTTTTCATATTTAAATTAGATTATTTTAATATATCAATACTCTGACAAATTGTCATAAATTAATTAATTGTCATAAATTAATTAATTGTCATAAATTAATTATCAGAAAATTGAAGCTACCTATTTAAACTAATTTTTCTAAGTTTGAACGTATTTGAGACAATTTTGCAATTAATTAAAAATATAATCTTAAATTTTTTAACTAAAAAAACCTGAGACAACTTTAACCCTAATAAGATCAGTGATATAACTTTTAAAAGAATTTAAAGAACCGTTTCTGTTAATTGCAACAAAAGTTTCTGTTAATTGCAACATAACAATTAAAATTTAGTAACACTTGTTTTTTCATTTAATTGAAAACCAGACTAAAAAATAAATCGCTAAAACTGGGATACTACAAAATAAACCGCTAAAAACTGGGGATGATACAAAAGTTATTGCAATCTTCATGTCTTTCATGACAAGATTTTTTTACAAGTGGATCTATGCAAATGGTCAATGGATCAATTCTGATAAACGTAAAGTGAAATGTAATGGTTGTCTTAAAATTTAAACCATTGACTTGTTTATTGCCTTGAAATTTAAACAATGGTTTAATTTCAAAACAGTAAAATGGTTAATGGCTCAATCCGGATAAATTTAAAGTGATGCATATCGTTTTTTAACTCAAGACAATTTTCTTGGCTTTACCTCAGGCAAAAAGATACTATAAAACTAATTATAAATAAATAAACTTTAAATAAAAATTCTATAGAAACTTTATTAATTTCTAAAGATATTACAATAAAAAAGTATTTTTATATAATTAAGCAGCTGCAGTGCAGTGTTTAAAGCCCTGCCTCAGAACCAAAACGTTCGAGGTTCAATGCAGGCTTTAGCCCAATAAGCAGCATTATTAATGTAGGAGGCGTGAACTTCATAGTTAAATGCTCCTTCAAGGTGCTCTGTGATAAGTCCGTTAGGTCTTGTGATAAGTCCGTTAGGTCTTGTGATAAGTCCGGGAGGTCTTGGAGCACCTCAATAAAAATAAAATAAATAAAAAATTTCGAAACGGGAAAAAACCCGTTTCGAAAGCAATTTTTATAAACAATTTTTTTTTCTATTTACAAAATAAAAACTTTTTAACTCAGTTATATACAAAATATAACACATATATGGATATATACTTTCAAAATATACAAACCCCTCTTCTTCTTCTTTTCAAATTTTTTTTTTTTTTCAAAAACTCGTTAAATATAGGTAAAAAGATAATAAGTTTTTTATAATTTATTTAATATCGTTAAGTGAATTATGACCTCATTTTCACTAAATACCATCAATAGCTGTACAATAAATGTTCATCCTACTTAGCAAAAATGCGATAATAATCCATTTAACGGTATACTGACATGCTGTTCATAAGTATGATATTCTGGTTGTGAAATTATGTTGATTTTCCTTAGTCAACTATTTAACAAGCATAGATTAATAATAAATTTGTAATACTGCATCTGTATATAAAATTTGATATCAAATTGGTACTTTTTAAGTTCATTTACAAGTGATCTAAAAGTCCTTAGAACTCTTTTCTTATCTATTGACCCATTGCAATAGCAACACAAGTAATTTACAACGAAACTTGATAATTTAGAAAATAATTTGTTACAATTTAAAGTTAACAAAGTTAGATACTTACAGATCCAATCCAAGAACTTAGTTGACAAGTTTAAATTCAGAGGCTGCAGTAAACTTTAATTATATGAATTGAAAAAGTTAAAAAAGTATTTTCAGATTATGACGATTTTCTTTTATACTTCAATTTATGCGATACATTACTTTGTTAACATCGTTAAAACATTAGTTCCTTCGTTAATAAAGCATATGCAAATATTATAATGCGTATAAATTATGCCTTCAACATCACTTTGTTGAAACAGGTAAAATTTTGCTTTGCACATTAAAGTTAATCTAAAGAGATTCCTATATTCCATCAATAGTAACATGTGTAACAGAAACAAAAAGATTATTATTTACCAGCATCATAGATAAGTATCTTATTAAAACTAGAGGAACATGCCTCAGTTACCAGCAAACATAAGTATGTAATTATGTAATGTAAATTAATGTAATTATGTAATTATATAATGTAATGTATGCAAGTGTGTAATGTAAATAACTCTTTTTAAAAAAGGTTTCTATCACTCCTTAATTAACATTTTTTTACAATTTTTAAACTCTTCTTCTTAAACCTTTTCTTATCAGTTTAGATGATCGTGATTTTCATGTTTTCTTTACAGATGATTGATCGCTGTACGCATACCGGATGGACACGAAAAATTCTTTTAACTTTAAATTGAGATTTCTCTAAAACCAATAATGCTTTTTATTTCAATTTATTTCTATATTAAATGTGTTTATATCAATTAGGGTTTCAACTCAATTTTAAAGGGCTTTCTCTAAAGGGGTCGAATTTTATTGAGGGTTGATACCATTATTTCGCAGATTTTTTCCTTTTTCACCTTATTGGTGGCTTTAACTCACTTTTTTTGGAAATCCTATTCATTTTTTGTTACTCCGCCTGTCTTACGAAGAACTCCTTTAACTATTGCCTCAAAATCTTCAATCTTGCGTTCTTCAGGACAACTTGGAGGCTTCGTATCTTTAGGAACAGTTTTCACATTATAACCTTAGTACCACTGTGGAACTTTTTCAGAATACTGAGAAGCAGCAAGATCTGGCTAACAAAAAATCAGTATTGTTTTTTTTTATAAATAGCAAAAGCCTTTTTGGAGGCACTTTTGATGTAGAGATCGGCAGTCAAGATCTTCTTAGTGACAAAACAAGAGGAGTGTATTCCACGGCTTAGGGTGTTCCAAAAAACAACAATTTTGAAAAATATATGCATAGACCCCCTTAATGTGTTCTATATAATAAAAAAACACTGGTTTTTAAATTTTTTTTTGAATAAAAAATACTTTTAGGGGTCCCCCTAGACCCTTGAACATTTAATGGGTCCCTAATATTAATTAGAAAAAAGTTTTTCAAAAGTATGTCTTGTTGAATCTCAAAAGAAGCGAAATTATATAAAAACTTTAAAAATAATCATCATTTCATAAAAAAATTATTATCTTAGATTTTAGTGATCAGAAAATGACGTTCTTTAACTGAAAACGAAAAATAAGGATTTTAACACGATTTTTTAATTAAAATTTTTTTAGCTATGTTTTTTTATAAAATAATAATTAATTTTAAAATTTTTAAAAAATTTTGCTTCTTTTGAGACCCAACATGATATACTTTTGAAGAACTATTTTTTTTGATAATTATAGCGACCCGCCTAATGTTCATGGGTCTTGGGGGACCCCTAAAAATATTTTTAATTCAAAAAAATTTTAAATCTAGCATTTTTTTATTATATAGGACACACTAAGGGGGTCTCTGTATATATTTTTCAAAAATGTTGTTTTTTGGGACACCTTAATGTTGTTTTTTTGGGACAGCCGTGACCCACGGCTGCTAATTGCTTGCCACACAAGAAACTTGAATGCAAATTTTTCTCGTCAATTATATTTTACTCAATCATCGAAAGGTTTATCTTTGCTCTCATTGTAAAATTATTGACTTGAAAGTTGTAAAAAAATCCGCCTTGCAATATGTTTTGTCGTCTTGAATTATGCACATACTTTTATTCGCCATGATTTTAACCAACTTCTTTGCATGTCAAATTCCTTTAAATTCACCATTTTAGCTTCTTGTAGGTGTATTTTTTCTTATGAAATGCTTTAAATCCAGCATTTTTAAGTGCTTTTTTTGATATAAGTATGCGAAGTCTTGAATTTTTATGCTAGATCTTGCTGTGACTGGTTAGGATTTCTTGCTATTGAACTAAGAACCGACTTTACCAGGATTTTTTTCAAAGCTTTCCGGGGGCTAAGATTTTGGGGTCTCTTGTTCCCATTCTCCTATCCCAGCAATTTTTTTTGCGAAGAATCTTTTTGTCACATATATACGTAAAAAAACTTGGAATATTTCTTTTGTTTAAAAGTTGGTTATTTCAAACATTTAAAAACCTATCTACGCCAGTTATTCCTCCTGTTGCATGTTTTATACTTGTATTGCCACCAACAATAAATTTTAGGGCAAAAGAAACAATTCTGTCAGCAAGATGTTTTTAAAAAAATGGTTTTTAACAGCTCTTATTTTGTTGCAAAAATGACAAATACAAGGACCAACTTTTTGGCAACAGTTTTTGTTTTGATTAACACAACAGAAACAGATCCATCCTTTAGTTTTTTGAACAAAAACTTGCTACATTCAGGCTTATTTTGAAACATAACGGTTATTTTTGTATTCTTTATATTTGATTATAGTACTTTTTTAAACAAATATTCCAAAAAATTGGTTGATTCACAGAAACTATTAAACAACTGACGTTTATTGTAACCAAATTGTCTGAAATTTGACGTGTATTGCACCAATCATTTCTAACAAGCCTCTAAATTAAAAAAACGTTATTTAAATGCAGACAATACGTGTTCAGCACTGAGGAACATGCAAGAAAGTAAAAAATACTCTCAGATACCCCATTATCACCATGCTCAGATAGCATATAAGTGTTGGCTTGACATCGACGTGACGTCCACATTTGATGGATTACTGTTTGATTTTGATGTTTTTTTGATGGTCAGCGGCTCATTGGTTGGACATAAACAAAACGTTTCGATAACATCAACGCAATGTTACTGATACGTTTTTTCAATTTAATTCGTATGTCAAAGCTAATTTAATTTGGATGTATTCTTGACGGGCTCGTGTTTCATAAAAATCCATTTTTTGTGCTCTAGGCTATTTTTGTTTAATCTTCTAGGAATTTCCATAAGTGCAAATCCTATAACAAATGAAGAAAATAATGCAGAAACACATGCGATATATATATTTATATATTATATATATTTATACATTGTATATTATATATTTTATATATATATATATATATCGCATGTATTTTTAACTCCATTTGTTGTAGAATTTACACTGCATCTCCTAAAAGAATAAACAAACAAAATACGTAAATATAGGAACTTTTTTAGCTTTATAAATAATAAATCATATATATAGAATAAAAACAAAAATTGAATCTAACATTTTTTGTATAATAAAAACAACAGCTTTTATAATACATAATTTTAAAATAAATGCCTAATTTATTAATATATAATTATAAAGTAAATTCAATTATATATAAATTAGATTATAATAATATAATACAACTAATAACAATGAATATAGCTCAAATAGACATTGAGACATTGATGTCGTTTGCCAACGAAACATTTGTTAATTAATTTCGTTTTTGTTGCTGAAATAAGAAATGTCGGTAAAATATCGGGTCGATATCCTAGTGTTATTTAGGTGGTTGACGAAATTAAAAAAAAATCTTTTTACTTAAATGCGATTATAGTTTATAATTAAATACGATAACAGTTTATAATTAAATACGATAATAGTTTATAATTAAATACGATAATAGTTTATAATCAAACTTTGAATTTAATAAAGATATATTTTGACGCTCAAAAGTTATTCTGTATAAAGTTTATAACTCCTCATTTTTTTTTACATTTTTAGAAAAAGTGTTAAAAAAATAGGTGCAATTTTCACAATATTTATCCTTTTTTTTTCCAGTTTCTATTTCACGGCAACCTACCAAAAAGATTAGCTTAAAAATAATTTATCTCTGTGCCATTATTGGTCTAAAAGTTGGATATGTCAGTTAGTTATGGCAATTTTAATCTTATCATAACAGTGCCAAATTCGAGTTGCTTCATATGACTTTACATAAGGATTGGTATTTCTATACAAAATAAACAATAGAAGCTTGTTTGGAGAAAAGTCACATAAATGTCTTCATCAGTAATTAACTGTTTTAAAATTGATTTGAATTAATTTTGTTTTAGTATAAATGACCATGAATAAGTCAAAATTCTAGTAACAAAATAAAAACTTTATTCACTTGTTAAAAGTAAATTTATGTGAAAAACTATATATAATTAATAAACTTATATAGTTTAATAAACCTATTGTTTTCGGTTTATTGTAATTAAACTTTGTTTTTGCATTTTTTTAAAACTATAATCTAAAGTAGAAGAAGATTTATAATTGAAACTGCCAATGATTGTCAAACTGGTTGTCTCTGGTTCTCAATGAAAATCAAACTGGTAGCCTCTGGTTGTCAATTATTTTCAAACTGGTTACCGCTGTTTCTCAATGATTTTCAAGCTGATTGCCTCTGGTTTCCATAAGTAGTAAAATATTTTCCAAAATTTACAGTTTGGTTTACTTTTATAAATTCCTAATAACTTGTGTAATTTTTAAATAGATTCACATTTAATCATATGTTTGCAACTTTAAATTACCTTTTAATGTTGCAAACAAATGATTATATTTTACTTCTTAATTTTACTTCTTAATTTGGATCAACTTTCGGTCCGCTTAACTTGTAAATACAAAATGCTAGCAAAAAGTACTTCTACCATAGAAAGTACAAAAGAAACAAATTAAATAACATTCATTACGTTGATGGTCTGAGGCGTAGGTCCTCTGCCAATTGCAATTATATTACAAACGCAATTCCATTACAAAATGTTTCTTATCAACAATAGGTAAAAATCATAGAGGAAATAAAACAGTAAAACATATAAATGCAATGCGTTTACTTATTGGACAAAAAATTGAAACAAGGAAGGTTATTTTTTTTTTTTTTGTCTTTTTAACAATATTAGTCATTTTTTGAGAAAAGTCAAGAAGCAAATTTGTATAAAAAAGTAAATTTTATTTTATATAAAATAAAGGCATACCCAACTTAAAGAAAGAAGTGCTTGGTTTTAAAATAAAAAGATTTTGTTTGATTTTGAGCTAGATCGCAAAGCATTTGTTTGCTAACCCTTCTCGTATACTGCACATAATTATCAAAATTAACATTTTATGCTTATTTACATTACGTAATATTTTTATTTAACTTACTTGATTTAAAACATTAAATCTGCAACCAGTTGTTCAAAGTAAAATAGCTTCAATGTTACATAATTTTTAATACAGTAAACATACGTTAAAAGTCGTATAAACAAATATTTAAATGATATTATAACAAGTTTATATAATTCTTCTAAATAACAGTTTTGTAAAAGAACATGATTTCAGATAAGCTAGTAAAATGCGACTTAACATACAGTAAACAAAAACTTTTTTATTTACAAAATTCTTTATGCCAATAAAAATCACTTCCTCCCATCCTAAATTTTTTCAGTATTTTCTTTAAACACTCTATGATGTGGGCCGCACCGATCTTAGGTGTTTAATAAAAAATTTAAATAAACTACCTTTAAATTTTTTAAATTTTGCTCCCAAAGTCAGCTTATAATCAGACTTTAAAAAACTATAAATAATTGAAGATTTTTTTTGTGTGTGTTTTCTATGTTTAAAGTTAAATTCTATGTTAAATGCTTAAATAAAAATGTTCAGTTTTAAATATAACATTGTTTTTTCTTAATTAAAATATTTTTATAGGATTAAAATAATATTTTATTTATCTAATAATGTTATTATACAATAGTATATGTATATATTTATTTTTTTGTGTATTTACATAACTCCGAAACGAAGTCCGATATTGCAAAACATGTTGCAAGACATATTGCACCACGATAAAATGTTGTTACTCTTCCCACAATATGAAATCTCCTTCCATTTTTTTAGAAATTTCCTCATCATTTTCAAATGCATCCCAATCAGTACTTTTCCTTCTTAAAAATCTCGAGCATTTCCCTTCATTTTTAAATTTTTCGAAAACTTTTCCTTCGTCATTTGAAGACGTAGAGTCTGAGCTACCTCGGCGGCTTCCATTAAAATTAGGTACTTCCAAATACGCACTGGTTTTTCTGATAGCTAATTTGTCATTATGTTGGTAATTTTCGTTGTTATGTTGGCAGTTCTCGTTGTTATTATACATTTCTTTATTTTTTTGCCAACTTTCGAAACTGTTTTGAAATGTTTTTGCAAGAGTTAAACAAATCGCTCGAGCTTTGGCTGTATCATCACACAAGAAAACATGGCATTTTAAATTGCTTTTGTTACGACCAGCAATAAAAACAAAAATTTCAGAGTACCTACTATCTACATTACAATATCCAACTTGGTGCAGCCTATAGCTATACAATTGCTTCTGTTTATTTTTTGTGCTGAACACCTCTACTCCATTTTTGATTGAAATTTTTAAAACAATATCTTTATTGTTTTTTCCTGATAAAGATCCAATTGATGCAAGTGTTTGGTCAACGGCACTTATTGATGCACTTTTCTCAATAGAGTCAACAGCTACTCCATCTAAACATAATGGTTTCACTTGAAAACTAGGCACTTCAAACTCTGGAGTAAAGCTACCTCTGCCACTAATCTTCCTTGCAACATTCTTCACACGGTTTTTCAAATTAAGTTCATCCATTTGTTATAAAATGTTTTTTTATCTTTTTTCTTTCTTTTAGTTGTTTCTTAAGTGTTCTTGAACGAGGAAAAGTTATATATTGAGTCACAGGCAAATATTCTTGTTTTTAAGATTCGTAAGTTCCAAATTTAATGTCTAAGTGCGAACATTTTATTAGGCCCGCAATAATCCTCTTCAAATAGAGATCAAGTTACCAATAGACGCTAAAAAATGCTGATAGCTTATTTGCTTATCGAATTCGTTTCAACAAATTTTTATTTTATTAGTTGGCAATGAACAATAATACTATATTAATAATAACATCTAAAAGCCTCAGATCTAAAACAAGCATAATAAAAAAAAAAAAAAAAAAATATCAAAGATGTCTAAAATATAATTTATTGAATATTATTAAATATTGAGTCAAATAATTTCTAAAAATTTTTCAAAGCTTGAGAAAAGCTTTGGTTAGCATTTGTTTAATGACATCATAATAACAAACATAATCTATAAGGGATGACAGACAAACAAATGACATACCTTAAATTTTTTCGATAATAAAAAAAAAATGTTTTTGGCAATTAATTTGAAGAAATTTGTAGTTGTTTATTTTACATTAAGTTTAACAAAATAACATTGGCTGTGTGAATAGCACGTGGCCAACAAAAACAAAAAAATGTATTCAGTAAAAGCAAAACATTTACTAATTATAGATCACTGACGGTAATGTATTTTTGATGGTTATTAATGTATGAATCTAATACGTAATTATTGGTTAGAACACTGTACGCTACAGAGCAATTCTCAATGTTATTTTTATTTCAGGCGTATAGGTATATATATATATATATATATATATATATATATATATATATATATATATATATATATATATATATATATATATATATATATATATATATATATATATATATATATATATATATATATATATATATATATACATATATATAATTAAACTTATGATTTCTGATGTGTCTTCATTGATATAACACTGTGTAAAACAAAAGTATTTGATGATTTTCTACTAACTTGTTATTGTTCTATTTTTCGAGGAATACTGAGCATTCTATTTTATAGACCACTTTTAAAGTTATTCTGAGAATCATTAGGAATATTTATGGGAGATTTAACTGAAATTATAATCAAGTATTTTTGGCGACATTCCTAGTTTAGTTCTACACATGAAAATTAAAACTTGACTTTAAATGTTTTTAAATTTAGTTTGAAAATATTCAAAGCACCCAGCAAACGGAAGAAGGAAGGTTCTGCTTTTTTAATTCTAAATGCAATTTGACACGATGTTTTGTTTACTTTTTTTAAAGCTGTACATTGCTTGTTCTAGCTTGTACTTGCCCGAGGAATTTTTCAGTATTATACGTAACTATGACTAAAAATAAAAATTTAGTAATTAAAAATTAAAAGTGACTAAAGTAAATAATTAAATGGTTTATTATTCATTTAATTTATTCTTTATAGACTGTATTCAAATGAAATGTTCATTGTAAAACTTTTATCCAACTTCACACCTAAAATATTAACAAATGATTTTTTTTGATAGTTTTATTCATAACAAGATTTAGTTACTTTATGTGGATGTTATCAGTTCCATCCAAGGAACATAAGTTTAGTTTTATCCAGATTCAACAAAAGTTTTTAACTTACTAAACAACACTAATCAAAAATGTTTATTAACAATTTCAAAATGTTTTTAATATAACTATGTGAATAAAAATGATGAAGGTCTTATTTATGAGTCTTGTGTATATATATATATATATATATATATATATATATATATATATATATATATATATATATATATATATATATATATATATATATATATATATATATATATATATATATATATATATAATATATATATATATATATATATATATATATATATATATATATATATATATATATATATATATATATATATATATATATATCTGTATATATATATATAAAGTTGTATAGTCAAGACTTGTTTGGGAATAAAGTCTAAAACTTTATAGTTCATTTTTTTTTAAATTATAAATAGATACTTATATAGTCTGTGGACTTTGCTTAAGTAACTTCTTGTGAACAACTTTGTTGCGTGAACTTTAGACCTGTTAAAGTATGCTATGTTTATCATAGAACAAACGTCATTTGTTTAGCAAAGTGTTAAAAAAATGTTGATAATAGTTTATCAAGAATTGTTGTTTTAATCGTAAACCAAATATAAACATTTGTCATACTATTGTTTAAATTTTTCCGCGTTTCACAATAATATAGTATTTACACTAAAATGACTTAGCAATGATATTCTGATTGGTGATTGGTTCAATACAATACAATTCTTACAATTATTTGAGTTATATTAGGAAATTTGTATTTTTTGACTAAAAATGCCAAGTTTTTTTTCTGCTAAAAATAGAGGCATAATATAATGACAAATTTGCAAAGAACACATTGAAATAAATAGATTCGCCAAAGAATAATGTTGCACATTGTTGTATAATTTAAGTAAATTAAAGTAGAAGTAAAATTTACTTGAATTTTGAATTTTTTTGAATTTACATAAATTTTGTAAATAATATAAGTGTTGCAATACAAATGTCAAAAAAAGAGATAAATAAAAAAAGGTTTAAAAAAAGAACCAATTTGATGGCAACTAATGATAAAAGCGCTATTATAACTCTTCAGCTACGCGTTAAATTTGAAAAATTTGTCAAATTGATCATAAAAAGTTTGACAAAAACCAAGACAAAGATTAAGCGTGTGAAGTTTTTTTTTTTTTTTGTCAACAGTTTAAACATTTTAAAATAAAATCTGGCATTAATGAAAAACTTATTGAGATAAAGAGGTAATAATTCCTGAGGTTTACTCATCATCGCTAATTGTTTAATCATCCACCTTTTCTTTGTTCAAATCAAATTTAAAAAAACATAATGTTCATCACTACTGCGCATTTCTTGGTGTTACATAAAAGTATTTTTGACATTATCTGTAACACACTTTTAATTTTTTCTTTAAATGCAAATAAATCAAATAATAATGATAACGTGCGTGGGATGTTTGGCTGTTGGCACAATGCATTCTAAATAAAATTTCAACTTGATTCTTCTTTAAACAAATCTTGACTTGTACTTTTTGTAGCTTACAAAGCAAGTTTTATTTAATCTTAATAAGCAATTGGAAGAAGCTGAAACGCTTGAAACTCGTCCTGAATTTTATTTGTATCGGCCTTGAAATGAATTTTTTTTGAAAACAAAATTTTGATTTGATTTTTGATTTTTTAACGGTGCGTGTTTATTTTGACGAGAGTTAAAGGAAGTGAAGAAATCTTCATAGGATTTATTTGTATTACTATTGGAAACTTTGATTACATTATCCAAGTTGATTTCCAAGTAATCATTCCTGAATTCTTCACTATTTAACTTTTTGAAGTTTGAAGAATAATATTGCTTTTTCGAGAATTAATAATTCTTTTTTTAAAAGATGAATTAATTTGAAACTGTGGCAAATGATCCGATATTCTAATAGTTAGATTGCCGGAAAAAATATCTTTAGAAGTTGAATTAGAAAATATATTCTCAATTAAAATACTTGAGTGATTGGTAATTCTTGTTGGTAAAGATATAAAAGGAAGAAAGTTATTTGAAGCAATGGTGTTCAAATACTCCGAGATTGAATTATCTGAGCTTGCTTTTATAAGATCGATATTAAAATCACCCTTTAAAGATAGTTTTATTTTTTTCGACAGCAAGTTTTTGAAATAGAATAGATAGATATGAAACAATAAATTCATTAATACCCATGTTAGGATGGCGATAAACACAGCCTACTATGATATTGGACCTTTTAGGGAAAATGATTTCAACAAAAACAGACTCTAAGAATTGGGCTTTATACATAAGTAAATCATTTCTCGATTTATAAACTAGTTTATTAGAAATGTTAAGTAGATCACCTCCAAATGAAGTTTATGTTGGAGTATGTTCATAAACATATCCACTAAGATTAATTAGAGTTGTTGGGAGTAAATCAGATTTCAGCTTAGTTTCTGTAATTCCAATTATACTAAATTCATAATTTATTAGAGATAAAAGTGAGGTTAATTCGTCAAAGTGTTTAACTAATGAAACGATATTTAAATGAAATAGAGAAAAACAATTAATATTGATGTTTGAAGAGTTAAATTTTTCAATATCAATATATTTACAATTGATTGGATTCTCAACTATGTTCGTATCATCATCGTCGTTGTAATTTAGCTGATAAGTAAATTAATTATTAAGTTGATTAAAAGTATCAGATTCTCGGGAGCAAGGAAAGAGGGAAAGGTCATTTGGCAGATCATTGAAATGTAATATATTGTCAATTGAAGTTTGAAGACGTAGTTCATTATCCGATATAGAACTAAAAGTAAAAATACTGTTGCAACATGTAATACAGAGCCAATAATTCATGGAAGAGTTTTTTAATAAACTAAAATCATTATTATTTAAAAAATTTTTTGTGGATTGAACTTAGGCAGTGATTGCATTGAAGTGAATGATGATTAGCACGAATAATTTTATCACAAATTTTGCAGAGTTTAGACATAATAAGTAGAAATTTGTTTAGAAATAAAGATATTGATATTAGTAAGATTATTACAACAGAAACAATATAACAATAGTAGTAACTATATCATCTAACTTGACTCGCTGATGGATGGCAAATAATTAAAAGTTCTTTTTCTAAATTCGAATTTCGTTGTTGTTTTTTCTTTTTTTCTTTTTTATCTGTAAGCAGGTATAATCCACCGCATTCAATATAAACACTTTATTTAACTGGTTACTTATTAATTGAATAATTTATAACTTATATAGTATTTTGAACAAACGATTAACTTTTTGACTTTTATGTATAATTTGCAAATGCTTTTATCTTCTTGATAAGCTTTATTCTTTTTATACAAATAATTTCTGTCTTCTTTTCTTTTTTTTTTTTTTTTTTTCTATCAACCGTTAGATAGACACATCCGCCATTTGCGAACACCATGCAGATTGACGATTCAGCATCGCAATTTGTAAAATAACCGAGGTCAAGTTTTTGCAAGATTTTGCTGCATTCGTTATTTGTGTATGCTTGGTACAACCTTCACTTATAGCATACTTTTTCTTTTATATTTTTTATTTAAGCTTTAATTTTCTTGTTTACTGCATTCAAAAGAAATAACAACAGCTTAAAAATACAATAATAGGATGCAGAACGCATGTTTTTGAAATAAAACATTTTGCAAAACAATTGCAAAAAGCAAAGCTGTTTATTTCTGAGGCTGTGAAGGCGTTTTTTTCTAAAATACAACAATAATTTTTTTTCGACTTGGTTTTTCAATGTGTGAAATCAAAAAACTTACAATAAATATTTTTTTTTCCAATTTTTAAAAGAGGTGCATTACCTTAATAACGTTATTATTTATAAAGAGGCTGCGTAATTTGAAATAAATGTAGTCGCTCATACTAACTTCTTGGAACAACATAAAGTTAATTTTTTCATTTAATAAAAGTATACTTTTTGCAATCCACTCATTAATTTGAACTAATTCGTTATTAATTGTTTAAAAAAAATCTTATCAACTATTATTTCAGTAACGAGTTTTAAAAAGAAGCTTCATAAGCAAGTAACATAACATTTAAAATTTTAAATGGTAAGTATAAATTATTTATACTAAGCACATTAGAGGTGCTAAGATTATTCCCTTGGCACACTACAAGTTATAACGAGTTTTTCTGCTAAATTTATTTAATGGATTATGCACTATTTTCTGTTTGACAGGTAATCCCTAAACCAAAGCATGTTATTGTTAAATACTCCAAAGAGTTCTGTTTTTTATAAGGATCTTATAATTAAAATGGTTGAAAGCTTTTGACTGAAGAAAGAATTTTTTAAATTTATTTTAGCATCATAATAAAGTGTAGTCTCCTCATTAGCAGCAGGTAAATTCAAGTAGTGTATTTTATTTATATTTAAAAATAATTTTATTTATCTAGTTACAATTCAAACAACCAGCATTCAAGAAGTTTATGAACTTTGAAGAACTGTTTTTGTAAGCCATTAATAAGACAGATCTATAAGAGAAGCTTCAGGTTTTAGAATCTGATATCCATAGAGATTTCAATCGGAACCAAATAGGAAGTTGGCTTCATCTCATATTGAGTATTTTTCAAAATTCTATGCCAATTGATTTTCGAGATATATGCAAGACACTTCAGAATACGGATAAAGAAAATTACTCAATGATCCAGAATATTTAGATTATTACCTAAATCGTGTTAACAAGTGGAGCTACATCGGCCATATCTTTTTGCTCTTTTTTAATAGAGAGGAGGGTCAAAACGTGGCTCAGATCAACAGTGGATCAAAAAAAATATAAGTCCTACGCACGTTGATATTGTCGATAGTCTATCTTTAATAGAAGTAGTCGAGCGGTTTACTGCTGCAAAGGATAAGGGCAGTAGTGAGTTCAGAATATTTACTATAAAAAACACAATTTTTTTATATTTCATTTTTTTAGGTACCCCAAGAAGCCCTAAAGATCTTATCACAGAACACCGCAGAGGAGCATTTTATAGGAAATTCACGCCTCCTTTCTAACCGATGTCGCAAATCTTGCCCAGAGGTGGGGTTCAAACCACAGATACTTTGTTTTTGAGAAAGGTACGCTACCACTGCACCACGGCTGCTTGTTAACTAGACGTTCTTGACAAAGCTGACTTGCTTCTTAATCAAATCTTTTATCACATTTTTGCAAATTTTTCAGTATTTGAAGAGATTTTCCAAACAAATTTTTTTTTAAATTGGGGCAACAAAAGTTTTTTTTTGAAACCCACAAATATATACCCCTCTGCCGGCAAACATTGGATTCAAAATAAATTTTTTCACGTTGGCCTCTCCCCCTCCCCCACAAGTTTTATTGCACACCGTGGCACATTTTTTTTTTTTACAAACTTTATACAAAAAGAAAAAATTTGATAAGAAAAGATACCTCGCGTAGTATCAATAGTCAGATCTGAGATATAGATTTTCTCTCAGATCAGCGTCACTTAAAAAAGCAATTTTTGAGCCCATTAGACAAGAGTTATGATATGAAAGTGAAAAGAAAGGAGAAAAAAGAGTAACTTAAAATCAAGGCTATTGAAAAAGAGAAATCTACAAAGGAAAACATTAAAGAAAAAAGTTTTAATGTGTTGGCAGCATTTGATAATGAAGACAAAATTCATAATAAAAATGAAGAAAGTACTATTGATAGACAGAACAAAAAAAAATCAAGATATTAGGAAACTCTAAAGTTTCCTTAATGGCTAATAGGTTGAATAGAGATAATCTCTCCAATAGAGAAAGATCTCTCCAACAGAGAAAGATCAACAGAGGGATCATTTTAGCGGTAGCTGAAGCATTAGGTCACAATTTAAATGAAATATCTATCTCAAAAAGCACAGCGAACAGATCAAGCAATAAAATTCAGCAGCAAGTTTCAGATGATATTAAGAAAACATTCATTTCACCCGTGTACTCTTCCATTCACAGCTGGTATCGGAGGTCGATGGTAAAGTGGAACGTTGGGCCATTGTAGTAATTGGAAAACCAAGTGTACCTGAAAGGAAATTGTTGTGTGCATCCAGGGTTCCTAATACAACTGGGTGAATTCAGGCAACAGCTACCATAAATGCTGTAAAGGCACGGAAACCAGAAAATACACTTGTGGCAATGATTTTTGACACAAGTCCGTCAAATTCAGGTCGGATAAATTGTTCCGCAAAGTTAATTGAAAAACACTTGAACAAAAAGTTACTTTAGTGTGCCTGCCGACACCATATTTTCGAAAGAGTGGTCTTCTGTTTACTTTTTTGGAGAATGTAGATTTTCAAATTACGAGCCATTTAGACACTTTAAAATGAGGTAGGGCCTAAAGTTTCATTAACTTCAGATACTACTTTTAGAAAAATAAAAATCGAAGAACCAGTATTAAAGACCAAACAAGCAGAAGTAATAATTTTTTTGTCTGGTTTAATTAACCGGAAATCTCGAAAAATATTAAGAAATGTTTATCGAGAATGTTGTTAACTTGCTTTGCAATTACTCAATTCAAAACAAATAAATATACAGTGATACAAACTTGAAGCCTTCCATCATGCTAGATGGATGTGTATAATCTTGTACACATCAAAAATGTTTGCTTTTACTGATCTGGCAGAGTATGAAGAAAGTTTTATCGAGAAATTATCACGGTTTCGTAAATTTACTTTACTATTTTATGTGAAAATATGGCTTACGTCCACAAGCACAATCAATGCCCCATTTAATGACTATGAATTCTACAAAAAAATGGGTATTTATAAAAAAATTGATGTTAACAAAGACGGTGGTTGGTTGGCAAAATCTCCAAAGTTTTGGAAAGCTAACACAAATTTTAAAATTTTATTTGAGCATATCAAACCACTGAAATCTGTAAACAATGCAGAACGAGCTGTTAAACAAATTTACGACTATGCAACATCTATTACGAAAGATGAAGAGCAGAAAGAATTTCTTTTACGTGCAGTAGAACTCGACCGAAAAGTTTTTCCTCTCATATATAAACAAGCAATTCGAAAACTTAATTTTTAAAAATATGCTCTAAACAATGTCTTTTTTATTATACCTATAAAATATTGTTATTTCGTTGTTATTATTAAAAAAAAAAATGAGATTTTGAATTTCTTAGTACTTAATCCCATTGTGCTTTAATATTATAAATTTATACCAATCATTTCTTAGCTTCTTTGTTTAATAATAAAGTATTTATCATGTTTTTTGTTTTAATTAAAAATTATAATTTATAAAGTTTCATATTTAGGCAGAAAAAAATCATACGGCAAAGGGTATTATGAGAAAGGATGGGGGACGGGGGAGGGATCATAAACCAGGTGACAATTGTATTTTAATAATTTTTTATTTTTATTCATTACAAATCTAATTGAAATTATATTATTAATTAATTATATTGGATACAAATAATAGATATATAAAAGGAGTATATTGAGGATTGTTTTGGGGCTAAAACACTTTAAAGGGTTATGAGGGGGTCATATATGAAATTTTTTTGAAAATAACATTTGATTAAGTTTTATTAAACAGAAATACACAAGAAAATTATAAAAAATGCGAATATAGTTGATTTTCAAAAATAATTTTAGTCCTTTGTGTCATTTTTTTAGAAAAAAAACAAACACGAAAATAGAGCGGAGGAGGGGAGGGGGGGTTTGAGGGTCAAATATAAAAATTTTTTGATTTTTTTTTTTTTGCTTTTTGTAGATAAAAATACATATGAAACTGATAGAAAATCTAAAAGTAGATAAAAACTAAAAAATTCATGTCATTTTGGGACACCTTAATATATATATATATATATATATATATATATATATATATATATATATATATATATATATATATATATATATATATATATATATATATATATATATATATATATATATATATATATATATATATATATATATATATATATATACCAGGTCTATAAGCATGAAGTGAGCGTCGAGTTACAAATGTATCAATAGAGAACATTTGTTGTGAACGGGCCTTAATTTTTTTTTAATTTTGTTGCTATGATATCTGTCAAACATATTTAGTAAACATCAAGTCATTGTATAAACAACATCATATTTTTTAATCGTGTTAAAAATGTCGAATTTTGTACCAGAAAATGATGTTTTGCGGAAAGCACTATTTTTTTGTTTTCATTTGAAGAAAAGTGCAGCAGAATCACATTGAATGCTTGTCGAAGCATTCAATGGTGGCATTATGGTGATCATGCTCTATCGGAAGCAACATGCAAAAGATGGTTTCAACGGTTCAGAGATAATGATTTTGATTTGCGAAATGAAGAACGTGAAAGTCCACCAAAAAAGTTTGAAGACACAGAATTACAAGCAATACTGGATGAAGATGACACTTTAAGTCAAAAACAAATGGCAGAAATGTTAAATGTTTCACAACCAGCAATTTCTGACCGTTTAAAAGCTATGGGAAAGATCCATAAGAGCGGGAAATGGGTACCACATGAATTGGATGACAGGCAGATGGAAAAGCGAAAAACAATGTGAAATGTTGCTGTTACGACACGAAAGGAAGTCAGTATTGCATCGAATTGTGACTGGTGATGAAAAATGGATTTATTTTAAGAATCCCAAACGCAAAAGATCTTGGGTAAATCTGGGAGAAGCATCAACATCGACTGCAAAGCCTGACCGGTTCGGAAAAAAGACAATGCTCTGTGTTTGGTGGGACCAGAAGGGAGTGGTGAACTTCTAAAACCTGGCGAAACTGTTGTTACGCAACGCTACCGACAACAAATGATCAATTTGAACCATGCATTGATCAAAAAACGACCAGAATCGGCCAGAAGACACGGAAAGGAAACTTTGTTGCATGATAATGCACCGATTCATACAGCAAATGCTGTATGACTCGGTACATTATCATGCAACAAAATAAATGCTATCATTTAATCTTATTCAACCATAATAAACAAACTCGTTAAAATAAGCTTTTTTCTCACTTTTGTGTGTGTGTGTGTGTGTGTGTGTGTGTGTGTGTGTGTGTGTGTGTGTGTGTGTGTGTATGTATTTCGAAATCGAAATTACAAAACTACAAAAAGTGAGAAAAGAGCTTATTTTGATGAGTTTTTTAATTATGGTTGAATAAGATTAAATGACAGTTTAAGATCAAGCATTACCATATTTTCTCAACAAAGTTAAAAAATCCGGTAAGCAGTTACTTAACGAAAAACTCTAATAGAGATCAGTAAAGTATCCAATGTTTTAAGACTCAAATAATATTGAAATGTTCTTTTTTATAAAAGAACAATTCATGAACATTTCATTTTATAAAAGAACATTTCAAGAACATTTCATTTTATAAAAGAACATTTTTATAAAAGAACATGTTTAAATATCATTAAACCGATTAGTAGTTAATTAGGCTACGGATGATTTTTATTGCTGACTTTATAGTCAGCAATAAAAATCATCCGTAGCCTAATTAACTACTAATCGGTTTAATGATATTTAAACACAAATTGTTTAAAAAAAAGACAAAAGCACTTCTTATATATATATCGCATTGGTTTCTTTAAAAAGGCCGTTAAACAACATTATATTTAATTTAAAAAATGTCTCAAGTAAAGATGTCACAGGACTAGTCTGAAGGCTCATGTTAAGTTACCTTAGCGGAAGTCTTTGACTCAAGTTATTTACATTGGCGTTTATCAAAATAAACTGCTTGTTAAGTGCAGACAAAATTAGGTTTTCGTTGATACAATATTTATACAATATATTTAATTATTAGTGTTTACATAATGATTATACAAACCGACACCTTTTTAAGATTTTACGTTGATTTTATTATGAATTAAAATAAAAATGAAATAAAAAATTAAACAAAAGCAAATACAAGTTTCTATCAGCTGTAAGCGTAAATTATTAGTCAGAAATTCTAGCTCATGTTTGCGCTGTCAGCTGATAGAAACTTGTATTCTTGTTTTTTTTGATTTGTTCTTTCTAGCCTAGAATAATTAAATTTTTTAATTAAAGCCTAGAATAACTAAAGTTTTTAATTAAGGCCTAGAATAATAAATGCTTTTAAATAAAGCCTACAATAGTTGAAGCGTTTATTTAAGCCTTGAATAATTAAAGTTAAGCTTTTTTGCCTATTTTGGCTCTAACAAGAATAAATGTTGATTAATAAAATAACCATTCTGCAAAGTTATTTTTTAAAAAAGGCAGATTTTAGGCAGACAGCAAAGAAATTCCGCAGAGTATTCGAGCAAACATTTAAGTCAAGAATTTTGAAATTTACTTTGATAATTTCAACATCAGCAAAAATAAAAACAGAAAAAGAGGAGAGAGTTTAAAAAGTTTTTTTTAACTTTTTAAGTAAAATACTAGCATTTTAAACATCAAATAAAAAACTATAAACTTGAGTTTATAATTCTTATTGTAAACTTAAGTTTATAGTTTTTTATATTAATTAATTATCTACTTAATGCTTAGGAGAGAGTGGGGTATAGGCGAACACCTAAGCGGGAATGCGAATTAAAGACACTAGTTAAACAAAATTGATCATATTTATTGCTTATCAATTAGTTTAACTATTCAGTCACAAACCCTCAAAAGCAGTTTTATAAATCTTATTATAAAATAAAAATTTATGGCCATAATAAAACCATTGGTTTTCGGAATTACCCTACCTACGTGAGGTAATTCCGAACACATCGGGGGGAAATCACAAACACTGTTGTGTAATAACGAATTAAATGCCAATTGTAATAACTAAGTCCAAAAATTATATTATGCAACAACAACAAAAAAAAGGCGTGGCGTTTTTTCCATAGAAGCTACAACAGAGTGTTACTCAAGAAAAAAGTTATAAAATTATCAGAAAAAGTTAAAATCAAGTTATAGTAAACAACATCCGCAGCTTTATTGCACTACTGCATGTCTGGAACTGAGCATAGGATCCCTTCTCAGCAGGTAAAAAGATATTGTCGAATTTATTTTTCTGCAATGCTGTTTTGACCATGTTTGGAGTTACCCCGCGTTCGCCATTACCCACTCTCCCCTACTTTCTAACGTACGTCAAAGAAAATTATACAAAAATAAGACTTAACTACCGTCGACTTTTTAATAGATTAGTTATTTAATTGTTAGCAGCTAGTGTAGACTATACGGATTTCTTGTTTTAAATTTATTATTCCTTTTTATAGGATATTGATAACAAAAAAATATGTTCAAGGTTTTATAAAAATCAACATTGAAAAATGTTTGTTTATAGCAAACAACTTTCCTACCAATTCTCGGTCAAAGATAGCTCATAACTAACTATTTAAAGACACATCTTCCCATCCGGCATTTAGCCCCAAAAAAACGTCTTTTAAACGTTCAAAAGATGCTTTGAACGTCTTCTGAACGTTCAAACGACGTCTTTTTTGGACCAAATGCCGGCTGGGTTATTCAGAAATAAGGAAAACTACTAAAAAGGTAAAAAAGATATGGTCAATTAACTTTAATTAAAAGTTTGTAAATATTAATGTAAAATCTGTAAGGCTAAAATGTCAAAAGTTTTTATTTACAAAAGAAAGAGTTTGAATAGAAAAACAACAAAAAAGATAAGTTAAACTCGGCATCTGTATTTAAATATTCCACTTGCTGAGGTCAACCTTTAAAAAGTGTTATATATACTGCTAGCTGAATTAAATTACCAATACAGCCTTATAAGTTATCCAGTCACAATGGTCTTATGTTTTTGAGAAGTGTTGTTGTTTTTACCAATCGCTTTAAGAAAATTTACTTTTAAGAATATTGATGTTTGGGAGCAAGTTAATCAAGATGAGTTACATCGCGACGTACTGGAATCTTTCAATTTACGCTAGACTGTTTTTTTGTCGAATTTTGTTGGTCAGTTTTGATTATTATACCTTTTTTTTTCTTTTTGTGAAAGAGGTAAATATAACCAATGAAAAAATATTTTTTAAATATTATCCTAGGATATAAAATTTTTATATTTAAAAAAAAAATTAAATTTTTAAATCAAATTCAAATTAAAAAAATAAAAAAGCATAAAAGAAGTATATAAAATAATACTTCTAAACATTATATTTGAAGACACATTAGGCCAGCGGAATAAAAACGAGCAAATGCTTTTACTCAGTAATTGGTCAGCTCTACGTGAATAAAAAGTTTAACAATTTAGCTTAAGTTTTTATTCACGTAAAGCTGAACAATTGCTGAGTGAATTGCTTAACTTTACGTGAATAAAAATATGAGAAAAACTGCTAAAGTTTTTATTCACGTAAAGTTGACCAACTACTGAGTAAAAACAATTGCACATTTTAATTCACCTGGCCTATTGGCTTTTTGTTGCATTTCTTCCATTGCAACTCAATTAAAAAGTTATTATTTTAAAATTTCATTTATATAAATTCTCTTTTTTTAAAGCAAAACGTAATAAATTTTAGAATGACATTATCCATGCATACAATTACACAAATAATTACTTTATAGAATTATATTAAATATAGGATTGAAAATTTATATGAAAATAAAGTTACCAATAAAAACAAAGAACTTATGATTTTAATGTCATAAATTCCACCGCTATGTTTAAATATGTACGTTTTAGTTATAGCGCAACGGTTAGCGCGCTTGCCTTGAAAGCTAGAGATCCGTTGTTCAACGCCACCTCTGGGAAAGTTTTACAGTATCGGTAAGGAAGGAGGCGTAAACTTCTTTTCAAATGCTCTTCCGCGGTGTTCCGTGATAAGACCGTTAGAACATCTTGGGGCACCTAAAATGAAAAAAAAACAAAAAAAACAAAAACAACTCTAACTTGCCACAACCTTGCTAAGACACTTTTGTCTTTATAAGACAATATATTGAAAAATGAGGGAGTGGGGTAAATCCGTAAAAGGTAGCGTTTCTTAAAAAAAAAAAAGGTCCTTAAAAACTCAACTGAATTGTGTCCAACCCCCAACTAGCCGACTAAATTTGTCAAAAAAGCAACTATGACATTAAAATCACCTTCTTTGAAGGGTTATAAATTCCCCTTTCACCCATACACCCTTCCCCTAAAGTTGCCTTTATATGCAATCTGTAAACATAACAAATCCTTGTTTGTTTAATTTTTCTTTGTATTTTTACGAATATTTTACATCGTAGTTGAGAGAAGTAAAAGCTAGAAATATGTTATACACAAGCTCAATAGACAAGCTAACACAAAAAACATCTACTTTTGTTGTTTTATAAATATGTAAGTAAAGAGCGTTTTATTTTTTTTTAAAAAAATGCGTGGTTCTTAAATTGACTTGAAAAATTTGACTAAAAGATATGCTTTTTTTGCTTGTGGCTCTTTATTACTTTATATTTTTTGTTGAAATATTCAAAGAATACCCATACTCTACTATGATAAAACGCATATTTTTAAAAGAAAGAAACGGATTTTATGAAACTATATATAACAAATATGAAGTTTAGTACTATAAAAATTTTAAGGAAAGTTTCCGGAAATTTTTAACCCTAATTAAATATCATACTTGTGAACAAATACTCGTTCCACAAGATAAATGCATGTAGCATTAGAAAGTTGACATCTTAGTTCTGATTATTGTTTTTTTTTAATCAAGGAAGTAAATAAATGTATCTAGTGAGTACTATTTTCTTCATCGAAGGCAAAAACTGCCTACAACTTGTTACTGTTTGATAAAGTATCTTTCAATCAATCAATCAATCTATCTATCTATATTCATATATATATATATATATATATATATATATATATATATATATATATATATATATATATATATATATATATATATATATATATATATATATATATATATCGCGAGTTCATCTTAATAATATAATAATAATAAATATAATAATAATAATAATAATAATAATCCATTTATATAACCATAAAACATGAAAATTTACAATAATATTTATAAACTCACATAAATAAGGTTAGGTGTCACTCATATAGTTAAAAACTAGTCAGTGGAGTGACTCCTAAAAAAAACAAAAAACAAAAAAAAAATAAAACACAGAAAGAATTATAAATAAGAAAAAAAAGAAAAATTAAAAAAAAAAAAGAAAAAATAAAAAAAAAAAAAAAGAGGAAAGAAAGGAAAATAAAGCACTAATAAATAAAGATGATATTAATAATTGCAATAATAATATAATAAAAATAATAATTGCAATAATAATGTGAATAAAAAAAACAAATAGTAACTATATCATGATAAATTTACTAAAAATTATAACTAATGGTAAAATTATAGTAAAGTTTATAACTACGACAGAAATTAATAAAATAAACATAACAATTGCAAAAATTAGGACAATAACCATAAAAACTATTACTACAATTAAATCACTATCACTTTCATTATAAATAAAATTAATAAGATTTAAAAAACAAAGATAAATTAATGAAAATAGTAATATTAGCAGAGTTAAAAAAGACAGTAAAAAATAAAAGTAATAATAGTTTTATAAATACAGTAATATAAAAAAAGCAATAATAACAAAAGATAAAATTAATATTTATTAAATATATACTCAAATATAAATTTCTTAATATGGTTTCGATTGAGAAGAAGAATGTTAGTAATAAATAGGGTATTTAATTAAAATATTTTTTTTATAAATGGTATTATTTGATTCCAGTGAGAAATACATTGATTTTTAATAGAGAGCTTGCCATATTTGATAGCACTAAAAAAGGAAGTGTGCTAATTAAAATTTTCAGTATTTCGAGTGTAATACTTGTGTGTGTTGTTTTAATAAAAAAATTGTTCAACGAATTTAGTAGCTTATTTTGAAGTGAATCAATCACAAAGAGACAATTAAAAAGCTTTACAAGAACTTGAAATTTTAGAATTTTTAAATCAGAAAACCTATTTTCGATATTTGATCGTAACAGAGAAAATGTCATAATTCTTAAGGAAATGCGTTGTAAACTATTTATACGATGTAATAGAAAACTACCTTTTTGACCCCAAACAGTGCAACAGTAACTTAGATGTGAGAAGAACAAGGAATAGTAAATTGATATTAAAACATGTTGGGGAACATAGTGTCGTATTAATGACAGCATACTATAGGCACGTGAGAGTTTTTTATTTAACTGAATTAGTTGTTAGTACAATGATAGGTTTTTGCCAAGAAATATCCCGAGGTATTTTATATATTTAGATGGGAAAAGTCTTTTACCATTAATTCTAATTTTCACATTATTACTATCAATCTGTTTTTTTGGAGGGTGAAAAACAATAAATTCAGTTTTATGGATATTTAGGAAAAGACGGTTACTATTTAAACAACGATGGAGATCTGAATTAACTTTTTTACAAAGCTGCGCGAGTGATTTATTTATGCATAGAAGATTAGTGTCGTCAGCGAAATGATGAACAATCAAATTATTTATAGAGAGAGGCAGATTGTTAATCCATATTAAAAAACAGTAAAGGTCCCAGAACAGAACCCTGTGGTACACCATACTTAATAACTTTACATGTCGATTGAAATCCATTAATCGAGACAAACTGAGTGTGATTGTTAATATAGGATGAAAACCAATCATTAGCGATACCCCGTATACCATAGCGATACAATTTTTCAGTTAAAATCTTATGGTCAACTGTAACAAATGCTTTTTGGAGATCAATAAAGACGCCACAGGCAAAAGAACCACAATCAATCGCTCCACGAATCATTTCAGTAATGCTAATAAATGCATGGGAAGCAGAGTGTTTTAAACGAAATCCAAACTGACGGCCATAGAGACACTTAGAATTATCAAGAAAGTGGTAGATACGAAAATACATTGATTTTTCAAGAATTTTGCTGATATTTGATAATAATGATATTGGTCTATAGTTATTGCAGTCAAGTTTTGAGTCCTTCTTATGGATTGGTTTAACAGATGCAGTTTTTAAAATATTAGGGAATATACCAGTATTGAATGAGAGATTAGATAGTTTAGCAAGTACTGAGGAAATATCATTAGCAAGAAGTTTTAGAATAAAGGTTAAAACGCCTTAAGAAGCCTTGCCATCATTTAGAGAAAGAATAACTGATATTATTTAATTTTTTTCAGTAGGTTTAATGAAAAGAGAGTCAGGGTTTGATGTTTTTAAATATTTATGGAAGTCAGTATGAGATGAATGAATATTTTTTTGCAATTCTTCAGGGATTGAAATAAAAAAGGAGTTGAAAATTTCCGAGATTTTAACTGGATCATTGATAATAGTGTTGTTTGAAGATATGCAAAATGTATATGAGATATCATTCGAACGTATATTTAAAAGATTTCTAATACCATTCCACGTTGCTCTCAAACTATTGCTATTGGTAGTAAAGTAGTGAGAAAAGTGGTTTTCTTTGCTTCTTTGAATAAGTGTTACAAGTAAATTTCTATAGGTTTTGTAAATTTTTTCAAGAATTAGTTTGTCATAAAGATTTTTTGTTTTAAGGTACTTCTTAAATATATTGTTTTGTTTTTTATCGAGGTTAAAATTGCTGAAGTAATCCATGGTTTAAGGCTTCGAGTTAAGCCACGGTTACCAAGTTTTTTTAACGGTGCGTGTTTATTTTGACGAGAGTTAAAGGAAGTGAAAAAATCTTCATAGGATTTATTTGTATTACTATTGGAAACTTTGATTACTTTATCCAAGTTGATTTCCAAGTAATCATTCCTGAATTCTTCACTATTTAACTTTTTGAAGTTTGAAGAATAATATTGCTTTTTCGAGAATTGATAATTCTTTTTTTAAAAGATGAATAAATTAGAAACTATGGCAAATGATCCGATATTCTAATAGTTAGATTGCCGGAAAAAATATCTTTAGAAGTTGAATTAGAAAATATATTATCAATTAAAGTACTTTAGTGATTGGTAATTCTTGTTGGTAAAGATATAAAAGAAAGAAAGCAATGGTGTTCAAATACTCCGAGATTGAATTATCTTAACATCTGAGCATCTTATGAAATAAATAACCTTTTTTTCATTTAAACGCTTAGCATCGCAATTTAAAAATTCACACCTTATTATTTGGAAATAGCAATCACTTGAGCGAGTACTTTCTATTTAAAAGAAAAAATGAGTATTGTCTATTTAAAAGAAAATCACGAACCATCCCATCTTAAGAAAACTTTATGCCAACTCCTAACGGGATCCATACAAAGCGCCGAATATATTTATCATATTAGATAATTATCAAACTAACTTGGAGATCTTAACATAAATTTATATAACATCAAATTAACTTAACGTAACATCAAAAATCTTAACGTAAGAATTTATATGTGCGGCCGTAGCGTAGTGGTTAGCGCGCTTGCCTCAGAAGAAATCCGTGGTTCAACGCTACCTCTGAAGCTAGAAATCCGTGGTTCAACGCTACCTCTGGGCAAGTTTTATAGCAACAATAAGGAAGAAGCGCAAATTTCATTTTGAAAGCTCTTCTGCGGTGCTTTGTGATAAGACCGTAAATACTTTTTTGGGCACCTAAAATAAAAAAAGTAGCAGAGTCCCTTAAGGTCTCACCATAAAGCCGCGAAAATAAAGTCACATGTTTCTACTAAGTAGTTAAACGTGGTTGTTTTGTAAATTCTATTTTTGTCATTAAAATGACAAAAAAATTAACATAATAACTAAAATGGTATTGGTATTGATATTACACGACATTATTATTTATAAAACAAAGTCTTCCTTATTACTGTCCTCTTCACTATCCTTTTTACTGAAATCAGCACCAGCGCGATCTCTGGCGATCTCAGTGCGATCTCTGATTATAAAATCGTACCACTTTAAATTCAATTTCTTTTTTCATTGTGCTGATGAAAAAGTGATCAATTGAAGCTATAAATACATTAAAACAATCACTCTTTATTTATATCTGTAATAATATATTTAGACACAATAATTACGCTTAAATTATGGACTCACTCGCGGAAGATATTGTTATATATAATGATATTGTATTCAAAAATATAAATACCTGGATGCAAATATATTAAAGTAAATTATATATTAAATTGTAGTAAGGCCAATTGATACCTTGCTGAATGTGCATGTTACATGTACATGTTACATACAGTTTGTTAAGCATCCATAAACTATGATCACAACCCTCCTTCAAGCTTTCTCCATTACAGCTAAAAAAAAATCAGGTTTCAACATATATGTTTAATATCCTTCATATTATATTTCATTGTCAAGGGCAACGCATTATGGCTGTACTCATATAGTCAGAAACCAATTAAAACTTATCATATTCTTCAGATGGCTTTCAACTTCAGAATATTGCAGAAGTAAAAATAGGAAACTGGATATAGTAGAGATTCTGAGAACAGGATCACTTAAAACACGTAGCTAAAATCGTTTTTGTTGTTTGTTTTTAGAAATAATAAAGTTACAGTCCTATTTGAACTAGGACTATATACACAAATTTAAAGACTTTTTAATATTTTTTTAAATTAAAAAGCAAACTTATTTCTAAACAAATTTAAAATCCATGCTTTCGGAATGGCGCATATTTTAAAAAACATTCTTTTTATTTTTCTGAGTTAAAATTTGTAGAAAATAACTTAGAAGGCTACTTAAGGCTAGCCCTGATTATTCTTAAACAAATCCCTAAATAGGATTATTTCTAAACACTAAAATAACTGCAGCCTCATCTTTTCTACAACCATTTCACATTTTGTAGAGGAACATTTCCATGTATGTTCAATTGTATTAAAAATGAATCTTGATCACAAACAAATCTACTTATGCGAACCTTAAATCGTTTATTTTCAAAACCAATCCTTTTGTTGAGCAGTTTAAGGCATCTTTCATCAAAATCACTCAGGTAAAAATTTAATGACCAAGGCTCTTAAATCCATGGAATTTACAAATTTTGTACACAGAGACTAAATTCAAATTACTCACTTGCTCTGATATTGATATAAACTGGCTCATGATGCTTTCACTTATACTAACACCGTCAATGTTTAATAATATTCAATAATATAATATGTTTAATAATATTCAAGGGTACTGCATTCATCCAAAATATCAGTGAATGTATTGATTTGTTTCTTGAGGTGATTAAATGAAATTAGTTAATGGAGAAGTACTTAAATATCCAAACTCTCAAAATCTACAATATTACTACTTGAGTCTGTATCAGAGATACAAATTCAAGACTGTAGCTTGCTCTACTTAATCTCTTGAAGGCCTGCGAGTCTAGTGATAGCGTTTGAAAAGGAATTTTCTAGTGCGTATTTAATGCAAAAGTATTGTTTCATTGACAATTTAGAAAAATTTATACGTTGAATAATGCATTACTAATTAACTAAAGTAAATGTTGACTTTAGGACTTTTACTAGTTCAATATCTCTCCAACATTCAAAGCAAAGTTCAACCAAATGCTTCTAGTTACTGACTGGAGTCCAGAATTATTAGATATATATATTTTTTTTAAATTTGTTTTGGTGCCCCAAGAAGTCTTGTCACAGAGCACCGCGGAAGTGCATTTAACTAGGAAGTTCACGCCTCCTTCCTTACCGTGACGCGAAAATATGTCCAGAGCTCGTTTCGAACCTGGATCTCCTGCTTATAAAGCAAGCGTTCTAACCACTGCGCCACGGCCGCACAGATATCTGGAGTGCGTTACTTTTGCTGAAGTTATCTGAGTGGTACAGATAAACATTTTAAATTTATTTTAAGTTTTATTTCTGTCAACTTAGTGTCGTAGTGGTAGAATCATGCTTAAACATATTTTATTTGATATATAGAGATTATGATCCTTATTGATTTTGCTATAATATATAATAATACTTTTAATAAGTATTTAATCTTAAATAATCTTTTGTCATGTTTATTTTAAATGAGTTTAATAGATATTTTATTTTTTTCTATTTTGTAATTTTTCATTTTATTTTTTCAAAAGAAAAGTATAAATTTTACTGCTAGTTATATGTTTTTGTTTTTTGAATATTTTTCAGCTTTTTTTAGGAGTAACTTCATTATTTAAATCAAATTTATTATTGTAAAATTAAAAAATAACTTAAAAAATAACATAAAATTGGGTAATTTAAATAAAAAAGGTTTTTGATATTTTATTAGTCTTAAAATAAATTAATTTTTTTTTCTCTTCATATATTCGCTTGTCACTATTTATTTTATCTTTATGAAAAGAAAGTCTAACTTTATGTTTATTTCGTAACAATAATATATGACTTACGTAGTTATTTATCTTTCATAAAATTTTTTCTCGGAGCTTGGCAATGAGTATCTCCTTATTAACCATGCCATCTGTATATCAAAACATTAATTGTTTTTACACATTTATTTGGCAAAAAATGAAAGCAATAAATAATAACTTTAACTAACAAAATTTCTCTACAGTTTTGATCAATGTGATTAATTAAAAATGGTTATAACAACAATGATAGTCTTACCCATTTGAATTATTGAGTGACTCGTATATGGAGGGATTGCATGACCTTCGAGAAACTTGGTAATATATCAATATAAAGATAGAAAGGGAATTTTATTTCAAATATTTTCACGCTTAGAATATTGTAAAAACAATTTTTTTATTTTAAAAATGTTGAAAAACGTCATTTTTATAATGTATTAAAATATATTTAAAAAAATGTGTTATTTTAAAATATAAACATCAAATTCACCGTTTTGCCTATAAAACTCAAGTATAACAATTTTATTACGTTAAGTTTTTTTTACAGGTAATACTGAAATGAGATATTCTATCATTATATAAAGGATACCCAGCAGACAAAGCCGCAATGGTTTCAGTTGCAAACCGCGTCAAAATCTGGTGAAATTCCGTAGGGTTTCATTTATGGGTCCCAGTTGACAACCCATAAGGGTCCTCACGTGGTACCCGTTTCTCCATGTTGACTGCAGAGCTTATGATTTAATTTTATGAAGCCAACAGCATGAGAGGTGCAGTGGCTAAAGAGACGGCGTCAGAGTTAGGAATTCCAAAGCTCGATGCATGCGCTGTGAAATAGCGCTGAAGAAGAAAGCTTGACACTAAAGGTAAGGCTTGACTTCTTGTAAAAAACCGATGAGATACATTAAAAAAAAAAAAAAATCATAAAAGTCTAAAAAATTTTCTTAAATGTAAAAATTTTTTCTAGAATTTGAGTGAGAAGCCAACAACGTGAGAGAGTTAGCGATTATATAGCTGTCTATCTTAAGCTAAGAAAAATCAAAAAAAAAAAAAAAAAAAAAAAGGAAAAACAAGGTGTTAACTTAAAGGCAACCAGTTATAAATAAATTTTTGGCAAACTTTAGACAAATCATTATATATATATATATATATATATATATATATATATATATATATATATATATATATATATATATATATATATATATATATATAAATAAAACAACAACAGAAAAATTGATATATATTTATATGCCATTATAAAATCCTAATAAGTATCAATCAAGTATTTATTGCCATCTAAATACCATGTTATATAGTTATGTGTTTCTAAACCAAGCTCAATTTTTTTCTATACAATATAGTAAACAACAATTTACTTAATAAGCGTACACTTGATATAAAAAGAAAAAAGAATCAAATGCATATTTGAAAATCAGCATTTCTAACAACATTTTAGATAATTAGCAGACAAAAATTGTTGTTTAAACAATTAATTTCAAAATCTGCGATAGATAAGATAGTGTTGATCAATTTCTTCTAAAGTAAGTTTTTTTGTTTCCGGTACAATATAATAAATAAACAGTATACTAAGCAAGGATATACAAGCTGTAAACCAAAGAGAGCCATTAATAGAAACCAGCTTTAAAAAAATCATTTCCGTGGGAATATAGAACAGCCAAATAAATGATCTAACAATACCACCAAGAAGTCCACGAGCACGAGGCGGAAATATCTCCGAAACTATAATCCATGGCAACGATCCCCATGTAGTTATAAAGATTATAGCATATATAATTAGGTAGGCTACCCTTAACTCACTAAGTTTTTTATTCAGGTCGGATGAAATTGCAAATCCAATGCTACACAAAAGCAAAGTTGTACTTCCAAATAAAAGAATATATCTGCGAAAGAACCTCTTAACTATAAAGCATCCTGCTAATGAAAATATCAATTGTAATAAAAAGCAAGTTAATGTAATATATAAATGCTTGAAACGCTTTAGAAAATGAGACAAATAAATAATGTATCCAATAAGAGTGAGCTGATGAATTAAAAATAATAAACTTCCAATTATGAGAGGTCGAAACAATACCGGTGAACAAAAGTCGTTAACAGATGCTATTTGCTCGTGAGCTAAAATAAATAAACATACTTTTTACGTTTGTATGAACGCATGCATTTATATATATTTATATACATACATATATATATATATATATACATATATATATATATATATATATATATATATATATATATATATATATATATATATATATATATATATATATATATATATATATATATATATCTATATATCTATATAACTATATATATACACCTATAGTATCACTTATTGGGAACGGAATTTACAAAAAAACGAACACTTAATTGGACATTAGCATAATCAGAGTCATTATAGTGTAGCCATTAATGTTTTGTCTCCGTAAGCATCGTTTTTTTTGTAAAAAATTGTCCCTGTTAGCAACTTTTATAGAGATGTAGGTATTTTACGAAAAGTACCTACATTGACTATCAAATATCCTTACTCGCAGGAGAGTGCTGCTACATCAAATGAGGATTTGGTTTGGGATAGCATCAAGGTCAGGATTAGGGTTAGGGTTACGGCAAAGGTTTAAATATGGTTATATTACTGTAATTAATCGTTTTTGTAAATAGATGAAAATAAAAATGAAATATAATACATAACAAATAAATAAAAATCAATATAAAAAACATATTTCTATAATTTAAATAAATTTAAATATGCTTCAATAAAAATAAAAGTATGATAAAAATTAAAAAATAATTATATATATATATATATATATATATATATATATATATATATATATATATATATACATATATATATACATATATATATATATATATATATATATATATATATATATATATATATATATATATATATATATATATATATATATATATATATATATATATATATATATATGTAAATGTATATATACATATATATATATACATTAGATCAACCGGAAAGTTCTGTCCGTTTTCAAAACAAAATAAAATACAAATTTTTGATATTACTTATAAACTTTATAAACTTTATTAATATAATTGCTATACTTTCCCATGACAAAAACGTTTTATTTATTGATTCAAAAAATTAAAACAGTGCTTGTTTGAAAATAATATCTTCAATATCGTTTCGAATTCGTAAAACGATATCTTGATATTATTTTCGAATTTCTTGCAAATCAAGAAATTTTGTAAAAAAAAAACAAGCGATAGCCGGAGGGCGCTAAGTCCAAAAACTATGGAGGATGCGACATAATTTTCCAGCCTAGCTCTGCAGTTATTTGACGAGTTCAAAGCAGTATGCGGTTTGGCATTATCATGACGCAATATATGATGTCCTTCATATTGAACATCGCATGTCTATTTTCTTGGAATTTTGTTTTTAAATTATCCAGTTGTTGACAATACTTCTCCAAATGAAGCTTTTTGTTTGTTTGCTAAAGCTCATAATGTATTGGTCCTTGAATAATTTTGTGAATGTAAAGTAAGATGATAAACACTTTTTTTCTTTATACTAACATAGTTAGGTTTACATCTTTTTGAATAAAGAATCCCAATTTCAGAAAAGTTCAATTTCGGAAAAAACTATTTTTAACGAAAAATAAACAAAAAGCTAACATAATTTCTAAAAGCAGATATTAAAAATAAGTAAGTTCTTTATAAAATTATAAAAACAAATAACTAAACTAAAATTAGCCATATCCTAGAGAAATTTATTTCCAAATAGCATTTTGAAAATATAATGTAGCTAATGTTATTTCCTGGTTGCAAAATAAATACAGTTATTTTGCAATCAGAAAGTCTTGTTTTTGTAACATCTATATTCCTACAAAACTAAAAGCAAATATTAATAGAGTTGGAAGTTAGTGTTAGCAAAAAAATTAAAGTTTATAAAGCGAGATAACGATTAACAGACGATTAACAGAATCAGGAAAACAAGATGAAGAGAGCGAATTCCATTAAAGTTTATAAAGCGAGATAACGATTTACAGACGATTAACAGAATCAGGAAAACAAGATGAAGGGAGCGAATTCCAAAAAAACTGATGTTTGAGGAAAAAATCTAAGCAAAAATTTTTGGAGCACTTTGGAATAGTCACAGTAAAAGGACGAGACTTAATTGAATGACGAGAATGAATTTCAGTAGATGGCACAAGAGACGCTAACTTTTTAGCGTAGTGCCCATTACAATATTATTTGAAGAGAGAAAGAGAAGCAACATTACGACAATGTGACATTGGTTTATACTTGGTTGCAAGAGCAGGTCCAACTATGTTTATAATGCGCTTTTGCACATTGTCTAAAAAAGAAAGGGCATCATTCGATGATTTCCTCCAGATATGGCAACAGTATTCCATACGAGAACGTATTTGAGATTTATAGAAAAAAAGAATAGTATCCGAAGAAAAAAGTGGCGAGCATGCTAGGGAGATCAAAGCATAGCAGATGCTAATTTTGCAATGAATTTGATGTATGATTTCCAAAAAAAATCGGAAATAAGAGTTAATCCTAGAAAACGATGGGTGGATAACTAACTGAGTACATTATCGTTAATTTATGAAGATTTAGATTGTTTCACCAGCTGTTGAAAGTTCCATGCTGTAGCAGAAGTAAGGTCTTTTTTAAGTTCAAATATCCCCTCCAAGCAATTAGAGAATGTTGGCTTCCTATCAAAACAAGAATAAATAGTAGTGTCATCAGCAAATAATGTTAATGTAAATTAAAAAAAGTATAGAGTTAAGGATAGAATCTTGAGGAATCCCTAAATTTACAGGAAATGAAAAAGAATGCTCGCCATCAAGGATAATTTTTATACTCCTATGTGTAAATAAAGATTTAATAATCTTAAAGATGTTACCTGATACACCGTAAGATAAGAGCTTGTGGAGATGACCAGCATGTCTAATTTTATCAAAGGCCTTAGAAATCGTGAGAGCGATAGCCCTAACCAGTACACGAAATCCATGATTAGAAAGTAAGTTGTTAGATTTAAGATGAGAGGTTTGTTAATTAAAATGTTGTTAAAAATTTTGCTTTTAATAGTAAGACTAACTGGACAGTTGTTAGACGAGTCAAGTAGCTCATTATAAATTTTTCACATTAGAATTGGAATAACAGAGGATAAACACTTGTTAAATTGTTTTGAAAGTACAAACGACAGCTCTGGAGAACACTTTTTCAAGACTCTAAAACAGTCACAGACTGTAGAAGAGTTTAAGTAGGAAATCACTTTAGATACAAAAGCTGAAGTGATACGAATTTCAAGCAATGGATCAACCTGTTTGTCGGCTATATCAGGAAGGATGTGAAAATCACAAAAAACCACGGAAAAGAGTGAAGCTTGACTTGAGAATTATTGAGAGGGATTAAAAGATTCTATGCCAGCCTGAATTCAAGAAGTTTTTTTTTATTATTATTTTTTTATTATTTATTTATTTTGCCGTTGATAAATATTACAAAAAAGAAATTACAATAAAAGAAAAATCCTGGCCGGAGCAAGAAGAAGACAGGTTGTCTTATCACCGAGCCCCGTCACACAAAAATTTACATGCACAATAAATGATAAAAGACAAAAAGAAAGTATAAATACAAAAACAAAAACAAATCAAATACTTCAGCAATAAAATAATTTGTTGCTAACAATCTTCCAGCAGAATAATTTTAAAAATAAAAAAGTAAGAACGACAGAAAATCATGAATGTTATAAAGAGACACAAAAAAAATGCGTTGTTTAATTAAAAAAAAAAAAAAAAAGCAATATATGTAAACATAAGTATTTGTGCTGATTATTTAATATAATCAAAAATATGAACGAAAAAGACAATTTTATTTTCGTTATCTTTTATCCTAATGGTTAGAAACCATTTTGATAAAAGCTAAAGAAAGTGATGAAGATTTAATTTATTTTCAAGCGATTCAGTCCAAACCTTTAAATTGTTTTCAAAAAAGGTATTTAAAATCTAATATATCGAATTCCATGTTCAGTAAATACCGTTTTGAATCATCCTTAAAACTTTGCAAAGTGCAGTTTAAAACGAAGTTTTGTTTTTTACTAAAGATTGGAAGAAATTTTTTCCAAACTAAAGGTCCCCGGTATTGAATTTGGTACGAACTTAATTTAAGAAGGTTTATGGGAACCACATAGTTATTCACTAAAAATTTGGTTGGATATTTATGGGAGATTTCAATAAAGTAGGATTGAAATGTTACTGGAGAAAACCCAAGTTTTGCTTTAAACATAAATAACATTACTTGATGAATATTAAGCTTGTAAATATTTAAAGCTCCAAGCTGACGTTAGAGAGGTTCGCATTGTGTTTTTCTATTTGCCCCAAATACTATCCTGCAAGCATGTTTTTGTTTACTATAAATTTTTTTGAGTTTAGTGTGATTAGTGCTACCCCAGGAAATGTTACAGTATGAAAGATAACTGTGTATAAACGAAAAATATAAATTTTTTAAAGACTCGTTATTAAGAAAAGGTTTTGTTCGGTATAACATGGCAATATTTTTTGAGATCTTACCTTCAATATATTTGATATGAAATTTCCATGACAATTTTTCACCTACGAGCACTTCCAGAAAGTTTGTAGTCAATTCCCTTTTAATTATTTTATTATTGATTAAAAGATTGAGTAGTTTAAGAGGAATATTCCCGGCTTTACTAGGTTTATGGAATAGGATAAATTTTGTTTTCTCTACATTTAATGATAGTCGGTTACTTATAAACCACTCGTTGATCTTATCTAATTCTTCGTTAAATATTTTAAAAAGAACAGTATATCTTTGTGAGAATAAAACAAATTAGTGTCATCTGCAAATAAGATAGTATTTAATACTTTTGATGATAAATATAAGTCATTTATATAAAGTAAGAACAATAATGGTCCCAAAATAGAACCTTGGGTTGCTCCAAAAGTTATTAAGTTGTTTTTTGAGTCTTTTGTTTCTTTAAGTACAAATTGCTTTCTGTTAGTTAAGTATGATTTAAACCAAAGTAAACTTTGATTTTTAACACCATAGTTTTCTAATTTTTTCAAAAGAATTTCATGATTGACTGTGTCGAAAGCTTTGGATAAATCAATAAAAACCCCTATTGTATAGCAATCACTATTAACCAATTCAATTATTGCATGATTAGTAGAATGATTTTTTTTAAAACCGTATTGATTTTTATATAAAATCTTATTTTCAGATAGATATTTATAAAGTCTGTTGTACATAATGCGTTCAATTAGTTTAGAAAAGCAGGGTAAGACTGAGATTGGTCTGTAGTTTGAAATATTGGTCTCGTCGCCAGATTTGAAAATAGGTGTTATCTTTGGAATTTTTAGTTTATCTGGAATTTGACCTGATTTAAGGGAGAGATTAAAAATATGGAATAATGAGGGTTCGATAATATCAAAAACAGATTTAATTACATTAACATTAATTTGATCTATACCTGCACTTTTATTTTTTTTCAGACTATTAAAAGCAGTATGTTCACTTTTGGTTAAAATCTGTTCTTCCATAATTAAATCAGTTGTTGCAAGATATAAATCAAATTTTTTTTAACCAACTGGAATTTTATAGTTACATTTATTAGCATATTTATTAGCAAAAAGTTACATTTATTAGCAAGCAGACGACAGATTTCAACCCAAGGGCTATCACGAAGAAAATTGTGGAAAGTATTTAGTCAGCTTAAATGTAATTGTGAGAGGTACAATGATAGGAGGATTTTCATGATGAAAAAAAAATGAGATAACAGTTTTAGAGAGATTGAACCGTGATCAGAAGCATCTAAAGATGAATGTTGAGAAACTGAGCACTAGGATCTAGGAAACAAGTAATAAGTCAAGTAGAAAAACTAAATGATTCAGGTTGTCTAGAAAACTAGATGGAAATTTGATTATTTCTGCTTGAGATTGAAAATGGTAAATGTTGAGAGCTTTAATATTTGAATGAGCATTATCGTGAAAAAAAGATTAATGATAAAAAATTCGGTAATAAGGAAAAATTAATGTTGTCGAATGCATACCATAGGAGAAAAAAAAAAAAAAAATTTTAGACTAGATTGCCAAAGGAGAAATAATCATCAAATCGAAGGGTCAGAGAAAATAACAACGAAACTGGTATGAAATGGAAGTAAAAATAATAAACTTTCTTGAAAATAACCTTAATGTAAAAGATGTAATCATAAATAGAGCGCACAGAACTGGTATAATCAACAATAAAAAACCTAGAACAATTGTAATTAAGTTACTTAATTATAAAGAAAAAGTGAAGATTCTAAAAAACACCAACAAACTAAAAGGTTCGGGAATTTATATTAACGAGGATTTTTCGATAGAAACTACTATAATAACAAAGACACTTGAATCGATGTATACAAAAACGTTATAAGTCATAAAAACTATTTTTAAGTCAGACAACTTTAACTATGTATAACACATATATATATCACAAATTTTGATATATATTTTAACAAATCTAATATTTAAAGATGTCTAAAAGCACCCAGATTTTTTTTTGAATATATTAAAGTAATAATTTTGGATTTAATAAGTTTTTTCTCGTTCCCCGAAAAAATAGTTTTTATGACTTAAAACGTTTTTGTATACATCGATTCACTTCTTGAAGAAAGCAAAACACATAGGATAGATGGTAAATATTCTGTTATTATATATGATAAACTCATTGTTAAAAAATTTAGAAAAAAAATGATGTTTAATGATTTTTTACTTTTATATTACTTTCTTGATAATTAACTTTATATTGATTTATTTTTTATTTCAACTGGCTGATACTATTATTTTATCAAACAAGATTTTTAATTCACAGAAAAAGTCAATAATTTAAAACAACTATTCAGATCCCGATTATATTTTTTTTAACCATAGTGACGTAATTAAAAATACTAGCCCGTTTCATACTATAACCCAAATTCAAAAAATATTGATAAAGGAATTATAGATAATTCGTTTTCAATGCTTCACATTAATAATAGAAGTATTCAAAAAATTTTGAGACATGGTGTCACGATGTAAACATTGAAAACAATTCCAATTTTTATTACCTAATTGTAAAGTAATTCATCAAGTTAGAGCATCAAATAAGGAAGATGGAGGTTTGTGTATATACATAAAAAATTCAATTTTATTCAAAATTAAACCACAGTTAAATTCAACCACTAATGATTACGAATCTTTATGCGTTTACGAATGATTTACGTTTCTTTAACCACATTAAACCAGTTAAATTCAACCACTAATGATTAAGAATCTATATGCGTTGAAATTATTAACGATACTTCAAATATCGTCAACTATGCTTTAATATAGACCGCCCTCAAAGTATGAAGGCATTAGAAAATCACATTAAGAATGTAATTAAAAATAAATCATCTTTAAATAAATTGGTTTATATTTATTGGGACATCAATCTCAATAAATTAGAATGCGGTAAAAATAAAAACATTAGGAACTTCTTAAACACAACTTTTCAAAATAGTTATATTCCCCCAATCAATAAACCAACGCGAGTAACTAGAGAAAGTGCAACATCTTCAAATAAAATTATTACAAATGAGTTCGTAAATATTAAAATAAGGACGGGAGTAATTAAATCTGACATTTCTGATCACTTCCCTATTTATATTCTATCGTAAAAATGCAACAACTATGATGCTATTAGTGATAGAAAAAAACTAATTATTAACAACACGGTTAATAAACGATGCTTCCGTCAAAAATTTTTATAAACTGCTAACAAGTGTCAACTGGGATACCCTAAAACTAAATTTAAATGCCAATAAAGCATGATATCTATTTAAATGAATTTCCTAATCTTTACAATAAAACATTCCCGGAATTTACTTAAGTAATTATCACGAGAGGCGTTCTTATATCTTCAAAAAAAAAAAAAACAAAAAAAAAACAGCGTCTATATAACAAATTTCTTAAAAAAACGACTTAAAAATGAAACTAATTATAAAACCTATAAACGCCTATATGAATCAGTTTTAAAACGCTTAAAGAAACATTACTATTCGGAACAATTAATGAAACACAAGAATGATTCGAAAAAAATAGAGGCAAATTATAAAGGAGGTAATTGGTAAAAAATGTTTATACGGAAATTTACTTCCGAACAATTTTAAAGTTAATAACAACTGTGTTGTAAATAAATTCTTAGTGGCTGAAACACTTAATCAGTTTTTTGTGAATATAGGTCCTATTTTATCATCAAATATGGCAACTTCTCAAATAAACTTTAATTCTTACGTTACCTCAAACAACATTAGTGCTATGTCTAATACTAAACTTACGGAATAAGAACTATCAGACGCAGTCTCTTTGTTAAAGCCCAATAAAGGCGTAGGTTTTGATGCTATAAGTAGAAATATCGTTATAAAATCAATCAAACACATTCCAATTCCATTATTACATATTTTAATTTATCTTTAAAATACGGTATTTTTCCAGAAAACCTAAAGTTCGCAAAAATCATTCTAATTTTAAAATCAGGCAGTTCTGCTGAAATTGCAAATTATTGTCCAATCCATAGATATAGAAATTACTGGATACGGCAAACTATCCATACATATACTAGCATAGACAGAAATAATTGAAGGCGGGCAAACTTTACCTTGATGACGTAGAGTGAGGCAGAAAAATATTGTTTATTCAGCGTATATATTGAACAACGTTTATAATTTAATTTTAAGTTATACTATGTATAGTATAAAGCAATAACTTCGAAGGAGTTTGTTATTCATTTATGATTTATATATATTTTAATTATAAAAGAACTAAATAAAATAAATCTTAGTTGACTTCGTTTTATAAGATTTTAAAAATCTAAAAAAAAAACCTTTCAAATACTGAAATGCAAATAATTTTATTAAAATTATATGCCACGAATTACCTAACTAACTTGTATATTGTTGTATGCAATCCAATGCAAGATTTATATGGATTTATATGCTTTAAGAGGCTAATATTGAATATAAAATTATACATCTATATTTATGTATAATATATTTATCTTTAATGTACATATATATTTATGTACAATATATTTAAAGAATTAGTACTTGTTTTAAAATGGTTAATTCGTGCAGTGCTTTTGGGTGTACAGCTAGAACTGCTAGATCATAGGTAACAATTTAGTATCTATAAAATTTAAATATTTTGTTTTTAAAGATTCAATAGAAATTTATTATGTTAATTTTATAAGACAAACATTGTATGTACAATGAATCCTAGCTATGCATTTTTAAATAATAAATCCAGTGAATCCAGATAAAAGAGCAGCATGGATTCTTGCAACAAAACGAAAGAATTTTGTTCCCTCTTCCGCTAGTTTTATTTGTTCAGATTATTTTTCTACAAACTGCTTTGACAAAAGCAAAACGACCGGTTACTGTTTGAGAAAATATTTGAAACCTGGTGCAATACCAACAATTTTTGATTTTCTAAAACATTTAAAACCAACCACTAATAAAATTCAAAAAGCACCAACAGAAAGAATGCCCAAAAAAGAGATAAAGAAAGAAAAAAATGACAGTTTTTTATAATACTTATGAAAAAAAAGGTGATTAGTACAAAGAAAAAAAAATGAGTGCAGAATATTCCATGGAAACTGATTCAGACAATTTGCAAACAGTCAACAAAAAATTGTCTTTTGTATTAAATGTATAAGAATTAAAGCGCAGACTCCAAAAAAAAGTTGCAAAAATTGAAAACGTGATAAATGAATTACGAGAAAAACGTTTAATTAGTGATGAAGCCACAGCAACTTTAAATAGTCTTAATCCTGGTGTAAAAGATTTAATTTAAAGAAAACTGAAATCTAAAAGCAAAATAAATACTGTCCATCATTGCGAACTTTTCCATTAACATTGCATTTTTATTCAGCAAAAGCATATGATTATGTCAGACAGTCCTTCGACACTTGTCTTCCTCACCCATACACTTTGAGAAAATGGTATGGTAGTATTAATAGATAGCCAGGCTTTACTCATGTAGTGTTCCAAATTTTAAAGTTGAAAAATAATAAATCTAACAAAAAAAGTGTATGCAGTTTGATGATGGATGAAGTGTTAATTTGAAAGCAAATTGATTGGTAAGGGCATAAATCCTATGGCTTTGTTAATTATAGAACAGGATTTAATGATGACAGTGTTGGTGCTGCTAAAGAAGCTTTTGTTTTGTTGTTAGATGCTATTAATGGACATTGGAAGATCCCAATAACGTATTTTTTAACAGATGGACTTCAAAAGAGAAAGCAAATATTATTTCCGAATGTCTCATTAAAGGTCATGCAACTGGAGTTATTTCTTCAACTTTTAATGGTTTTTTAAGCTGCAATTTTATCTATGATGAAAATTCTTGGTGCTGAATTAAGTGATATAAGAAATCTGAAACTTTAAAGATACAGTAAGTGCAAAACAAGTATTTTTAATTCTTGATGCTTGCTATATGTTAAAATTAGCTGGAAATTGCTTTGGCGAAAAGAAGTTGCTAAAAGACCGTAACAATGGTATTATCAACAATGCTTTCATTGAACAATTGTTTGAGCTTCAATCAAAAAAAAGGAATTCATGCTGCTAATAAACTGAAAAAACACTATATTGAATGGAAACAACCGAAAATGAAAGCGAAATTTTTAAAGTTTTAAGGTTGTGAACCAACTACCAATTTTTTTTAGCCTATAAACAAAAAATTTTAAGCTTAAAGTCAAAGAATTTTGGAACAATTTAGGCATTTTTCGGGGTATTTTGCCACTTAAGCATAAGTTAAACATCAATCTTTTTGGAATTTTTCTTCGTGATAGCATTTTTTTAATATTTTCCCCAAATTTGGCTTCTTGTGTATTCGCGTTTTGAAAATTTTATTTTTTTGAACCCACCTAATAGATAGATATAGATGTATATAAAAATGATTAGTTAGTCTTCTGAAAACACCATTTTTTTGAAACCAAATCAATATTCAATAAAAGTAAAACGTTAAAATTTAGACTGTATATTTTATTTGCTAGGAAAACTTCACATTATAAAACTGTTTATTATCAAATCCTCAAGTGTCTTGACTCAAGGGCTTCCCATAAATTGTTAATAGGCTCAAGTCATGAGCCTATTAGCTTAATAATTGAAATTATACAAGTTCATTATAACAAATTTAAGTAAAACTTGTTGATACATATTACTTCTAATAAACTTTTTGTAATAGTAATATGCTTTATAATACATATATTATATTACATAATACTTTTATTAAGCTACTATTTATTTAAATTATATGGTCTGACATGTCTATGTCGTATCCAGTAATTTATATTTATGGTCTAATCTCAATTCTTACTCGTTTTTCTAAAAAATTAAAGCGTGTTATGTATAATAGGCTTTATTATGTTTTAAATTATATTCTTTACTTTTAACAGTTTGGATTCAAATCTGGCCATTCCACCTATTACGCAATCATTCTCCTTGTTCAGGACATATTTAAACCGTTCGATGAAGGTAAGTATACCATAGGTCTTATTATTGATTTAAGCTTTCGATAGAGTCAATCATCAAATCCTTCTATCGAAACTCAAAAGTTGTGGTATAAAAAAATACTAACTTGTCCTGGTTCGAGAGTTATTTGACAAATAGGAAGCAGTATATTGTATATGATGAAGGAAAAACTAATTATGAGATAATTTAATGTGGTGTTCTTCAAGGATAAATTTTAGGACCACTTCTATTTCTCGTTTGTATAAACAATTTAAATATATTTTCTAACATTTTAAATACAATTTTGTTTGCAGATGATACCAGCTTGTTTTATTCCAATAAAGATATCTGCATATTATTTCAAACAGTAAACAAAGAACAAGACAAACTAACCCCATGGTTTAAAACAAACAAAATATCTTTAAATGTTACTAAAACAAAATACACTTTATTCCATAGTCTGCATTCCCTAAGAACTTCCGGACCTTTTTATTGATTATCAATTAATAAAGAGAGAGTAATCAATAATGTTTTTAGATTTGTTTCTAGACAAAAATGTAACCTGGAGGAAACACATAGATACAGTTAAAGATAAAATATCAAAAATTTAGATATAATGTTCAAAGCTAAGCAGTTATTAAATCAATCTTGTTTAAAAAGCATTTACTTTTTTATTATTCATTGCAACTTAAGTTATGCAAACATTCCTTGGTGCAGCACTAACGCGACGAAAATAAAAAAAATTGCTTAGCAAACAAAAACATGCTATAAGGATAGTTTCAAACGTAGATCGTTTCTCACACACACTAACACTGTTTAATGAACTCAATCTCTAAACCATAAACTCATATCCTAAGTGTATATAAACTAAACCTCTATTGTGCTCTTATTTTCATGTTCAAACTGATAAAAATATATTACCAATCTTATTTTATTCAACTTTTAAAAAAATAAATCACATATACACTACTAGATTTTTAAAATACAACTACATTCAATCAAAAACTCATTATTCGACTTCTAAATTCTCGTAAACCGAGGACCAGAGTTGTGGAACATAATATTAAATAATGAACTGAAAACGAATTATTCTCTAAACCAATTTAAAACAAAACTTAATTACAATCGTTAAATGAAAATGAATTAAATTTCTTCTAATAAAGCTTCTTTAAATTAGAAATCAATTATTAATAGTTAATTATTATAATATTGTAGAATATTAATACATAATTAATCAACATATCGTCAGCCGAAAACCATGACCGTATGTCCACATTTTGTGTTTTTTCTGTTTTTTATGAATAAATATTCAAAATTAATGGGGTTTGGGTTTAAATTCTATATGGTCATAATTTTTGAACACTTAAATAGTTTACTATGAAATTTAAAATTTATTGATGAATATATGTATTATTAAAAATAGTAAAAAAAAATATTTTATTAACTTGTTGCTCTCGCGTTTCGGGCAGGGGAGCGAAAATATTTGGGCTTTTTTGTTCCTAAGCTCCAGTTACGCCAACATTTAACAATGCATTTTTTTTTGACATAAGTATAAACATATATGTTTATTCTCCAAGCATTTATATATAAATGTTTGGAGTTAGCACCATGTCTGTAAGTTAGTTATTTCGAAGACCAAAAAATGCTGCATCCATTCCTGCTTGGTGATAAGATTAAATTTGTCTTCTTCTTGCCCTGATCATCTAATTATTTTTTATTACATTTTATTTTTAAGTTGCAACAGTTAATTTTTTTTTATTGGCAAAACTGTAAATAAATAAAATAAAAAATAATGCCAACAGAGTAACTGACACTTGAGCCAAACCATTTATTAGGATAAACATTAAAGTCACTAACAGCAACAATAATGGCCGAAGGTTAAAAAGAAAGAAGACAATTTGATCAGAAGTAACATTAAACAAAGTGCAGTCTTGAGATGAAGGAGAGCAAAATAGAACAAAGAAAAAGACGAGAGAGTGAAGTGGGGCTTAACAAAAGCACTGCAGTTTTATACCTAGTTTTTCGACAAACGGATGATTGCTAGCGAATAAAAATGCCTAGGCTAAGCATATGACTATTGAAGTTTTTACAAATTTTAGGAAAATAACCATCAACTCAAAGATTGCAAGATGAGACAGCTGAATTCTAATTATTCTCACGCAAAGCATGTAGGTCTGGTGAACTTTGCAAGAGATGAGACTCAACAAAAAATGTTAATTTAAAGACTACGAATACTAGTATATGATAGATTTAGAGAACTTGGTGATGACTATAGTTTTTATTATTTTATAGTTTTTAATATTTTAGTCATTGTTAGATTTGTTAAAAAACTCGACTCAAAGCACAAAAAGAACTCAATACACTAGTTAAAAGTCCAAACAAATGTCTTATTACTAAGGCAACATAGCGCTTTTAGTACTCTGATATTTTAAAGCTGTTGATAAAATTAGCCTTTCTAAACGACACTTCGGAATTCAGAAATCTGACTTCATGCCGTCCTTAGAACCATTAGACTGAGTTTTATAGCTGTACCATCATTAGGAGATAATAAAATAAGTTGCCTATTCATAAAAAAAGAGATACAAGAAAAAGCTTTATACTGAGTCAAGAAGATTTAACATTCAAAATCCTAAACTAGAAACAATGTGTTATAAATACATCTAAGCCAACCATATCGATGAAAAAGGGGTGCGAAGCTGGTTAGCAGATAAAATCTGTTCACCCCTTGATTATTTATTTACACTTTATATGATGTTCTATTGCTATCTTTATTTATTTTATTAAGTTCTATTTCTATATTTAGTTGCTGTATTTATAAGATGCTTTATTGATATATTTAGTTCTTATATAATGTTTTATTGATATATTTATTTCTTATATGATGTTCTATAGCTATTTTAAGTTTCAAAATGATGTTCTAAAAATACTTAAGAAATATACATAATATTCTAATAAATATAGGTAAGTTTATATATATATATATATATGTCTTATTTTTTATGTATATATATATATATATATATATATATATATATATATATATATATATATATATATATATTTAAACAACTTTAAAAAGTATTCTACACAATAGAGTACTCAATGTTCTTAAAAGAACAGAGCAATTATATTAGTAGTAGAAAATCACTTAGCAAAAATTTTTTCCATTTAACACTGTGTTTCATCAACAAAGATTCATCAGAAATGGATGATCAAATTAATAAAACTTCAATTTATACCAAAAATTAAATTACAGGAAGTTGCAAATGTCTTAACTACGGTAAATTTTCACACATTTGTGGAATTTGCTGACACTATTATAAAAAGAATTCTTTAGAAATGATTACTTATGCTATTTTTTTAAAATGTTTTTTTAAAAAGGGTAGTTAATGTTAATATTATTTGAACTCATTTATTTTTATAGTTTTTTAGGAGAAACTTATTTTCGTGCCTACATTTAGAAATTAATTCCGATCTTTTGTTTAATAAGCATTCTTGATTTGCATGTGTAATTATTTCAATTTTTTCTTGAAGGCATAGTATGGATTTTTTGGAAATATTGTTATATGCAGGCGCTGTTTTAAGGATAGACCAATTCAGTATAAAATCATCAATATTTTTTTCTTTTAATTCCCATATATATTTTGACAGCATGGTGTCTTTTGAATACTTTTTATTCTTGAAAGATTGCTTATGAATGGCAAAACGTTTTTTCCATTCACCCTCTGTTATGCCAATATATTGTTTATCAGGTACATTCTTAGAGGAAACAACACATTTATATACCACATTTTTTGATAAACAACTTCCACTCATTAGACAATTGATTTTTTGTTTACAATTACAATTTTCTGTAGTTTTTTCATTTAGGATTTCTTTTTTGTTTAACAAAGCATTATTGTGACCTTTTATAATTCTTTCCATATTTTTTGTGCAGCTGTAGCTAACTTTAATTGTATTTCGATTAAAAATTTTATGTAATTTATTAGATCGCGGGAAATGCTTATCGACCAACTTTAAAAACACTTTTCCTATGTTAGTAGAAACATTTTTGCTATATGGGGGGTTGAACCAAATTACATTTCTAGTTCTATTTCGTTTCTTTTGTATTCTTTTTTCAGGGTCAAATTTTAGTTCAAAATTTTCAAAACCACTTTTTTTTAGGGCATCTTCAAATATTCGTTTAGAGGAATTGAATACATTTTCATTTGAGGAGTTTTGGTTTAGTCTGTTATTAATTGAAATCGGGATTTGTTTTAGAACTTGGGGTGGATGGTTAGAGTTAATGTTAATATATAATAGTTCATCGTTTGGTTTTTTGAAAGGCTTATATGAATTATCAGAGAGGTTAAATGTGACATCAAGAAAATTCACAATTTTTAAATTTATGTTTATTTCGATTTGAAAGCCAATATTTTTAAAAATTTTTATAATATCTTTTCTAATTTTGTCGAGCTGTGGACCAGATTTTCTACGCATTACTATTAAACCATCGTCGCGATAAAAGCCTAAATCTTTTATATTGATTACTTTACTTAACAAATCTAAAATATATAGTCCAACAAATTCACAAATTTCTGCTCCGTCATAACTGCCCATTGTTACATCAAAGCAGTCATGTATGTTTTTCTTTTTCCAAGTTTCCTTATTAAAATAAAGTAAGGTTTTTCTACAATGTTTTATTTTACGGGTTGAAAAATAGATATTGTTCATGATAAAACCTTATGAACGTTTATTTTATCTTTGTTTTGTATTGTTATTTAACTTTGATTATCTTTCAAATTATTAATGATTAATATATAATGTAAATGATCATAATGAAAACTAGACATAATGATCACTATGTACAAAAGATATTAGGACCACACCTGGTATCACTAACAAAGAAATCATAGAAAGTATACTTCCAACAATGAAGCAAGTAATTCTTTAACTTCTTGCAAACTTTAAGGATGAACTCCATACCTTTAATGATGTACTACCTATAACAGTTGATAATGTCGCGAAGCATTATATGGAGGTAAATATCCCTCAAATAAGTGGAAGAAACAACATTGGCAATGTAAGCAAGGAAGCACTTGATGATAAGTTTATGAAGTTAATGAAATACAATGAAATCAATTGAGGCATTTAGGTAATCCAGGAACCAAAAAATGTCAACGTTAGATGCTACCACGAAATTTTATAAATAAATGAGTTTTTTTGTCTAACAAAAATTGCAGATTTCAAGTCCAGAATTTAAATCCATAAGCCGCAGAAATCCTTAGACTGTTACAGAAGAGTGATCAGAATAGAAATCAGCTGCTTGTTCTTGTGGTACCCTTAAAGTTACTTGAAATAAAGAAAAGTGAAGGTCTTCAAGAATAACTTTATTGCTGCAGTTACTAAGAAATAAGAGAGAGAGAGTCAAAGTGTTTTCTAGAGTTTTGAAAAAATGGAACCACTTATTTAGCACTATTAAAAATGTAAATATTATTAAACATTGTATAATTAATAAGATTAAGTGCAAGTCTTACTTTAGTAAATGTTTGATGAAGACTAATCAAAAGTCTCTCGAACCTAACACCTGATATAAGAAACAAGATTTAGTAAACTGAGAATAACAGAGATTAAAATCAAAGATTAACAAAAAAACATTTGTTCTTAAGAGAGATGTTTTTGTAAAAAAGATGAAATAAATGATAATTAAAGCAGCTGCTTAAGATAGTGAAAAAAATATGGAGTAGAATGACGTTAGACTTAAAAAGTAGGAATAAAAGCATTCAAACTTTTAGTTCAGAAGGAATAAAAGCTTCTGAGATGCACTTCATGCATACATATGTATATAAACATACTTATTTAGATGCTGCCATACAATATCCTTTTATATTTATATAAACTTTAGTATTTATATGTTGTAGTATCTGCTGAAAGAGAAGTTGATGATGATGATGATGATGATGATGATGATGATGGTAATGATTATTATAATGATCATGTGGTTCATAATGATGTTTATATATGCATATATATACAAAGTATAACATGAACTTTGAACAAAAAAATTATACTTTAGATTGTATAAATGTTTATGAAAACCCGTTCACAAATCCGGCCCCGGCCTTGGCTATATTTTATCAAACTAGACCCTAGCTCTGGTCAAGTATTAACGCAAGTCGTTTACTATTGCTACGGAACTTTTTTTTAAAAAAGTTACTTTTTCTGAATATATAAAAAAAAACTAATTTTATATATTATATATCTACAATAAATTTACTATCAAATGAGCCAAATGTAAAAAGTTTCATTTTTCTGAAGATTTTAAAAAATGTTTGGTGTTGTACCACCTTGAATATTTATAGCAACCTGCAGCTCGCTAGCCAAAGTTGATCAGAAATATTTAATGTTAAAATGTGGCTCTCCAGCCCCATGCACAAATAGTATTGTAATTTTGAAAACAGAGTAAGTAGCTCTTTAAAAACGGCAAACTTTTTATAAACTGTAAACTTTGACTCTTCCGTCTTAAAAGAGTGCCAAACCCTGACTTATACAGATTATCAAATGCTTTGTTTTGTTATAATAGACTCTATTAGAAATAGTTTGCTTTCAACGTGGAATTGAATTAAATCTAAAATTAAAGTAAAGAAGGTTGACACATTCACGGATTGTGACTCTAAGCTGTACTCTACACACTGTTATTAATAATATTTAACATTATCTAGAACTAGGAATGTCAACGGGTACACAGGTACCTGCCCGTTGGTTACTACCTGAATAGCATTATCAAATGCTGCCTGCTATCCCAAATTATTTAAATTGTACCGTTGTCCATGCAAAAACAATATTTCATTATTAACAGATAATTAATTATCTATATACTTTTTAAGTTTGCAATTATTAATCGTAATAAAGCGACTTAAAAATAAAAACTTGCAATATAAAAGAAGGACTTCAAGTCAAATATTTAAATAATTCCGATTTCTTTACCGTAGTAAAAATTTCAGAAAAAATTGAGGGATATTTTCCTTTATCAAAGTTTTATTGTTTTTTTTTGTTTTTTTAAATTTTATAACTGGAACGAACTTTTAAATTCTTTTTATATATTTAATTTTTTTACCTTCTTTTTATTTATTTTTTTGCAATTTAATTATTTTACCTTCTATCATGCACTGGGAGAAGTCTAAACCAAAAGTGTTGCATGTAGCAAACGCTTAGAGAAGTCTAAACCAAAAGTGTTGCATGTAGCAAACGCTTAGAGAAGTCTAAACCAAAAGTGTTGCATGTAGCAAACGCTTAGAGAAGTCTAAACCAAAAGTGTTGCATGTAGCAAACGCTTTTACACTATTTACAATTTTTAAATGGCGGCAATGGTAATACTCTGTTTATTTTAAAGTTTTTAAATTACAACAATGCTGTTAAGACTGAATCTTTACTGAGTTTCTGTAACCTCTATCAAGCATTAATATAAAAAAAGATAAGATGTTATAAAGATAATATTTATATATAATTTTAGATATTTATGTTTATAATAGAGGAAGATTAAAATTTACTTTATTTTGTCAACTATATTTTTCTAATACAAGATTATTATGTTAAATATGATCTAATATAAGATTATTATGTTAATATAATTAATTTTAGCCATTTATCCTTGTCTTTCTTAGAAAGTGTTCGAAAAAAGCATAATAATGCTAACTTCATTTTCATCGAACAAGCTTTGAACTTATCTTTTATCAATTAGACATAAAAACGTGGTAGTGGCGTACACCTTTCATCTACGCCACTGAAAGGTGGGCATATTAATTGCAATGTAACAAATAACATTGCTCCAAGCTAATGTATAATTTAAATTTATTTTCTATCTTTCACAAGTTTCTTCACTACTGGCTGTAATACTTTTTTAAATATAAAGTGTTAAAAAAAATAGTTTATTCATATAATAATAACAGTTTATAGCAAAAAAATAGTTTACCCATATAACAATATTAGTTAATAATAATTGTTTTCGTAATTAATGTAAATGTTTATGATGTTTCTCTTATTTAAAAGTAAAGTTTTATAACATTTTTCATCCATTAAAAAAAGGTTTTTTTTTAGATGGAAATAAAAATTTAATTACAGTACTCAAAAGTTTTGAATCATTTATACTTTTTTGACTATATATAAGTTTATACACTTGTATACATAAAAAAGGTTAAACTCAAATTATTTGATGACAACAAGCTTAGAAAGTTCTTTAGCTATTAAGGGTAAACTAAAAAAATTATATAAGGAACTACCATATAAAGGCCAAAAACAACAATTTAAAGTTAACTACTAGCAAAAAACAAGAGAAATATTGAAAGACGTTTTTAATAAACACTTTGGAAGTATATTTACGGATAATAACAACAAATTGCCAAATAATAATAGTTTTCCTAACAACTCTATTAACATTGAAGACGTTAACCTTTCTGTCAAGACGGTTTACTCAACTTTAATCGGTCTCAAACTCAGTACATCTGATAATCCTGACGAAATACCAAACATTCTTCTGAAAAAGCAAGCTCATGTTTTATGTATTCGACTTGCATTTGTATTTGATTCCAGCTTCAAGTTAAATACTCTACCACAACAACGGCTTCAAGTTTTTGTTTCTACAACTTCTAAAAAAAGAGCGACACAGACCCTAATAATTATAGTCCAATTTCACCCAGATAGAACTGTTGTCGTGCAATAGAAAGAAATATTAACTCGGATATTATTAAGTACTTAAATCGCCATAGCCCTTAATAGCCCTTAATCAACATGGTCTCCATAAGAAACGTTCTACTTGTGTATATCTTTTAACAATCATGTAACAACAAAATAATGATTTAAAAAATTTTTGATTCTGTATCTCATTAAGTTAAGTTTAGAAGGTCATTATTAAACTCAACTCTCATTGTTAGCAATGTTTCTCAGGGTAGTATGTTAGATCCAACATTTGTCTTACTATATATTAACGATTTAACTGCTACAGTTAACAATCTTAATTGCTCATTCAAGATTTATGCCAATGACATCGAGTAATAGAGTTCATTTTGAAACACGTTTCATAATTATCACTTCGTTAATGCTCTTGATAACGCTGTACTTTGGTCAGAAACATGACAACTACCTATTTCTTACAGCAAATGTATGTTTTTGGACTTAGTGCATTTTCCTTTTATACCGACTAAATATTGTAGTAATTATGGTAATATTTCCAGTAAGAGTGCTCAATACAGTGTGATATGTAATTAGTAAAGAAAATAATATATTGAGAACTAAAAAACTATTACGATATATTTAAATTACATAACTAAAAGTTTCTCGCAATAGCTGTCATTAAATGCAACAGCAACGAAAAAGTTGCGACGAAAATTATATACAAATAAATGCAAACAATTGTTATAAAGTATATATAAATATATATATATATATATATATATATATATATATATATATATATATATATATATATATATATATATATATATATTTATTATACTTTTTAAAAGTTGCACTTTTGTAAGTTAAAAAAATACCCAAATGAGAACAAAACTTTGATAGTTTTTATTTCGTGACAAATTTCTAAAAAAAAAGTAAATTTGAAGTAACCAATATAATAAACTTACTTAAATACAAAGTTTTATCTTCCTACGACAAAACTAACGAATGCCGACAGAACTCTGAAGATTGCTATTTTTACCCCTTCTCGTTATGTAGCTAAATCAATTGAAGCACTTATATTAAATAAAATATTTATTAAAGAAATATAAAATTACAGATCGAGCAGAATATTTTTCTTTAAGTCTCTTTTTTACAGTCTAGATACAGATTTATATGCTCTTGCACACAACGTAGCAAAAATTGCTTTTGTTCTTCGTTTGCAGTGATCAAACAATGAAAATCTTTAATAAATTTTACTGCTCGTTTAGCTGCATCATTAACTGCACTTTAGGAAAAAAAATTCTTTTTGCTTCTATATTGACAACATCTTCATCCCTTGTTAAAACGGAAGTTCTCATTAACTTTTAATTAAGAGCAAAGTAATTATTAATTAACAAGCAAAAAGTAGTAATTCTTTGTCTAGTTTTTGTTTCAAAAGTACGCTAGCTCTATTTAATGGCCCTGTATTATAATCCTTTTTGCCTATATTGAGATAAAGTTTTTCCTTCTTTTTGTTGTAGTTTTAGAACTTACTGTTTGAAAGGTTTACAGTAACGGTTCCTCAGGGCTTTCATCGGTGCCAGTGTGTGATCGTAATGTTTTTACGTTTGTATAAAACCTTGTGTAGTAAGAAATGACGAAAAACTCACTAGAAACATTTGCTAATGTCTATTTTTTTTTCTTCTTTTAGTTTTCTCTGTCTTGTCTTTTTTTCTTTTTTGGCTAATTTTTTGTCTACAAAAAATTAACCGAAATTAATTTTTGCAACTCACTCCAAACATGGGGAAGATCTGCACGTTTTTTTACACAGTTAAGTATAGCTCTGCTAAGGATTCTAGCTTTTTCCCAAAATGCAATACACTCTTAACTTTACCTCTTTTTTTAACACTCGCGAATGTTAAAAAAAGTACTGCAAGAACTTGACGGTTAGACGGTAACTTTGCGCCTGTTATTAGATAATTCACGTCGCCAACTGTGATTGCTTTCGAATTTTACTGCCATTTCGTAAAAATAAAACAATATGTGTTAGTCATTTGAAAGGTGGCCGGTTCTAGACAAGAATTCAGGAAAGCCTTTCTAGGAAAGAAACATGAAAATTCTTGCTATAATAGAAAAAAACATGATTACTTTTTAGGATAGAATAATTGAAGGATAGAAAAGAAGAAAGAATTACATATATCCTTTCTGGCAAAGAAAAATGAAAAACTTGCTAGCAAAGACTTTTTTAAGATAGAAATCGCACAAGTAAAAGTCATTTTCTTTCTAGCAAAGAAATTGGAAAAACGTACTAGCAAAGAAATGTTAGAAAAGAAATTTTAAAAACGTGCTAGCAAAGAAATTTTAAGAAAGAATTTGCGCGCAATTTGGTAATTACAGTTATGATTTTTAATTGAATAAATGTTAAATAAGTATAATCTAATTCTAACAAAATCTTTGTGAAATAATAAAGATTATCTGAAATTTCTGAATCATTCATCAGTGATTCACTTTTATTATAAATGGTAATTCTGTCCAAGCAAGTTTTTTTGGATTAATGAAATAAAATTCTGACGTAGCAAGTTTTTTAGATTTATTAAATAAAATTCTTTTCTAGCAAGTTTTTCGCATTTATTAAATAAAATTCTTTCTAAGCAAGTTGTTTAAGTTTATTAAAAAAAATTCTTTCTTAGAAAGTATTTCATATATATATATATATATATATATATATATATATATATATATATATATATATATCTATATATAATATATATATATATATATCTATATATATATATATCTATATATATCTATATAAAACTTATTTTCGAGTGTATTTCGAATATATATATATATATATATATATATATATATATATATATATATATATATATATATATATATGTATATATATATAGATATATATATATATATATATAAATATATATATATATCTATATATATATATATATATATATAAATATATATATATATATATATATATATAAGTATATTGTTAAGTTTATTGAGACCATTTTTGTTTACACGTTTTATCGGCGCCGTTTTTATGTGCCGATATTCCTAATGTTTTATGTTAGCCACAAGGCATGTAGTTTTTATATAATAAAATATATAATACAAGTGATATTGAATCATTAATTATTTCCTCCATCATGGACAATACGAAGATATCAACAGGTTATGGGCCCAGCAACCAATGGCAAAACCTCATTTTCGATGAAGATGCGAGACATTTTGAAATTTAGGAAACAAAATTCTTAGGATATATGAAGCTAAAAAACTTGAAAGATATTTTAATTGGAAGTAACGAAATTGACGAGGACGAAAATGAAGTGGCGTTTGCTGAACTTATTCAATTTTTGGATGAAAGATCCATAGCTTTAGTAATAAGAGAAGCTTTTAAAATTCTAAAAGATCACTACGCTGGTACAAGTAAACCTCGAATTATAACTTTATATAATCAATTAACAAGTTTAAAGAAACTTATCAACGAGTCTATAACAGATTACATTATTAGAGCAGAAAAATCAGCTACGACGTTAAATACCGCTGGTGAAAATGTAAGTGATGCTTTACTTATTGCTATGGTACTAAAAGGATTACCTGATGAATATAGGGCTTTTGTCGCTATCGTAACTCAATCAGAAACTAGTGATAACTTTCAAAAATTTAAACAAGCTCTACGAAATTTTGAAGAGACAGAAAGCACACGTACAAATCAAAATGAACATTCAGACAACAAGATAATGAAATTCAAAACTAGTGGGGGTAATATAAAGAAAGTTTTGACTTACTATACTTGTGGAATGATAGGTAACAAATCAACTGAATGTCAAACAAAAACTAAAACCAAGATGTGGTGTAATTATTGCAAATCAAATATTCACAATGATAAATCCCGCAGAAAACAAAGCAAAGACAAAGCTAAAACTATTATGTTTGTTATAAATGGAAAAGCGCCATGGAAGAAGAGATGCAATCACTAATAACTAATGACGTTTTTGTTTTGACAGATCTCCCTACTAATAAAAAATTAGTTGGGGGGATATGGGTTTACATGATTAAAAGTAACAGTAATGGAGTAATGTACAAAGCAAGATACGTTGCAAAAGGCTATAAACAAATTCAAGGAATTGACTATTTGGAAACTTTTTCACCGACAGCAAGAATGGAATCAGTGAGAATTTTAATGCAAATCTCTATCCAATATGACCTTATTTTACATCAAATGGATGTTAAAAGTGCTTATCTCCATGCACCTATTGAAAATGAAATTTATGTCAGCCAGCCTCCTGGTTACGAACAAACAGAGAACAACAAGCAATTAGTATGGAAATTAAATAAATCACTTTATGGCTTGAAACAAAGTGGTAGAAATTGGCAAAATGTTTTAAGTGACTTTCTTAAAGAAATTCGATTTGTCCAATCAAATGCTGATGCTTGTGTTTTTATCAAAAGAGACAATAATGATATAGCAATGATTCTAGTATGGGTTGATGATATAATTATTGCTGCCAACTCAAACCAATTATTATTCGAAGTGAAGAAGAAATTAAGTAGGCGATTTAAAATGAAAGATTTAGGACCATTGACATCATTTCTTGGTATCCAATTCAACTCGACTAACAATTGTGTAACTATGAACCAATCAGATTACTTGCAAAATGTTTTACATAAATTTGGTTTCTTCGATTGCAAACCAAGGTCAACCCCATGCGAGCAAGTTCCTAATTCATATCAAGATCAAGAATCAACTGAATCTAGTGACTCAGATATAAAACTCTATCGACAAATGGTTGGAAGTCTTCTTTATGCAATGACATGTACTAGACCAGATTTAAGCTATGTTGTTACCATTTTATCCCAGCACTTATCAAAACCAAATAGTGCTGATTGGACTATGATAAATCATGTTTTTCGATATATTAAATATACTTTAGACTATTGTTTAACCTTTCGGAAAGATGACGAATTGAAGCTTTATGCATACTGTGATGCTGACTGGGCGTCATCCTTTGAAGATAGACATAGTATATCAGGTTATTGTTTTTCTTTGAGTAAAAATGGACCTGTTATTAGTTGGAAATCAAGGAAACAAGCTAGTATTGCACTGTCTACATGTGAAGCTGAATACATGGCAATATCTGCAGCTTGCCAGGAAATGAGTTATCTATCTAAATTGCTAAAAGAACTATTACAAATAAATTTCGAACCAGTGAATCTTAGAAATGATAACCAAGGAGCCATTGCTTTGGTTAAAAACCCTATAAAGCACATGAAATCGAAACATATTGACATTCGTTACCATTTCGTACGATAACTTTATCAGCAAGACCGAATACTATTAGAATATATACCATCAAACGATAACTATGCTGATATTTTTACTAAACCAGCGAAGAAGAACTTAATACAAAAGTTTAAGGAATTTTTATTCGGAACTTAGAGTGATATGTTGTCAAGTTGGTGTGTTAAGTTTATTGACACCATTTTTGTTTACACGTTTTATCGGCACCGTATTTATGTGCCGATATTCATAATGTTTTATGTTAGCCACAAGGCATGTGGTTTTTATATAATAAAATATATAATACAAGTGATATTGAATCATTAATTATTTCCTCCATCATGGACAATACGAAGATATCAACATATATATATATATATATATATATATATATATATATATATATATATATATATATATATATATATATATATATATATATATATATATATATATATATATATACATATATATATATATATATACGTATCTATACGATTATGAATATAAATTACATAAAGACATAAAGTAAAATACAAGTCAAAAAATTTTGAGAAAGCAAAATTTAAATTAAGTTCTAACCTAAATTTGTTTCAATATAGTTACATGTGTCTTCTGCATCAGATTTAACACCAAGAAGCCACAACTGATTTTTCAATGCTTTATCTCGTTGATCATTAGCTAAAAGCCATCTCGGCGTTTCCGGCATAAATATCATTAAAAGGCTTAAGAGAGTTATAACCAACCCAAGTAAAACGGAATAATAATATTTTACGTTCCAGTTAGATATTTCTGCAGTCAAGGAATATAAAAAAATTCCAAAAACTATTGCATGATTAGTAATGGCGCCCATAACTCCGCGTAAACGTGCTGATGATACTTCAGCAATATAAACCTAAAAAAATAAATATTACTTTTCAACATATATATATATATATATATATATATATATATATATATATATATATATATATATATATATATACATATATATACATACATATATATATATATATATATATATATATATATATATATATATATATATATATATATATATATATATATATATATATATATATATATATATATATATATATATATATATATATATATATATATATGAGTGGTTTAGGTCAGCTATGAGATAAAAGCGGCTGTATATGAAAAACGCTTAGCAATATTTTAAATAGGCAAAAAATTTGACTATTAGCGTATCAAAAATGCCTAATGTATTCATTGAAATAATGGCCAAAAATACGCAAAATAAACCAAAAATACCCAAAAAACACCCCGAAACCATCAAACGCAAAGTATACAATAGCTATTATTTAATACTATCATGTTGAGAAGGAGCTATTGCAGTTAAACCCAAAGTATTGCATACTTTGGGTTTAACTGCTTGTATTTTGGGAAACTAAAGTTATTTTTCATCGAGAAACTACTTTATTAGCGTCTCCATAAAGTTTGATTCCATCGTTCTGGTGTCCAGTTTTTATTCGCATGAGCAAACTCTAATCTAACTTTTTATTTTTACATCTCGAATAGAAATACATATTTTAATTAAAATATCACCGACCTACAATAACTTAATAGTGATATTTTGAGGTGACAAACTAAATTATAACTTGTTTTTTCAAAATAAAGGTTACATTAGTGTTTTACTATGCGCTATCAACAATTTTTAATGTTTTATTGCTACATGTACCATTTTCAAGTTATAGAAAAAAAAATTAACTTGCTATTTGAAGCGTGGTTTGAATTGACTAATACATAGCCTAATATCTTAAAATTTTTAAAGTATAAACTACTGTCATTATGAAAAAAATGATAAAAAAAGTGCAAAATTTAGCATGAGGACTATCAGTTAGTAAAACAATAAAAAAATGTTTGTGTTAGAAGATTTTTTATTGCCCTTCAAACCTTTTTAAATACATTGACTTTCAAAACGAAGTGAAAAATAACAATATAGTTCTATTTTTTACATTATATTACCATCAAATAGCATCTGATTAAATTGTAAGACACGGTCTTTGATTTTCTCCACATGCAATTTGTTAAATATTGCTTAATATAGTTTTTTAGTCAAATTCTCTTCGATATTTTTACATGCAATAATAAAATTCATAATTACTAACAGCATCAAAGAATTAAAACTGTTCATTATATACAGCTAGCTATAATTTTCTGCTTCTGGTTATCTAATATATCGAAGTATGGTAGCAGGTATGGTAGCAGTTCTTTAAAGATGCTTACTCTTCATATCAGTTATGCAGCATATACTCATGTACTCTGGGTCATAATTGTTTCGTTTATACCTTGAATGATGTTTATAAAAGTCTTGATGAGCAGTTTTGAAAGTTTGTTCAATATGGGAGCCAAAAAACGGATTTGTGACTGATGATATCTCTGATGTGGTAAAAGTCTGTGCGAGTTTTGGGTGTTACGCTTGCACGAGCTTGTCTCTTAACTCCAAAGTCTTTGCCAGTCCTTTGAGTAAGAGGTTGTTGTATGAGGCAGTAAGCTAATATCAATGCTTAGGCAAAACTTGCGAAAACCTTTACCACCATCAATTCCAAGTGTTATAAAATATCAACCAGAAATTTTGCAAGATCAAATAACACGGTTTAAAGACTTGATAAATCATTGCAGTGAGCAACAAAATAAAGAAGATTATGGTACAGTTTGGGACTGTACCATAATCTTTTTTTTCGTCGGTATTTTTTAAGTCACTGCAAATGAAGAAATTACTTAAGTGTTGACCTGCTCTTATAAAATCCTTATAAAAGTTTGGCTCTACCATTTTCTTTATTAAGTAATTTAAAAGTCCTATATTTAATTGTACATTTATAAAAGAATGGTGAAACTTGGAGCGCTTGAAAACGGCCGGGCACTATCTTGACCTGAGAAAAAAACATACATATTTTATGTTTATGTTAAACTTTGTTCAGAAAGCTTGTTTATAACTTTCAAATTATTTGTTCTTAAAGTTATTAGAAACTTGTTAAAAATATGCTTTCCCAAACCGTGTCTTTTTTTTGAAGGATTTTTTATGAATATATATATATATATATAAATTATTAAGCATAAATATTTGCCTGGGGTAGTTGTAAGTGGAGGCTCGTCAGATGCTTTGGCAATTTGAATTTATTTGTCAGAGGATAATTCTTTATTGTAAATAACTCAAGATGCAATTTGTTCGGTTGCTCTGACATCTTTTGCTAAAGATTAAAGGTTTTCCCTAAATTTTACTTGAGAGCATTGGTGGGGCAAATATTTTTTTTTAAGGACAGAGGCATGTTCAGCAACGTATATTTGTTTTATTCTTAATGGTGGTTTGCTCTTCAAGAGAATGTTTTTCTTGCAGTTTGGAACAACCACAATAGAAAAAAAACCTGGCTAATATTACTTGGAAACTGTCTAACTTCTTATTATTCCTGTAAAGTGCGAGATATTCCGATTAATCCTGTTGAGTTTATGCTTAATATGGCTAAACTAAAAAAATTTCAAATTAATCTGACGGTATTTATTAATTACCGAGTAATCCTAGTAAGTACTTATTAAGTACTTATCAGGATCATAGTCAAGAGAAGTTATCCCAGGTCGGGAAATCTTTTGTAGCTGTAGCTTAAGTTTATGTGAAACTTGAACGCCTAAAAGCTAACAGTCACGGGATCAAAGTGAGTGCAAACATTAATTTAAAATGGCTGAAAGTGATATATATTTTTGTAGTGAAGATTTAGGTTTTATGTTTTAGGAAGTGGATCTAAATGAAGCATTAGACGAGGTAAGTAAAACTTCATTTGTTATATTTATACATTGTAATAAATTTTTAGTGCAACAATCGTTTATGTAGATTGATTCAGTCAGCAGCTTGTACATGTGTGTGAATAAAACAGTAGAGTTGTATACATTTCTTTACAGGCTAATCTTTTCTGTTTTATAATATTCTATTTTGCGTACATAATAATTTCTTGATAAACTTTAAAAGTTAATTTTTTATTAAAGGAAATTTATGTTTAAATAGTTTCTAAATAAATCATTAGGAGTTAAATATTTTGTTAAATAAATAAGGTTTCGTATGGAGAGTGTTGTTAGACTACAAATATCATACTGATCATGTTACATCAACATTGCTGACAATTATCTCAAACGTAATTTACATTGAAAATTACAATTTACATTAAAAGTTAACCATTAAATTTGTTTAATGTTTAAATTAAATTTTTTTCACCAAGCTAAACAGGTTAAAGAAACTTACAACCTAAATTATGAAAACAACATATATTTTTTATATTCTTATAGTTTGAACGGAGTAATATAAAGATAACATCATCTTTATAAATATAGTATAACAATGTTATTGTGTTATGCGAAGTTGTTGAAGCCAAAAAATGTATACCCAAGTATTATTAACATATGAGCTACAATATAGAAAAGGTATGAAGTCTATATATCTAGATTTGGACGTGTAATTGTTTTTAGCAAAATAGTTTGAAAAATTCATAGTTGACTTTTTCTTTTATTTTTTCTAGCTTTTAATTTTATTTTTAATCATTATTTAATAATTTTCTTTAAATATATTTGCTGATTTGTTTACTTATAAATACAATAAATAAATATAAATAAACAAATAAAGTCGTGATATACATTTATTTATTTATGATACATATTAGTGTAAATTCTCACAAAAGTAGATTTCAGACCTTGACAGCTTTTCACATTTTTGTATATATTTATTGTATAGTGTTTAAAACATATTTAAGTTTTTCTCAACTTCTTGTTATAAATGGTTCCATTTGACAACTATTTTATTTATGACTATTCTATTTTATATATGTTGACTATTTGATTTTTTTAATTATTGTTTATATATCATTTATTGTTGCCTTTTATATTAGATTTTTCTGTAAAAATTGGAGCGTTATAACAATTTTTTACATCCAAGTCATTAATAAATCTGTATAGTTGTGTCGCATCACGTCTTGATATACTATTTCATAATGGTGAGAGAAAAGTTTATCAGTGAGTTTTGACATGATAAATCTTTTAAATTATAAACACGAACTGGTATATGTTGGAGTTGTTCAATTATAATAACATGTTTACATGTGAATTCCGTAATAGGTTCAATATTTAAGGTGGGGACTAATTAATGATGTAAGTATTAATGCTATTTTTCTTTTATCGGAATATATTAAGCAGTGGTTGATTCGCCCTAATGTCAAACTTTCAAAGTTTTTTAATCTCTATTATTTCATTTTTAAAACTCTTCCACATCCCAAGAAGTACTGCGCTCAATTTGTTTCTCCGCGAGAAACAAATTGAGCGCATATAAATTTTCTATAGAATTTCTATCATATAAAGTTTCTATAGAATTCTATAGAATTTCTATCGGCCATATGTTTCAAAAGTTTATAGAAATTCTATAGAACTTTTTTTCCTGGGTGAATACATCAAAAATTGTTTTTTCGTTTTTAAATAATGTCTCAAAATGCTTGTTCGTGACATAACTACTTTTAAAACTGTGTTCCTTAAGATTTATGATATTTAATTTAATTAGTCTAAACAAAACATACTTTTTTATTGGACAAAAAGAGATCTTTAAAAAATCATAAATTGATAGGCCTTTTGATTTTTAAAAAAATTTTAAACATACCTAAACCTAATGTAACAAAAGCAATAATAAAAAAATATTTTATAAAAGGCCAAAAAAAAAAACTACAAATTTTTATAAATTTTCATCAAGCAACATAAAGTACTAAAATTCAGCAAATAGTAGCTAACTGGTACAACAATTTAACAACTAACAACTTACAGGTACTACAAGAGAAGTCATACCAACTCCAATACCACAGTAGATACAACCAAATACAGTAAAAAAAATTGGAAAATTTTCGTTGTTTTGTATTTCTGGACAACCAAATATTAGCAAAACATAACCCAAGAGATAGATTATTGAGGTCATAAGAATAGTTGATCTTCTACCAAGCTTGTCGATAAAAATTCCAGCAAAAACACTACCTATAGATGCGCCAATTACAAGTGAAATCTAAACTAATAAATGTAAAATTTAATATAAAATAAATAGCTCAAGACTAAATCTCGAAAAAAAATTTTGTAATTCACCTCAACTACTTTTTCATCTCTATAAAAAAAAGTTAACTTAATAGTAGCTGTAGTGCCCGCTAGTTAGCTAGTTGCAGTTATATATGTGATATATATTGTTATATATGTGATATACCTTACTAAAGGTATATCACATATATAACCCAAGGTAGAAATTTCTCTCTTTTTTTATAGAGTGTAGTAACTTGTTGTTGTTTTCAGAGTTGGTTGTGTTGGTTAATGATTAACAACAGAAAATACATTACTTTAAATAAATGTTAATTATAAATTATAGCATCATAAATAACTTTTACATAAAAGTTATCCTAAATCTCCAGAAAATGGTTCATCTGCTTAACTTACACTTAATCTGGCAATTTTATTTTTTAATATTTACATTTTCATGTTTTAATATTACAAACTATTAGTTTACAGAGTTTAATATAATAAACAAAATAGTTTCTGTATATAAAAAATGTAGAGAATTTTTAAAATGTACAGGAGTTTGCCCATGGTTTGAGCTTCTGTAATCTGATTAGAGCTGGGATTTGACTGGTTAGAAAATGAAATGCCACTTACGAGGAAATGTGAATGGTATAATGGTAGCACATATTTTTAGACTAAAATAGTTTGTTTTGCATTGTTTTAATTATGCTATGAACAAATATAAATAAACTTTTAAAAAAAGACGTATATAGTGATGTGACATGACATGAAATAAACATACACCTGCAAGAAATTTTGAATTAACTTTATTTGAAACATGCCATGCATTATTTTAAAAATTTCTTAAAAAATTATCAGTGGATTATTAGAATAATAGTTACACATTTATCTATCAATTAAGCATACATTGTAAATCATGTATGTTATTTATGCAATACCTTTTCAATAATCATTTTATTAAATGATATATAACAGCATACATTTTCATGTAAAGTCATGTAGTTACGTTTAAAAACCATCTATAAAGAATATTTTAAACAGTTTTTATGTTTAATGTTTTATATGTTTTTTAAAGTTTGCTCTGAAATTAATTTAATATACAATCACAAAATGTACCTATATGAAATTAAAAAAGAAGTTTTGGTTTAAAATAATAGAAATTTTTTTGCTTAAATTACCATGAATGTAATTTTTAGTATTCTAAACTTGGTTATAATTGAATCAGTGTTATTTATAAGGGATGATTTGACAATTTTTTTGCAAAATCTATTTTTTCAATGATTAGTGTTCTTTGATAATTTCATTATCAGTTTATTTAAATGATTGCTTAAATGTCACCTTCTTATACAAGTAAAGCCAGCTGAAACCTTTTTTTTTTATATTCAGGGAAAAATTGCTTCTAATACGCCCTTTAAAAATAAATAACTTTTCTCCGTTGCATAAAAGTTTCGGATTGTTTTTTTTTTAATTATAATAAATAGTTTTTTAAAGGAGGATATTCCCAGTCCGTAGATGAGAAAATGAAGTGAGTACAAGCATAACAAGATTAAACAAGCTAGTTTAATAGGACGATCATACACCAATCACAAGGAAAATGAAGTTCCACCAAAGTACACTGAGTTTACTTGCTGGTAAAATTCAATATTTTAATACATTAAGATCATTTTGAATGTTTATATTGTTAAATGAATGTTAAATATTTAGAAAAATTTGAATAACAGCATAATTCAAAATTCCTAGCCCAGGGATTTTGTTTGATACCTAGCTTATACTTTACTTATATCGAGTACACCTGCCCTAATCTTAAGTATAAGCCAAAAAACAATTAGAATAGGTTAATCTAAGTATTTGCTCCAGCTCAAAAAAGTATACAGTAAAAACAATAGTAGGCGCAACTAGATTGGAGCACTAAACATCATAAAGTTCATATATATTACTACAGAAAAGGAAAAAAAATCCCAATTGAAAGAAAGGTTCTCTTATAATAACCTTTTTCATTTTGTATATGACCATGATATAAAAACCTTTATCAAGGCATTCACTAATATACACAATTTGGTGGGTCATACTTTTTTTATTGCTAAACATAGTGGTGTTGTATAGCACCAGTATGTTTAACAACAGGTGTGGTACAGCACCAGTATGTTTACCCAAGTGGCAAGCTTACACTTGTACAATAGATGTGGTACAAATATAACCTTGCCAATTGAATAAGCCAATTAATTGTTTGATTAACCCAAGTGGCAATGTTACACTTAAAAATGTGAGTGGAAACAAAGTGACGGTGGAAAAACGTACCAAATTAAAAAAATTTATTTCTGAAGAACTTAATGAGTTTTATAAGAACCTCTGGCCTACTATTAAATGTAAAGATCTACCTGATAGTTATGGAGGAAAACTCGAATAAAAATAATGGAATTAATGCCTAATGTTAATAATTTTAGTCATTATATTATATTTATGTATTATATTGATTTCTTACATGTTAAAACATGTTTTAAATATTTTAAGTTGTGGTTCTATAAAACAGAGTCTTCATGAGCGCCAATGGTGCCCGGGTCAAAAATGGAGAACGGCGCCCCTATATCAACAACGACAAAAAAAATCAGGTTTTGTTAATGCAGCAATTATCTAGTTCTAAAGTAGCACATTGTATTTCGGTGTTAATATTAGTTCTCTGTATGGTGAAACGGTTCATTATTCAAACTTGTGAATTAAAATTTTAGTTATAAAACCATTAAACAAAAAATCAACAAAATTTTCGAGAAAAGTAAATAAAGCATTTAATAATAAATTTGCAAATGATGTTTAAAAGTTGGCCAATATTGACGCAAAGTTAGTTTAATATTTCACTACATTAGGAATCTATAAAAAAAATTAATTATATATATATATATATATATATATATATATATATATATATATATATTTATATATTTATGTATATATGTAAATACATATACGTATATATACATATATACAGGGCGGCCGCTACGTCGTCTTGGACAGCAACCCTAATTGGCGACCTTATTTATCAAAATTTTCCTATATTATATGGACGACCTTTTTTTTTCAGGTACTTACTTTTCATTTGGCTTCACTTGGATATTTGCCACCTACGAGAAACTGTCCTTTTTTTATATATATATATATTTAATTATTATAAGTTTGTTTAACAATATTCATATTTGAAATTAAATACCCAAAATTTGGCTGCAAAGTAAATATAATATCTTTAAATTCAGCAAACTTCAGCGCATTTATTCAAATTTAGAAGATTTTACTAATTTGAACGTCTAATGACGTTCAAAAAAGTAAAAATTTTGTCATAAATTAGGAAAACTTTTATCGCTAATTTTATTTTTAACTGTTTTTACAGAATAAAATTATCGTTAATTTTTCCCTCCCTTGCACAGTGGAAACATTTCTTTGAAATAGGTGGCAAAAAATATAACTGCTGTATTTATGTGGATATCCAGCGCTCAATTGCATCTTCCAATACCACCCCTAACCCCCCACACTTGCTGTGCCTATGAGCTGGTTAAACACAAAAACAAAAAATATTATCTTAATTCTCTATTTTACTCAAAAATTTTTTGTTAAAACATTTGGCTCATAGGCTCATAGGCCCATAGGCACAGTACGTGTGGGGGGTTGGGGGTGGTATTGGAAAATGCAATTGAGCGCTGGGGGCATCAGTTAGGTTTCTTAAATGTAATTTTATCAGTTAGGTAACTTAAATGTAAAGTTAGCAACCCTCCCTCCCCCAATATGAGGGCAATTAATCCAAAAAAATATTTTTGCCCCTATTTTTTACTAGATTTGAATTCATTGACAGATTTTAACTTTCATTGAAAAATCTTTTATTCTTTGAAAGTTATGATCATGTAAAGTTTATAATGCTTTTATTTTGGGGAGGGTGAAAACTTTATTATAGTTACTACAGTTACTATAGTTACTACAGTTACTACATTTACTAAAGTTGCTACAGTTATTTCTTTTGAACTTTTGAACAGATTATAAATGAGAATTAAAATCTGTAGTTTTGATTCTCAACTAATAATAAATAATAATAGAATTAAGAATAAAAAAATAATAAATATACGTATGGGATATCCTTGTTTCCACACTTCCAAACTTTGAAACGAATCACTGCAAATTTTTAAACATTTTATTTATTATTTTTTTGATATATTTAATAAAATTATATAGTAGGCAAACAAATATAAAGTTATACATTTTACAGAATATATAGTTTAGAACTTTATTATTCTGCATCTAAATCTAATTCTAGATTTTCGTCAACGTTGTCAACATTTAAATATAATTCATCTAAGTTATTAATTTCATCTGATTCCATATCAGACAAATTTTCACCACATTAAACTGCTAACAAATTTTTAACATTTTCTGGTTGGCGCGAAGGTTCTTACTTTTCAATCTTTCAGTTAACGAGATTGAAATAATTAGGGGATCAGAAGTAGGTATACCTTAAATAATAATGTCAAATAAGTTTGTTTCTCTTCTTTTTTTTCTTTGCATGATTTCTACTATCAAGTTTATAAATAACGTGTCAAGATTTGGCTGCTTTCTCTACAATTTAACCAAGCGTAACTTGTGAATTAATAACAACTTTCCCTGCGTTTGCTACTCAACGCCGTTAATGCATGTTCTCAAACTTTTTTGTCTTGTTTGTTCTCGGTGATAACAAACGTATTTTTTTTCCGGTCTGCAATATTTGTTTATAAACAATATATGTTAAGTTTTAAAACATATGTTAAACAATATCTATATATATTGTTTAAAACTCAACATATCTTTTGCGATGGAGTAAGAAAATATGTATACATGTTTTCTACAAAAAAAATAAAAAAAATATAGATATTCAAATAAAATATATATATTAATCTATGGTAATTTAAAGACCGGAATTTTAGTTAAATAGTTTAATGGCATTACAAAAAAGGGGTGATTCACATAACAGTAATGTTTAGATTTTGAACTTAGACTTTTTTATAAGCCTTAAAAGGTTTAACTTTAAAAGTCAAACTAGTCATATGTCAATTTGTCTGCTCTTCACACTCATATTAATAAAAACTTTCATATAAAATGGAAAAAACAGATTTTAAACTTGAAATAACTAATTTTTCTCGACCTTTAATATGTTTGCAGACATATGATTGGTTAGAAATTAAACATATAACTTAAAACTTGTCTGAAAAAGTTGGTTTCTCAATTTAATGTTTTATCTTCATTGAGAGCAGCACCATTTTATACTAAAATATGGTTCATCAACTATAAAGCAAATTTTTATAACTTTAATAATTTAAAAAAAATTTAACTTTGTTTGATTTTAGACAAACTAAAGCGCTAGGAGAAAAAAAAAAAAAAATTATTCGGGCTAAAAAAATGCAGTGAAAACCTTTTTGCAAAAACTGAAAATTCGTGTTTTTTCCAGTACATGCATTAACGGCGTTGAGTAATACCGTTAATACTATCCAAGTTTTTTATTTAATTCTACATAGAATATGTAAAATAAATTCAAAAAACCTAATCCAAGCATGTAGTAATGAAATGCCATAGCACAATGCCTGCTCTTACAACAATGCTTATTGCAAAAGCAATAGCTCAAAAATACATGAATAAAGTTTTGCTTTTACTCATAAGGAATTGGTTGCGCCTAGGAGTAAATACTTTATGCCGCTATCAGTATAAATCGTTTGCTTTTATTTTTTTTGTTTAAAAATGACTGCTTTAAGTGTAAATCAAACGGGTAATAATAATAACTGAAATGAAAATAATGATAACAAATGCGAATATATAAATATATACGCCAGTGCATGTAAATGCATATATATGTGCATACATATATATACAAACACTCAGACCCACACACACACACACACACACACACACATTTATAAACAAATCAAATTCATTTTGTAAACACTAGTATGATTGTGTAACAGTAGGTATTCATCATTGCAATAATCAAGAGGAATAATAATTAAAATATTTTATTTTTATTTAAGCATTTTAGCTTAAATTAGTTACATTTACTAAAGAAAATTGGTGGAACAGCGCTGGTAAAAACCACTGCATATGCTATGTCGCCACGTTACTAATTTTTTAATGTCAAAAATAAACATGGATAGTGCAGGGAATTTTGGAAACTTCCATTCAGAAAATCCTCTATATGTAAAGTCGATTTGTGTATCTCCAATTTTGATTTATGAATGTACATTTAAAATGCTAACTACTTTACCTTCGTTTTTTGCGGTTACAAATCAGGTTACGAAATCAGACGATAAGAATATGAATGTAGAATATGATGTTGCACAAACAGGTGCATGATGAACAAGTGGTAGACGGTATTTTAGGAAGATTTTTGATAATGCATAAATCAGAGAAAACAGTGATCCAAAATATTTGTTTATGAGTTTATTAATTTTATTAGTAATCTTTGACTTAATCCTAATGTAAACTTTTATTTTTTGCTGATGAGATCAAATTTAAAAAATATTTGATAGAAAATGTTACTATAAAATTTCCACTGCAAAAAATTTGATCATTCAATTGTTTTTAATCATCGAAACATAAACAAGTATACTGCAAAAATCTTTTTTCTCTAAATGTGTTATAAATGTTATATTAAACGTTTTCATATGGTGGGGACCATATGAAAACGTTTAATATAAGTTTATAACTTTATATATAGTTTTATAAAATTAAAGTATAGTATAAGGAGTATAGTGTAAAAATTTGTAAACATATTATCATAGTTATAAATAATATCAAAAATAAGACCTTTTATAACTATATCTTATTTATAAATTTCATTACATTTAAAACAAAAACTTAAAAACATTCTTCATTACTTTTATAACTATATCTTATTTAGAAATTTCAAGACCTATATAGCTCTTCTTACTTATATAAAGTTAAACAGTTATAACGTAATTTTAATTTATATAAATTTTAAAACTTAAATAAATTGAAATTACGTAAATTAAATCAAAGAAACTATTGGGCAAGATCTAAAAGTTTAGTATACGTTTACTTAGACAACGTTTAAATGCTTTATATACGTATTTTAATCCTATAATAGACGTCTAAAATACGTTTGAATATAGAATTTTTATGGACATTAGCTCTAAACGGTAATCTGGATTTCATTCTAAATGGATAATCAACCAAATCTGAAAGTTTTGTCGAAACGTTGTTTTGACGTTTAGTAGACGTTTGTGTGTTTACTGGGAAGGAGGTCTAGTGACTAAAAAACTTCAAACGAGAACCTTTAGCAAATGGAGCACTTGTGTAGCAAAAACAGAAATTCTGATAAATATCCAATCTCCATTTTTTAAACTTTTTTTAATAAAGTGGATATAACCACTTTATTCAATGAAGTGGATATATCCACTTTTTTTTAATTAAAAATATATTATTTTCATTTAATGATTGCTATAGCAATCATTAAATGAAAATAATATTATTTTAATTATAAAGACTCAATTCAATAGCACCTTCAGTTGGTTCTCTATACTTCTTCTTTATTTAGTCTAATATGGAAATGGCCCAACTTGTTTAAGTTTATGAAAAATGGTGAAATTTATTTACTGCTGTTCTACAAACTATTTATCATTGAAGTAGTCAAAAAATTTAAAAACAAAGAAAAGAAAAGACATTAGGAATACATTAATATAGAATTTTTACACATTAGGATAAAAATACATTAGGATAAAAACACATTAGGATAGAAACACATTAGGATAGAATATTTACCAAATGCCAGTTTTAAAACGTCTAATAACACTTTCGTATATATCTGTTTAGCTTCAAAACTTCAAAAAGGTAAACTGAAATAACATTTTGCACAATATTCCTCTCAGATAGATTTCTAGTTTATTCTAAAAATGTAAAGAATGTCGTACTGCTTTTTTTTCTACTTTAAAAATTTTCACTAGGAGCTATTATTCTCTGTGACAAGATGTATGTTATAAAAATGTTATTGTATCAAAGAGATGCTGTTCCTGCAAAATCAATGACATGAATTCTCTTTTAAAAAGTGTTTTAGATGTTATGATAACTTGATTACCAGTTATCATTAGTTTGCCTTAACAAGTTGTATGTTTGATGGTCCTAAATTTCTTTTGAAAACCAGTAAACAAATAAACTCCTAATTTTTATGTGATCAAAGTCACTTAACTCTAGAATCAGTAAGAGAGCCAAGTTGCAAAGCAAAAGCAATTATACGTGATACAAATAGAAATCTATTACTTTATGAAAAACCTTGGTTAACTACAGATGGAACTCATTTCTTTTTTGACTTTTGTTCACGTTATCAAAAGCATAAAAAAAAAATGGCATCAGAAAGCAAAAGATTTTTTCTGACAATACTTACCCTAGGAACTACTAACATCTCAAACGTTAACAAGATTGGTGATTTTATTAAACTTGCTCTCACATAATGGAAAAATTTTAATGTAAAAAGTGTGGGCATATATTTGAGGTTCAATAATGATTACCCAACTTCCTCAGAGATCTAAATGATAAACAAAGAAAGTTTGTTTTGGATTTCGGTGTTACAGCATTGTGCATGGAAAACTCAGAAAATATGCATATAATACCAACACATATCACAAAAGCATTTCAAAAATTTTATACGTAAAGAAATAGTCTAGCTGAATAAAACTTTGTTAACGAAACACTTTTGTTACAAACTTGTTATGTTAGAAAAATTTGCTACAGAATTACTTGAAACAGAATTTTGAAATTTAGGAAAAGTATCTGATGACATATTTTTTAGTTGTTCTTTAAAACTAAAGTTGTCTCTTGTTTACATTAACATGTATTTTGTAATTATGATTTGCTTTACGAATATGAAATTTTGACCATTTTGACTATTTTGTATTATTTTTTTAACTTTGATCAAAATCATTTGAAATAGATGGATTAATAAGTTGTTTTGGCAATACTGTTCAATTCAGTGGCTTTTCTTCAACTTAATCAAAGATAAAGTTTGTTTGACTTTTGTTTGACGTTTGTTTGACCGTATTTAATATTTTTATGCTTTACTGCATTACTTTATTGAAGTTGAGTGCTTATCAAAAACTACTGAAAATTTTCTAAACCAAAATCAAGCAAAGAACTATGTCATTTTAAGCAAAGAACCATGATAATAAGTTTGCCTTGTTAGGTTGACATTTATTCATTAACACTTTTGTTTTTATTATTTGTTTTTATCATTTTTAATTGTAATATGCCAAAAATGTGCTGTTTTGGAATTTTTAAAGGATTCCTAATTTATTTAAAGCAACATATTTTTATTTAAAAGTTTAGTTACTTTAGTTCTATTTTTTATTTGATTTGAAACCTGTTTTCTTTTTTCACTACTTGACAAAAACTTTATTGTAATGAAGTAACTCACTTCATTATGTATTTTTTTCATTATTTGACAAAAAGTTTAATGTGGGGAATTCGTAAAGGTTTCCCAGAAACCTGATAAGTTCTTCTTCCGTTTCTCCACCTGCTTGCAGATCATCGACATTATTATCTTCTTCCAAGGCAAGAACTGTTTTCGGAAAAGTATCCTTGTATTTTGATATATGCTTTTTAATGGTAGCGCCGAGAATGTAAGGGCTTGAACTGGAACCAAAAATCACCCTTGTAAACCGTAACTCCGTTAATTCAATTTTCTTTAAGTCCTTATACCAAATCAATTGTTGGGCGCCCCTATTCAATTCGTGAATCCGTATTTGTAGAAATGCTTTCTTTATGTCAGTTAAAACGCACGGTTTTACTCATCCGATTTCGTATGAGAATGTCAAATATTAGAGGTTGCAGTGGTGGTCCCACTTCCAGACAATCGTTTAATGAAGGTGATTGAGCGTCTTTTCGAGCTGAACAATCATAAACAACTCGCATTTTTGTTGACTCAGCATTTTCTTTGATTACAACTTGATGAGGAACGTAGTGAATAACTTCTCCGGTAGGTTTTTCCGGTACCATTTCAAATATTCCCTCGTTGATCTGCTCCTTCATTATGTAATTACACTGCTCTAGTTTTTTAAGTTTTCTTAATCGAGTTGTTGTACTTTTTAACCTTTTAATGGCCAGATCTCTGTTGTTTGGCAGTTTAACAGCATCCTTTTTCCAAGGCATTCTGGTTTCATAATATCCTTCGTTGGTTTGGTGCAGATTTTCGCTAAAGTCTTGGTGGAATATTGATTCATTGTTTGTGTTGGATAATCCAAGCACTTCTAAACCACACATTTGCTCGAACTCCTCACACACTAAAAAAAGAAGGTAGAAATTTTTAGGTATAATTTTCTACCTTATAAGGTGGAAAATTATACCTTTAAGTTAGAAAATTGTTATCGCTAAATTTCAGTCTTCTTATTTTTACAAATTTCTTCTTTACATCCTTGATCATCGGGTTGGGTAAGAAGGTTAGTATTTCCGTTTCTGCATTGGTGCACACGACCTTGATGCAAAATTTCGGTATAGTTATTGATTCTAGCGTGACGTTATATAATTCCACACGCTTGTCCACCGTTCTATATAGCTTTTCAATGCTTTTATGTTCTTTTCGTATAGGTTTCAACTTCAGTTTTGTTAACAAGTTCGTACATATATAAGAACTTCCAGCCCCTGTATCCAACATTATCCTCGCTTTTTCCCCGTCAATCACTGTCGGGTGAATAGTTGAACTAGCATTAAACACTGTTGCCATGGTTTCAATTTTGTTTTCCAATTTACTATCCATTGTTGCATTCCCATTTTGACAAATAAACGTGTTATGTTTTTTATTGCACTTTCTGCATCCTCTTGATAGACAATTTACTACCGAGTGTCCATAACCAATACAGTTGTAACATAACCTTTTGCTCGTTAAAATCTCCTTGCGTCTTGCAACTTTTAGCACTTTTGTGCAATCTTCGCTTTTGTGATTTTGTAACCCACAGTAGATACATCCATGATTACCTACACTTGTGATAATTGATCATAATGACCGCCATTGTATTGTTCGAATGCAGTGCTTCGATGTTCATAAGACCTTGACTGTACATTTGCGTTCTTTTTATCGAATTTTACTTATTCATTGCTTAGGTTAAAAGTTGAGTTTAATGGATTTCTTTCTATGTATTTTTGCAACTTTTCGACAAGTTTCTCCAGTCCCCATTCTTCCCATCCGTCATCGTTTTGAGTTAGTATTTCACGAGCTGGTCTAAGTTTATCCATTAATGAATACACAAACGATTGATTCATCATTTTCAATGTTTGTACTGTTATTGCAAGTTTATTATAGAAGTTGTGAACATCTTTGATTTTGTACGTGTCGTGTATAGCCGTTATTCCTTCAAGATCTTTAATCAACACTTTATGAATCCAAATATTTTTTCTATAAGTGTCTTGTTATATACGTTTTGCTTCATTGTACTCATCCAATGAATGTGGTAAACTAAGTATGTCCTCTCTGAGTTTTTCTTCGACGAGTTCCAGTAAGTAGTTGAATTTGCTAATGTTCAATATGTTTGAATTGTCGACTTCTACCGTGAATTGATTACAAAATCGTGACCAGTCTTTATAGTCAACATTAAATTTTGTAATTGTATACTTTTGAAGCTTGACTGATGGCTGAGTAGCTTTATTTCCTTTTCCAATGGATTTACGAAATGTTTTTTTCATTTTTGGTTTCCTTAGGTAACATTCTTCTTCGCTTTGAAGTTTTCGCAATGAAGCTTGTTTCGCTTCATTTTGAATCGTTAACTGCTGTTCCGTAATTTGTTTTTCATATTCAAAATTTTTGACACGTTCGTTTTTATTTATTGTGCCCAATTTGACCACCATTTTGTTTTTAATTTCAATTTCTGCTTCTACTTCCTTTATTGTTTTTGAAAGCCAATCTTCTACCGAATCGACATTTTCGCCGTCGTCAAGCATTTTTCTGGTCAGCTCATCATTCGCCATTTCGAATCTTGCTAACAAGCTTGTAATTTTGTCTAATGCCAAAACTATGCTTGATTTGTCGCCATTTATTGTGTTGCGTTCTATAACTTTAATGTTTATTTTTAACATGTTGATTTCTCTCTGGTAATTTTGTTCTTGATCCATTTTTGCGTATTCGTAAATTTCGTTTGTCCTGGTAGGGTCGCCACCTTTCAGTGTGGGGAATTCGTAAAGGTTTCTCAGAGACACTAATAAATCACTGTTTTTTTAAAACTTATATTATTGTATTATAATTTGACTGCAAATAACTATTTACAACACTAACTCCTTTATCTATATATATTTTCAACCGCAGCAATACCCTTAAATAAATCATTTCTCAAATTTTCGTAACCCGCCAAAAGACCACATTGAGTTATTGTTATTTAATGCACCTGCTAATTGTCTTCTTGCATCTCGGAAGACGTCATTCACGACATTATTGTAATGAATGAAGTTTATTATTAAAAATATGAAAATATTTATAAATTGTTTTTATAAATATATATAAATCGTTACAGTTTTTATTTTAGTTTTTAACCCCCACTTTTTTTGCAAAACATATTTTAGCCATCGCAAATATTTTGTTGATTTAAGTATATAGATAAATTTATATGATAATTGCTTGAGTATTATTTGACATAAATACGTTGACTGGCATTGGAATACTAAACTATCATTTCGTTAAAAAGTATTCAGTTTGTTTTAAAGAAGTAGTCATTCAATTTTAACCGGATGGTTTTAACGTCGCGTAAATCAAGTAATGCTCTTTCGCACTGAATGGACGAGGAGAAGAAAACAGTGCGGGGACCTCATGTTTTTATATGGCGCAAATGGTGTGTGGTACACCCCCTCTGACAACGAATATTATTAGTTCATTAATTTGGAAAGTTCAGCTCTTTTAGTCCAGCGATTCCGCATATGTACACTATATAATACAGTTAACAAACGTCAACCTTTAGTACTGTCGGCAAATGTGAAAGGCAAGAATCTTTTTTTTATTTATTTTTTAGATGGAAAAAATGTTACTATAGTCAATAAAAATCCTGGATCCGCCTCTGTTACATATAAGGAGCCTAAGATATGGAAGAGCTTTAAAAATACGATTTCAATATGGTGAAATCAGTAAATTCGTTAAAGTTTTATATAAAGAAATTTTGAGAGAAACTTTAAAATCAAATGAAAGCTTTGAAATTTGGTGTATAAACATTTTTGGATATAGTTTTTTGTTAAACTTATTTTCTCATACTATGTTTTTATTTTTATTTTTCTTGGTTTATATTTAGAAGAGTTTACTCTATTCATTGTCTTTACCCTACATATATAACTAAGACTTTTTCATACTTTAACGGAGTTTTAAATAACTTTTACAACAATTTTATTTTAGTTTACACTTGTTTATTGCCCTAATAAGGGTTTCATGAAAAAGAACCCCTATTTATTTAATTTTGGTAACTTCAATCATCTATATCTTCTTTGAGTCGCTGCCTATTTATGTAAATCGTTTTTTATTTTATGAAAACGTTTCTTTGTATTTGAATACATTTTTTTAATTGTGTGAACTTGCGCGCTAAAAGTTAAAAAAAAAGTATTTGGAGTATTAGTAAGTTTTCGAAATATGTTTTTGTGATAACAGTATTTTTTGCATAAACTTTCAAATTGTAGCTTATGACTTTGCTCATAAAACTAGTAAATATGATTTAAGAATCAATAAAGTTTTTTATTTTACTAACATAAAAATATTTTTGATAGTCACCTTAAAAAAGCAATTTTCCAAATTACTCTATTATGTTATATTGCGTTTCATTCCAATCAAAAGTTCTTTAACAAATAATATATAAAAACTTACATGGCCTGCGGTATACCACTTCTCGTTACCAAGAGTTAATGGATGTGGAAAATGTAAAACAAAACCATACGAGACGGATAATAAAGATGCAATGAAAACAGCTAACAATGTAGTTGCTGTTCTTTCTTTTTCTTTTCCAAGTAATACGAAACAGTCACTTTCCGAGAGACTAATTATGTTCATGTTTTGATTACAATTTACTATATAATATTTTATGAATTTTATAAACCATTTGACATTAATATACAAAAGTTACGTAACAAACTTGTTTTTTAACTAACATTTTAGAAACATTTTTTTCTAAAATGCTGGTTTCGAGTTTGTTTTTATCTCCAACAGAGAGCAAAACAAACAAGAAAACAGCATTAAAAAAAAAGAAATTCTATATTTTTGTTGTTTAATTTTACAAATTCCGCGGTCTCGGTGTAGTTAACGTGATTTACAAATTATTCGAATTCTTTTATTTCAAATGAGGATGATTTTATAAACGTATTATGTCCAAACAAAAGCTTTAGATGTTATAATTTAATTCGCTTCAGGTTTTTTCAATATTTGAAGAAACTTTTCTCTTTTTTATATATTTTTCAAAACCTTTTTACTACCCCTAATAGTGAATCTAAAGAGCACCATTTTGGAGTCTTTGGATCTGATAATCGGTTAATCGGTTCTGATGTATGTTACCTATATATAGTTGTCAAAATACAATATTTCAATCAATTTTCACAAAAAATACTAAAATTCCGAGAAATACCATAACGATCGGAACAGATCATATTATCAAACTATGATATTCACTTTACCTAAAAAACGTATTTTTTTAAAATCTTATTCAAATTTTGAAAAGCGATTGGGATTTTAAGTTTTTTAAAAAAAAAAAAAAAAATCTTTGGTCTGGGATTTTTCGCTTCAAACATTTAAAACATTTATGATACCGCAGTATTTATCATTCTAATTTTCTTCGTCTTTTCATAATTCACAGAGCTGATCATTTAACGGAAATATGTCGTAGTCAACAAAATATCATACAGACGCTCTAATATTTTAAAACTACAGTAACGTGTTATAAACAACTACACTAACGTGCTATAAACAACTGTCTGATAAGTAACTTTACCTAGTATCAATCACAATAGCAAATAAAATACGAACCGTTTATAAGAACATTAGCTTTATGATTAATAGTTTTAAAAAAGTTGAATGGTTAAAAATATTAAAGAAGGTTAAGACACAACAAAACCTTGTATATATTGAAAATAAAATCCACTTAACCAATTATTAAAGTTTAGTTATTGAAAACAAATAAATTAAAGAAAACAAAACAAAAAAAAAGCATTGTATTTATCAACAAGAGGCAGTATGATGAGGAAAAACTTAATCGGGGAGTAAATCTATTTCAAAACAGATTAATTCCTCTTGAAATAAATTAACCCTCTTCGGCGAAACAAATTAACTCCCCATAATATTTTAAATCCCTTGTAACAACAACTTATACGAATTACGAAATTATTTTAACTTGATGTATTCCAAATGTGTTTGGATTCAAATCTGTTTTGTATTGGTATGGATATAATAACAGTAAAAACATATATATCTTAAGCATTCTTAAATATTTATACATTCGATATATATGTGTATGTATTTACATATATATCGAATACTACCATCTATCTACTATCTATAATATCTACTAATTTATTGCTCTGTTTTTTCTTTTAAAAACATTAGGCATTCTATTTTATAGAATATATATATATATATATATATATTATATATATATATATATATATATATATATATATATATATATATATATATATATATATATATATATATATATATATATATAAACGTATATATACATACAGTGGCGTAGAAAGATTTTTAAATGTTTGAAATAACCAACTTTTAAAGAAAAAGAATATTCAAATTTGCCTCCCCCTGCCTGAAACGTGAGAGCATTAAGTTGATGAAAAATTTTTTGCACTATTTTTAACTAGACTTATACTCCTCGAAAAATTTCAAATTTCATAGTAAAATATTTTAGTGTTCAAAAACTATGACCATATAATGTTTAAACCCCCCTCAATTTAAGGGATTTGCTAAGTCTATTTTAAAATTTTCTTCTAGCTTAAAACCTCATGACTTTTGGTTTCATGGCAAATATGCAGACCAACAATTTAAAGAGCAAGGATCGATGTTATATAACTTTTTACCGGCGGAAAATTTATTCTAGGAATTTTTACAACCGTAAGTTTAGAGTCGAAATATATATTTTTCAATTTAATGTTATAAAAATTTTCCGCATCAAATTTTGTTGATATCATGACGATGCTTACTACAGGCCTTACCGTCGCGAATCCGTATTTTTGACTGGGGGCAGACAAAGTTACAGAAAATATAAAAAATGGCTAAAAGAATTATCGAACTAGTCCATTATTTTTAGTTAGTTAAATTAAAAAAAAAAAAAAAATACTAAACTTTTAAAAGTACTGTATTAATCCACAAAATGTCAATTGAATTGTTGATTAAATATCATCAAATTTAAGTAAAACATTTTAAAAAAAATAATGAAATACGATATTTTTTAGAATAATGAGTTGTAATTATTTAAAATCTAAATCACAAAAGAATGAGCAGACTTTTAAATAACGCAAAGGAAAAAAAACATCATCAAAATATGCATTAAGAAAAAAGAAAAAAACATCAAAATGCACATAATAGTTTTTTAATATTATACAGATAACTTTAAAACTTTCAATGCAGGTTCCTTATTGATGTTAGGTGAAAAAGCAAAAAATTATTTTTAAGAAATATGTTTGATATTATTGTACCATGTTTCCTTAACACATTAAAGTTATAAATATTAGATATCATCATAAAAGTATTGCATAATGAATTTTTGCACATTTTGTTTTTCTCAATTTCAAAAATAATGAAACAAAAAAATACTCACTGCACACAGCGATCAAGAGGTATATTCAATCCACCGCGGTCCATAGTTTTTGTAAAGTCTCCATATAACTGAAATATAACTGAAAATAAATATAATATATAATATAATAATATATATAATATATAAAATATAATATAAAATAAAATATAAATATAACTGAAAATAAAATGCAGTATCATTAAACAAATCATTTTCACTAACATCATCTTTTCTTGCAATATAAAACAAAGCCATTTTTGTATTCATTGACAAAGATGATTCTAGTTCAGGTAATTGATTAATGATGTTACTAAATTCTTCACTTATAAAATAGCTACATTTTTGACAAGAAGGCTCGATATCAATAGCATAATCTGTAACATCAACTTTTATTTGCAATAACAGTTTAGCTTTCTCAATGTTTAACTTTTCAACAACATTTTGAACTGTTATAAAGTATGTTCCGCCTGAACCTTCCCTAAACTTACTGAATGGTTTTTCAATGTAATTTGTTGAAAACTCTCATCTTCACGAATCCATTGCATGTATGCCAAATTGAAGTACCTGTATTGCTAGTTAAAGATTTCATTCTATGACCTTGTTCACCACTCATTTCAAAGCCACAACTCCAAAATCGAGTAAATACTGTGAATTTATGTTTAATTCTTCAGAAATAACTCTCTTACGAGAATCAAAAAATCAAAATCACCATGATTCCATGATTCCACCATGATGACACCATGATTCCACCATGATGAAATCATACATTTCTTTTACACTTGCAATTTTCAAAAATTTAGTTTTCTAAAAAACAAATGGCTTCATATTGCAAAGGTGGATAACTTCTGAATAAGATTTAAGAGCAGCTATAGTAAACAACCGGAGCCATGGCCCTGGCTAAAAATGAGGCTTTTTGAAAAACAGTCCCAGGTCCCGGCCCTAGCCCCTGCAAAATTGTAAAATTTAGCAGGGGTTGATAAATTTATAATTCTTTATATATTATAATTTTATACTTACATTCACTATTTATAAATTCTGGCATAAATTTATGCTAGTATTTAATAAATAGAGAAAGATACAGTAAAAGGATGCAACTTGTTAAATAAGAACCAAAGCAACAATAAGTTTTGGTTTATTGTTATAGCGATGATAGCTCGTTTGATCGTTGACCACAATTATAGAAACAAAATAAAAGAGAAAAGCTAAATCCTGCTGATGATAACAATGATGGCGATCATGATGATGATCATTATCATGTTGATCATAATGATGTTTATAAATGCATATATATAACAAAAATCAAACATAAATTGTGAAAAAAAAAGTTCTTTAGGATCTATAAATGCTTATGCAGCACTGGTCACAAACCCGGCCCGGCCCCGGCTATATTTTGTCAAACCCAGCCCCAGCCCAGGTCAAAAATCAACCCCGGTCATTCGCTAAGCAGATATAGTTTCATTGCAAAATACTCTAAAACAATGTGATTTGTAACTTTTTGTCTTTAAATGAGTTTTGAATGCATAGCTACAAAATTTAGTCTTGGTAACTAAATTAGCTGATCTTTCTGAAAATCATAGATACATTTAAGGTCACTCCACTAAGCAGTAAAATTTTGGTCCTTTTCAAGTTGTAATTCCTGCATTTTTTCTATAATCCAGTAATTCCTAATATTTTTTTAGTTGATGAACATAATCAAAAAGTAGAAAAATTCCACATTTTGTCAACCACGGTTTTCTTTTAACTCTCCAAATACTTTAAAAGATTTGTTCGATTGCCATCACAGATAGCTGAAATAACTTTTCGATTGCTAGGCTTAATTGAACTATTGACATAGCATACTTGCTCAAACAAAAAAGAAGCATCTAAATGACAGATAGGTATCATTTTGCATAAAAAAGATGGTCCACCTTTTAAACATTTAACCATAATAGCCAAAAAAAATTCTATTTGCTAACGACTCTGGATTATTTTCCGCTTTCCAAAATGATAACCACCATGACAAAGAAGAAGAGACTTACATAAAATTCATTCGCAAAAAGTATACAAATTTTATAATTTTCCTCTAATTTTGAAAAAATTGTACTTATAAAGTCAGTATCTGAAACTTTCTTTGTCGTAGATGCAACTTTTGTCGATGTTTTTACTTTGGCAGTTTAAAATCTTTCCGTAACTAATTGTACAAGCTTCAAGACGTTGAATATAGTTATAAATTTTAAGTTATAAATTCTTATAAATTTTATAATTCTTATAAATATAATTCTTATAAATTCTAAGTTATAAAAAAGTTATAATATCTTAGTAATAAATTTTTTTACCTACTTCTGATGCATTTATAGATGTAATAAGATTTTATAATTTCAACTTTTGAAGATTGATTTCAATGTTCTTCATGAAGCGAATCATGAAAACTTTCTTCAACTCTTGACCAGCGATCAAGATATGTAATACGATTTTTTATCATGAAGAAATAATAAAACAAACACCAGCATGAAAACTTTAAAAATTTAAAATTGCTTGAGATATTAACAGCAAATATAGGCATACAGTTGACATAAAAAGAATTTAATTGGATGTGTAAAACATCATTTATAACAAAAGTTGTTAAAGGAGAAACAAATTTACTATTTTTAATATCTTCACATTAAAAAATGAATGTAAACAAATCGTTTTTTAAATGTTCCGACAACTCATCACACTTTTCAGTTCTGATAAAAGACAACACTATAGTAGTGGACCTTGGTTTTAAAGGTTGAGTTATTACCACAGAAGGCGGAATGTTCAACTAGTCTAACTTTCTGATTGACAATAGTTTTTTAAAAAAGTTTTTGAAAAATGTCTTTCACAGGCAACAAATTCTGGTTTATTTGGAAAATTACTTCTCGGAATTGAATTTATCCGACTATTTTTTCTACTTTATTGAAGGGAAGCTTAAAAACTCGTACTATATTTTAAGCTTCATAGTTTCCTCTGAACCAACTACTCACAAATCAAACTTTTAAAAACTGAACTAAAATATATCTTTCCAAAAGATTGTCCGCCCCCAGTCAAATATTCGGATTCGCTACGGGAAGGCCTGCAGTAAGTATAGCCATGGTAGATATCTATGCTCTGAATTTACTTTTGGAAATCTGTTGTCTAGATCAATAACATTCTTAAGACATAAAAAGTTGTCAAAAACAAAGTGTTTTTGAGTTTAAGTTTCAAAAACATCATAGTTAACAAACTGAAGTTTTAAATACAGTTTTATCATGGGCTGGGAAGTAAAACGGTTTAAGCAGTATTTAAACTGTTAAAAATACAATTTTAAAGTAAAAAAATGAAATTTTTATTAACTTTTTACCCAACCCTATTGCAAAATTTGTATAGTTTTTCTACAAAAATATTCTATGCTATTTTCTATAGACTTTTGAGACGAATTGACTATGGAAAAAGAGATTTCTTTAGACTACCAATTGCGATTTAATAAAATATTCTATATTTATTTTACACTTTAGTCATTTTAACTAGTTAATACTGCATGTACAAATATATATTTTTTCTAAAGAATATGACATTTAAATATCTCTGCAACACTTTTTATAAAAGTATAACTGATATATAAACAGCCATCCAATATGATCTTTGTAACTCATGGATCCATGCAAAGTGTGACCATATTAATGCACACTCTTAAAATCGTTTTTTGAATGACTCGTCCGTATTGTCTAAGCTGTATATCTGCGAGTATGGCCTTTAGCTCAATTTCCAACACGGCGCTTTAGTCAACATTGTTATGCAAGAATATATCTTCTAGTTTATCAAACTCTTTTGAGACTCCAAGTAATTATAAAAATAACTTTAAAGATCTAAATAAATTACCCAGTTCTGTTAACTACAAATACCATGAAGTTATTGACCTAAATAAAACTATGCTTCCCAATATATAATTATATATATATTCATATATATATAGTTATATATTCATCTTAACATCGCTTCTCTACCATTCCACATTGAAGAACTCTATAGTCTTATCAACTCTCTTTGTAATTTTCTCTTAACAATGGGTATTACAGAACCTAATTTATATATAAACGATACAAATATAACTAATATATGCATAAAAGCGTTTAATATTGAGTATTGTATTACTAAAGCTAAAAAAGGTGGAGTACTTTTATACTTACGCTCAAATTTAAACTACTTCGCAATGATCTTATGATTTAATCTTCTAAATATTTAAAGCCTATTTTTGTTGAAATCGCAAAACCTTGTGAATCAAATTTATAATAGGCTGCACTTATCGTCATCCCTCAATAAATCAACATGAGTTTACTTCTTCCCACTTAACTAATCTACTTGAAATGTTAAGTAACGAAAAAAAATATTTGATTTTTCTTATAGGTGATTTTATTATCAATCTATTAAACACACAATGAATCTAACCCTGATTCTGCATATCTTGATTCTTTACCATCTTACTCACTGAGCCCTTCTATAATTTCACAATTGCGCATAACGGCTACGTCATAAACGCTCATTGATAAAGTATTCTCGAAATTTCATTCAACTGATCAATTCTCAGGTAACCTTATAATTTTAATTTCAGACCACATGGCACAGTTATTTAGATTCCTGGCATACCCAACCGCCACAAAAAAGTAAAAACTTACAGACAATGTTTCAAAGATCAGTCAAAAGCAAATTTTATAAAGAGATTATAAAATCAACATTTCTAAGAAAAATAATTTATTTGCAATATTTATTTTATAGAAACAAAATTTCGAATTTATTAAAATTTAGCAAAAAAACATACTTCATTATATATTTTAAAAATAATCTGAACAATATTAAAAACAACTAGAAAGGAAATAAAAAAAATCATTAATTAGACCTTAAATTAAGCAAAAATTTTATCACTGATCACACTGCCGTATCTAATATATTTAATAATTGTTTTAGCACTATATTTATAACAAACTGCATAGCAAAGTCATACCTCTTAAACGCGTTAAGAGGTTTTCTCAACATTTTAAATGCTAAATCATTTTTTATTAATCCTGTAGCTGAAAATGAAATATCTGTTCTCATTACAAACACGGTCAAACCTGAAAAAAGTCTTGGTCCTAATAGCGTATCCACATTCCTCCTTAAACTTGTCCCACACATTAATTCAAAGCCTCTCTGTACTGTTATAAATAACTCATTTAAAAATGGAACGATTCCTGTAATTTTTAAAGTTGCCTAAGTGATTCTAATATTTAAAAAAGGCTCTCTACAAGGATTCACTAATTACCGACCCATCTCCCTGCTTTCTAATAAATGTAAACTCTTTGAGAAGGCAATTCATTATAGGCTCTATGGACTTCTTGAAAAATTTAAATGCTTTTACACCTATCAGTATGAATTTTGTGCTAATCACCCCACAACTCATGCTCTCATTGAAAATCTGAATTGATTAGAAAAGCTATCGATGATAAATATTTTGCATGTGATGTATTTGTCGATTTACAGAAAGTGTTTGGTACAGTATATCATTCAATTTTGTTGAAAAATTAGAATACTATGGGATCAGAGGCATACCCCTTAAATGGTTTACTACATACATAAACGAAAAAATACAATTTGTTTTTATTAATGACTAAAAATCTACCTTTGTAAAATGATCTAATGGTGTTCCTCAGGGCTCAGTATTGGGACCGCTGCTTTTCCTACTTTATATTAATCATCTTCATAAATCCACTAAGTTTTAAACTCTGATAAAACTGAACTAAAAATAATAAAAATCTTTATATCAAATAAAAAAAACTATAAACATTAGAACTTTAGATTAAGTAGCAAAAAAATTAAACCTGTTAACTCAATTAAACATCCTGGTATAAAAATTGATTTAAGTTTTTCCCTTTTATCCCACTGTAATGACTTAGCAATGAAAAGAGTAGATCTAATGGCATGTCGGCCGAAATTTGCCATTATGTTAACCTTGAAACACTCTTAAACTTATACTATGCTATTTTGACTTACATATTAGAAATGCATGCCAAGTATGGAGGCAGTCCAATCAATAAGCTCTTAATAGATTATCCCACCTTCAAAACAAGGCTTTAAAAATTATTTATTTCCAGAATAATGATTTTAATATTAAATTGCTTTACATAACTTCTAAAGTTTTAAACCTATGTGACTATATTAAACTTTTAAGCTGACAATTTGTCTGGAACCACCAACACAATAACCAACGTTTAACTAATACCGATTTTTTTTCCAAAATTGTCAAAATTCGTTATCCCCTTAAACTCGTCATTACCAGTATAAATTTTAAATGACGTTTTAGGTAAATAACTTTTCAAAGGGAGCATAATCTTCTCCAACGAATACAACTGCAACTTCAATAACTATAAACGAAACTTTATCTTATGTATGCAATGATGCCGCGTAGTTGCATTCTTAACTTTACTGCTGCAAGTGGTTCATAGATATACAGTTGACAATACGTGGGGAGAAGATCTTGATCTTGCCTTAGATTAGCTACGCATTGCTGTAAATTAAGAAAAAGAAAGACAGGCATCATAAATTAAATTACATTAAAAAAACTTTTAATTGTGTAAAAGTTACAAATAATGTTAAATAGAAGCAAAACTAGCTTCCCATTATGCGAATATAGAAAATAAGTTTCATCAAGAATTTTTTTAGCGCCACAATGCTAACAGATCTGGTTTATTTCTCATAAATAATTATAATCTGGAATAGTATTACTTTTTGCAATACAATGCATTCTTCTCTTGTAGTATTTCGTACATTATGTAGATGACTAATTTCCTAGACTTGCCTAGTCCTATTTCTGCGACAATTATGTCCAACTTGTTTAAACACATTGTCCTCATTCAGGTCCGCAACGCAAACAGTCGTAAATGTCTCGAAGAAAAAGATAACATTTTTTTAGAGTTAGTCCAAGAATTGTTATCAGAACAATTGGGCAGGTGCCCAGTACTAAAACAGGTAGTAAAGCGGAGAAAATTCTAGTCACTAATCACTTGCATCTCGTATACCGTATAAAATTGCTTATTTATAGACCGTATAAAATAAACTCAGTTTATATTAGAGTTGTTAACAGGAAGATTTCAGCAAATCCGGAAAAGTAAAATAATTTCGGAAAGAAATTGAGAATCAAGATTTTTTTTTCTCATACCGAATATTACGAAACAAAAAAAATCGTCAATTTTCATTTCGCAAATGCTACTTATGAAATTTAGCAAGTTGAATTACGAAAAAAAATATTTTCCTACATATGAAATTAGTGCTAACGGAAGTCGCACTTGCAAAACGAGCTCTTTCGCTAAACGACGATTTGAAGTCTGTAAAGAATGTTTGTTTGGCTAACGGATGTAACTTTAAAAACTAAAGTCTTTATATATTAAAATGTTTATAATAAAAAATTGACATTTTAGGGTTTTATTTTTTGAAATAATGATAAAAAACAAATTTTCTTTCGAAACAAAACTGTTTTGCTTCGCAACTTGCGAAACAGTTCTGAACGGAAAAAATATTTTCAAAACGCGGCATAATAAATTTGTTTAATAGGCCTCTTCGATAACTCAACTTTTAGTTCAGCAAAATATTAAATGTTTGATGCAATGTAAGAATTCATAAAATTTTGGGCAACTGATAAAAACGATGTTGAGCTTTGTGCTAATAAATAAGATACACTAACGAGTAGTTGCAGTTTAATTGGTAGAAATCATTATTCTTAAAAATTGGCAATAGTAAATAGATGATAATGTTAAGATACAATTCGTTGTCGCAAGAATTCAAAACTTTTTATACCACTTAGAAAATGTTTTAAATTATTTTTGTTTTTCTCTAGTATGGACTATTTCTATATGCACCTTTTAGTTCTTAATTCCCCAATACAGTATACTAGAATATTTGATAACACAACTGTACAGTAAACAGCAAATGTCATTAAATTTACAAATACTATATAAGCTTTTAGCTAGGCTCTGTGAGTAAACCCAACTTGAGGATTCTTCTTGTAGTATGATATAACTTTAAAAGTTATATGCATATACAGACATACGTATAAACATGTGCAAACACACACATATATTTAACTTTTCAGCAACTTCCATGATATATATCTTCACATGTTTTAAGTGCGGTTTCAATTGATGTCAAAAATGAGAGCTTATTTATATGCATAAAGTTTTTTTAATTGTTATTGCTGTTTACTATTATATTTGTCCTCGAGCCTACGAATAAAATTATTTGATTAATTGAATTTTTTTTTAAGGAGGAATACTGAGAACTTTATTGGTATTAATTAACATAACATAATTCTCTATCGTGGTAATTAATTAACCACGATAGAGAATTATGTTAAGTTTTCTTATTTTCAAGGGTACGATATAGTTTTTAGTTGCTCAAGTGACAAATTTATTTAAATTAATTTAAAAAAAAGTTACTTAATATATAAATTGACTTGAAACAGTTTAGATTATATGTTTGAACATAAACAAAATATTTTGATAAATGTTGATTTGGTAAATGTTTAAAGCATTCATCTGTTTTTGTAATTGCTTTGCATGAGTAAGCTTGTCTTTATAAAATATAATTCTTGAAGCGAGTTTCTGCCGTCTATAGAGAAAACTTAGTTTAGTTTTATGGGTACTTGCATATGGTATATTGGTATATGATTATACCAATATAGCATATGCAAGTATAATAGCAAAACTTTATATACAGCAAGGATAGCTGTATATAAAGTTTTAAATTTTTGAACGATAGATAATGTCTTGCTTTATAGAGTTGACCAATGTTTATTGAGATTTTTGTATTAATGGTTTTTATCAGAGAGTTCCATAATAAGTTCTCATAAAGAAGCACACTAATAAATTTAGATGATTGCGTTCACTCAATAATTGTGTTGTCTTTACTAAGAGTTGGTAAAGTTGATGGTTTGGCTTTTTTTTGTTGGAGTGAAATAATATGTATTTAGATTTGTTTAAATTTAATGGCACTTAGTTCATCATTGTTTTTTCCATGTGTTAAGTTTAACAAGTTCTAAGTTATAAAAATGTTACTGATTGAGCATGAAGAAAAAAAAAAGATGATGTCGTCTGCAAAATATATGCAATATAACTGTTGTCTAGATAGTTAGCATACCATTTTATAGTTTGATTTTTTTATGCCATATTTTTCCATTCTTTTGTTCGGAAGGAACCAAAAAGTAGTTAAATACATCAAGACCCATGAAAATTTTAAAAATAAAATAATTAGTTTGAATTTTAAAAATTCATTTTATTCATATCACACCCTAGTGGTAATATTAACGGATTATATTTTCGAAACGACCGTACCTGATTCTGTTATGATCTAGATTTTTAAAATACTCTGTCGATATCTAAAAAAATAAAAGCGAGTTAAACAAGATGGTTTAGAGTTTTTAGGGTTTAAGATAGATAACTATCAGAAACAACGCTTTCATAAAATTTTGTAATTATCATACTAGTGCAAAATAATAACGTTCTAGAAAAAATTGCGACGTTCGGAGACTGGAAACAATTTAAACCTAAAATTTGGGAACACTCAATTTAATCGATAATGAATTCCTACAAATAGACTTAAAATCAATTTAGTCTAGTAATAATATTAAAACCTTTATATTATTTTATCCCTTTGTTTTTTTTTAGTTTTTAAGCTTTGTTAGTTCATTTAATAGCGATAACATGTACAATTATGATCATTAACTATATCAATTTCTGTATTTTCAAAACTTTTTAAACAAGATAATTTATAACAGAATCTATAATCTTTTCACTAAAAACAAATTGTTTTACCAAAACCAGCTTGCATTTTAAAAAGATCTCTCCACTGAGCATGCAATCATTTAAAAAGTTAATTAAATAACTAATGGTTTTAAACAAAACAAATTTACTTTAGAAATTTTATAAATAGTATTTGATACACTATGGTATAATCAATAAAACTTACAATTGGATTAAAAGTTATCTTACCAATTAAAACAATAGGCATGTAATATAAAATCTAGAGTATTAAATGTTTTATGTGGAACACCCAAAGGGCCTATCTTTGGACAACTCCTGTTTTTAATTTTTATAACTGATTTTTGCAATGCGTATTCAAAAATAAATTCAGTCATGTTTGCTTATGATACAAATCTATTTTTTCTAACAACGATATTAGGAAATTATATGCAGACATTAATACTGAACTAAATAAAGTAAAGAATTGGTTTAGGGCTAAAAAATTTAAGTAAGAGAAATTAAACAACGTATTATTCCACAAAAAAAGAGAAGAAAACCTTCCTCCTAAGTTGCCAGATCTTATCTTAACTGATAAATTAATTAAAAAACAAGCCAGTATAATATTCTTAGGAGTTTTTATTGAAAAGAAGTTATCCTGGATTCATTAAATAAGATAAATTCAATCTAAGATCACCAATATAATTGGTATGATGTGTCGAGTTCGTTCGCGTATTAATAAACAAAGTCTCAACTAATATATTTGGATTAATTTATTGCTTTATCCGTTATGCAATTATATCATGGGCTAGTACGCAACTAAAAACTGCAAAACTTAAATTTGTTGCTTGCAAAAACATGCGTGCAGAATCATTTACTCTAAAAATAAGCGTAAACACGCTTAATCTATAATGAATGATATGAATATGATGGACATTTTTGAAATAAATATCTATCAGCATTTAAACTTTATAATTGGATTCAACAATAATCTCTGAGAACCTTAATGAGCAGTTTGAAATAAAATATGTGGAATATTTATCTAAAAGGATATAAATGTGTGGCAAAGTCATTAAGTTCGTTTAAGCTTCAAAATAAAAAAGAAATTTTCTAAATTTGAGATTTATTTTCGCTAACTGTAATGTTATTTCATTCTATTTTTATAGTTTTTTTAATATTTATTTGGTTTTCTAATCCGCGTAGTAGTTTTACGCCCATTATGGTTATTAATACAAAATCTTTTGAAATTGAAATATTCAATTGATTAAATACCTTCAAACGCGCGATTTGCATACAACTGCTGCTTCTGAGCAGCAGTTGTATGCTTCATTCAGTTTTTCATTCAGTTTTTTATTCAGTTTTTCATTCAGTTTTTCATTCAGTTTTTCATTCAGTTATTCATTCATTCAGTTTTTTACAAAACATAAATCTGAATGAGAGTGGGTTTCATTTGTTGAAAAAAAAAATCTGAAAAAAAAAACGGATCTATTTTAAAAAAAAACAAAAAATGTTATCATAGTCTGATAACAGTTTATAAAGTACGTTACTATTTTATTTTATTTATAAATGCTAAAAATAATAAAGTTGCTTAAAATTCTGGATCCGAAGGCTTATTTAATCATAGTCTATAGAATAATAGTTATATTCTATTAACTATGATTAAAGGTTTTTATCTTTTGCGTAACTAAGCAACCATTTCGTACTCTAATTTTTTTTTCTTATTTACAAACGATTTGCAGCGTGTACATAAGGATTTTACTAAATTTTTTACAAAAAAGTTTTGAAAACTTGTCTGTAACTTAAATGTTGAAAGTTCCCTTAAAAAATTCTTCATAAAAATCAAAGATTCATTAATTAATAACAAATAAATTATTTTAATGTAAACAGTTGAACATAAAAATTTAAATATAAACAAAAAAATGATATAAATGTAAGTCAACTCGGAAGCACCGCGGAAGAGTGTTTAATAGGAAGTTCACGCCTCCTTCCTAACGAATGTTGCAAAACTTGCTAAAAGGTGGGGTTCAACCCATGGGTCCTTTGTTTCTGAGGAAAGTGCACTACCACTGCGACACGGCTGCTTTGTTATAATGTTATTTTATGTTACTTTATTTTTATGCTACTATTTTATTACTATGCATGAAATAATTGATATATATGATTGTTATGTAGGCAGTAATAATAATAATAGTAATGATGATAATAACAATAATAGCAATAATAACAATAATAATAATGACATGATGTATTTTTTTATGATAATAATTAATAACACTTCTTTTAACTCACTTAAGATAAAAAAAATCAAAAGTGGGGTGTGGATCGTGTGGTGTAACTGGCATTTTTAATGTGACTAATTGCAATCTCTTAAGATAATTTAGAATTATTAAAGATGTTGCTTCTATAGAAGCAATATATTTAATAACTCTAATAAATTTTTACACACTAGTCAATTGCGTTTCCAACTGCAATTAAAATGTCATTCTCGGTCAACAACAACATGCCTTAAGCTTTTCTTTACTTAATGAGGAATGCAGATAAGTTTAAATAATTTTTAACTTACTAAATGCCCGTTCACTGCTCACTTGTGACAATGAAAGTGTTAATAGATATTTGTAAGCAAGAAACAAGTTTTGAACAAACGGTTGCATTTAAGGAATATTTGTATGAAATACATTCATTACAAACATTTTTTACAAGACCTTACACAACGTTCAAAGTTTTGAAAATCTCTGTCATTCCCATTTTCAGTACTTTTTGTTGAAGTATTAGCACTAAGACTGAGTTCGATTATTCTAAATCACCGTCACTAGGACTCGCTGCAAATTTTTCTCACGATATTTTTGAGAGCCTGATGGGCTCTCAAAACACTACAAAATTAATTGGGCTGTTTGTAGCAGTGCTATGAAAATCAGATTGCAATCTGTCAGAAAAAAAAATTATTAAGCTGAGAAATTTTTGGAAGACTGTTTTGCGGGTAAAAGATTACTACATATGTCCAACAATATCTTTTGAGTAGTCCAAGATCATCTGTACACTTTTGTCGAAGATCATCTGTATTTTTCTTTTACTCTAATAACATCTGCCAATATCATCTGAAAATTCAATGATCCCCAACAACATTTTTAGAAAGATGTTACTACATCTGGTAAATTTCCTCTAAGTCCAATAACATCAGCAAGAACTATCTCCAGATGTAGCTACATCTGAAAAAAATTCTATATGTTACTACATCTGGTTAAAATAGTGCATTATTAGTTAATTTATCTTAACAATAACTTCATCTTAAAATTTATAATGTAGTTGCACAAATGCTATTACACTTTGATAATTTAAAAAATGTAACTACATTTGTAATATTCATTTAAATTTTGCACAGATGTTATTAGACATCAATGAAGTTTCAGATATTGTTGGACGGATGTTATTATACGTCATTATATTTACAGATGTTGCTGGACAGATGTTATTAGACATGGCAAAAACTGATGTTGTTATCCTGGCCCGTTTTGCAGAATACCATTTTCAACTACCTCTTCGAACGGTCTGGTTTCAACTACTTCTTTGAAAGATCAAATCATGCAGTGTCTCTAATGATTTTCCTGTTAACTAAGAAACGTTCATCTATGGTAGTGGTAGATCAATTACTCTATGGAAAACAATTAAGAGGATTTTCTTGGATGTGATCAAAGGCAATTTTTTTTGCCAGAACTTCTCTGCTAATGAATTCTTTTTACAAGCGACTCTATTTCAACTTCAGAATTAAGTTTACTACATCAAAAAGTTCAGAGGGTGTTGGTTTCTTCAAAAAATGAAATCGTCTTAGAATGGAAATCTCCAAAAGATTTTGTCTGCAGTTCTATTTTTGCTGAACCCACCATATTACAAGCACTTAAATAATCTAGACCTCTTGTTTTTAAATTTTTGGAAGTCTGTCGCAAAGTTGTGTATGCACTTAGTAGTAGAACGATGGGGGCAAGAAGCACATTGAGCTGACATCATTTGTCGTGCAGTGCTGTGGCTTCGAATCTTAATTTTGTATCGAATTTTAACAACACCCTTTTACAGTTGAAAACTTGCAATAGTGCTTAGAAAGAGTCAACTTTTAAAGTATCATAAGTTCTGAGAATTCGTTTCAACCCCTATCTGTTTTGACCACCAGCGCACAGTGGGACAGAGTGTGCTAAAACACCAAAAAATCAATGTCGACATTGCGCAGTTAGAATTTGTCATAGTGGTGAAGGCATGTTCATTAGAGGAAATATCTTGTTAAAAAAACATTAAATATTAATTTAAGCGTTATTTTATGCAGCTATTTACACGTTAATTTGACATGTGTTCCAAAACGCTATTTTGCATTTTTTATTCCTCAACTTTCTTACGCTACTATTGTTGTAAATTAACTTTATTGACTTTCATTTAGAAATATATTATTTTAATTAACAATACTTTTTTTGCTCAGACTTATAAAAACAATTTATTATAAGTGTAATCATTTAGTTTTAATGCATCGAAAACTCCTACTAACCTTTACTATTAAGTATCAGATAAATCTTCCAATATCCTCCAAACATTTGACTATGTCAATCTCATGCTAAATGTATGTAAATAGCCATGCATCATAAATATTTTGCTACTTTTTGCAATAAAAAAAGTTATAACAAAAGATTGGTCTTTGGTTAAGGGTCAGTTGATGAGAAATACAGAACATGTAAAAAAGATGTTTCGTACACAAAGAATACCTAAAAAATCTTTCATTACTGTTATAATATATAAGTTCTGTAAATATAAATCTAAAAAAGTTATTTTTTGACAAATACTTGCATTGAAAAGTAATATTTTTGATGTTTACACTGATGAAAAGTTGTCTTGCCATTTCGTACTTTTCACCAAAATTTAATTTTTTAATTTTTTTTTTATATTATATAATTACATATTTATTACTTTATTTATGCATTTTATATATAAATATAGATATTCTAATAAAAAAAACTTAATACGAAAATAATTTTGACACAAAAACTCGCTGTTCAGCGTGTTTCACCAATTTTTTGTAGTTTTGCAGATCCAACTCCTTGTCCAATAAGAACATTCATTCGTTTGCAAGAATCTCCTAAATAAGTTGATGTACTCTGAAAGAGACAAAATTAAGTTTTTGACAGGTTATAAGTTTTCCATAACATCAGTTGCGGAGAAATTCAGGACGTGGGCGAAACACCTCATGTCATACAGCATTTAGTAAAACGTCTTTAACATAACATTGAACTCCATGATATTAAACACGCTTGTTTGCTGCTCCATAAAAAGATTCTACCACAATTCTTTCAATTACGTTTTCATTTAAACCATTGCGTTCAAGCTCTGATTTTAATAGATGTTACAGCCCTGTACCTGTTGCATCCTTAATTTTTTTTTACAGCAAACAATTGTTCTCTCCATGTACATACCATTAATTTATCGTCTCCTGATCAATTACCGACGTAACTCGACTGCTATCCATTTGAACACTGAGTTTTTGATCACCAATTTTCTTGACATATAATTCTTCATCAAGTTTGAAAAATCAGCAAGAATATTCTTAACTGTGGTCTTTTACAACATAGTTACCAAGCCTCCACATCCACGCGGGTTTCTCTTTCTTTTGCATATCAAACATTTTTTCCTCTTTTGACTTGCCGGGATTGCTTTTTTACATGATTATTACTTGAAACTTTAAACTCTGCTATCAACAGTATTAGTTCCAAGAAGGTCCCGTGATCGATAGATTTATCGTGCAAATAGTAGAGAGCTTCACCCCGATTACCTCTGTTTGGAAGAGCTTGCCTCCCAATGAAAATGACTCCTTCAAAAATTGTTTAAATGCTTTTTCTGCTTTTCCACTTGACCTTTGATTAAAGAGTTAGTACATATATTTTTTGTTATTAAGGTGTTCCAAGAAAACCTATTGGTCCTATCACAGAGCACCGCGAGAAAGCATTTAATCCAGAAGTTTTTGCCTCCTTCCTCAACCATACCACTTGGTGGCTTAGAGCCGGCTTCGAACCTCGAACCTCTTGGTTTTGAGCAGGAACTCTAATCACTGTGCCATGACTGCTCAAACAAATGTACCTTTAATATTTTATCTATTTGTTATTATTTTCTATTTGATAAAATTTTGATTATCTTTATTTAAATCTTTAACTTAAATCTTTCTTTGTTGTGCAACTCAATAATGCAATAACATCAGCGTTTTGTGATTCAAATCCTTTAAAAGCTTTGATTTTTTTAAATATGTTGGAAAACTTTTTTAAATCCATGAATAAAGCTAGAACCTTCTTTCAAAAATGCAATGCATGTATTACAATAAAGGGCCATGACTTGATTATCTTCAACTCTTGCGGTTATCCATCTTTTGATATATTTATTATTTGAAAAAAATTGTTGGTACACTCTTTTTGGATCATTTGGTAAATGCTTTACACCTGTATGGTTTGCCTGAATCATGTTATTGTTTACCAATGGTATTCCTTGGTTACGTTGTGCACTGTCAGGAAGATGTTATAGATCAGTCATTTGTATTGGTACGTTGAGGTTTATGGTTGAGACTACTGTAGTTAGCATCATCTACTGTTAGTTCTATATACACATCATTTATACTTTCTTCAGTAACTACTGCAGTAGGCTCTGACGTAAAGTGTGTTATAGTTTTACGGACTATTTGCTAATGGTACCAGCTGATTGTATATGCTGTTGAGGACTGGAAGACACTGTATTTGAAAAAGCATTTTCCTCAAATAATACTGGGTTTGGCTCAGACATCATTGTTTTTTCAACAACATTTTTAATACGTTCATTACTAAACAGCAGCTTGCGTTGTTTAGGATGACGGCTTGATTGAAGCAAATCACGCTTCTTCTTTTCTTGTCTTTCGTGGTACTGCTACACTTTCTCTTAGTTTTACACAATGATGTGTCAGATTTTGTTCCCGCTGTCTTGTATTAATTAGACACGAAAGAACTCACTTGTTTGGAAGTTCCTAACGAAAATTCCATAGTAACCTGCATAATGTACAATGCAATCACTAAGAGTTAGTGGCTAACTTATTAAGTGTTTTAAGCTTGCAGTAACACAGATACATTTAATGACATATATATATATATATATATATATATATATATATATATATATATATATATATATATATATATATATATATATATATATATATATATATATATATATATATATATATATATATATATATATATATAGTATTTTAAAGTATATATAGGTTTTAAAAGGGACGTGGTTGCTTGAGGGTGAAAAGTTATATATTTAGAAAATATAATTTCATTGTTCTTTGTAGCATTCTCCGTGCGACATTTTCCCTCGGAATAATTTAGAAAAGCAAATAAAATAAATTAATGCAAAAGTAAAACAAATAATTTTGCATTGAGACAAACTTTGTAATACGCCTTTGGAAGCAAAAATTAGAAGTGTCAAAGCAGTTTGTTATCATGCTTGAGATATACATGATGCTTTAATTGCATTGTAAGAAATTAAAGGATCATAAATTTCCCCATTAAACAATAACATTCAATGGTTTTATAGCTACTTTTTAATACTACTGTGGCGTTGAAAGGGGAGCCGAGAACAGTGGAGCACAAAGGGAAATTTCCTGGTTTCCCAGTTGGCCTGTCCGCACCTGAAAATCATATAAAATTCTCTGGGTTATAAAGAATATATAGATTATACTGTAGAACAATAGGATTGCTATAGAATTACATGATCTTTATATGAATAATAGGGTTCCTATAAGATTTATTGAACTCTTGTTGGAATAAACTATTATTAAATTTTAAAATGCCTAACAATATTATGTCCTGTTAAATTTTATAAATGTTTTATTAGACATATACATTTTTTTTTAAACCATTAGGTTTCTACTGGATTCATGAGATAATGATATGGTCCTACTGCATATACAAGATTTAATATGAATTTAACAATAGTTCTATTATATCATTTATGGCATCTGAAACATTAAATTCTGTTGGATTTTTATAATCATATTGAATTTTATCAAAAATAATTTGTACTTTATAACAAGTATAGAAATTTTTGATGCTGAATAAACTTTTTGCTTCAAAAATAATGTAAATATTAACTCAAACCTTATATTGAAAAAACTATTGAAAATAAATAGTATTTTTATTTTATGCGGTATTTATAAATAAAATCATTCTTATTATTATAAACAATTTAAATTAATTTTACAGACAATATTGTAACGCAATAGTCGTATATTTTTTTTGTTTAAGAGTCATTTTTTGTAAGAATCAGGCAGTCAATGGAAGTGACCTCCTCCAAATTGCTTGAATTTTTTATATATTGATCAGAATATAGAGAAAACCTGTCGGGAAAAAAAAAATTTCAAAAATGTTTCGTTCACTCGGAATCTGGGTTTAAATTTTTGAGATTTTTTTAAAAATTTTTAGAAATTTAGTTTTTGCCACCTTTGAACCCATTTTTTTGGCAAGGCAAAAAGTTGCACATAGCTTTTGTAGTTAATATCAGACGTAACCCAAAGCTCTCTCCAAAATATAAAAAAGTTGCGTGACACTGTGCGGTTGGCTAATTATCATAGTTCTAAGTACAAAATCAATCACTTTTGTCAACTTTTAATTGGAGTTAATTCTAGCGGCAAAGTGTTGCACACAATTTTTCTTTTAGGATTTGAAATTATCAAAGGTATTGAGTCTAAAAATGCAAAGAAAGTTATGTGATACCTAAGGCCTATTAATATATTAAGGCTTGAAATTGGAAAAAAATGTTTTAGTATACTTACAAAATGAACCATTACGGCAGAGGCGCTTAGTTTTGTAAAAATGAAAACATATCCAACTGTCAATACAAAAAGGTCCTAACATAATAATAAAAAAAATTCGTGTGATCTTTAGATATTAAGTTAAAAATAAAGGTACAAATTGTTAAAAATGATTAAGTACGAAGAGATATTTTTTTGGACACACAGATGAGGTTTTCGCTCACAATAAAATTTCTATCATCCAAAATTAGCATTTAGCATTACACAAAACATTGCACGTAATGTTAAGAAACATTTAAGCGTTTCTGACTATGAAATAGAAATCATAACAATTGAAATAAATAATAATAAAAAACAATACATGATCAGAAGTGAATTATTTAAATTTACGTCATAACCAAATAACTTGTGGTGATCGAATGGAAGAAGAATCGCTGATATCACGATTGTGGAGAAACAAGTTAGTGGGCAGTTGTTTACTTTACCATAAAAATGTCTTAACTTTATTTTAACGATCTTTAAAATTTGCATAAATAGAGTAGATATTTTATCATTGCTATTGAGAAATAGGTACTGCATAAATAGAACTTGTTTTTAGTTGAGTATAAAACAAAACAAATATTTTTATGAAAACTGTTGTTGCTTTTCAAAAGGAAATTGTGGATCATTCAAAAAACATAAAATTATAAACAAAATGTTCTACATTCATCAGCTGGGAGATGTTGATGTTAAGAAACACCTCATCAACTTAAAGGTAATTATGTATTTTAAATTTACGCAGACTATAATATAATTTTTATAATTACATACTTTATAACTTCTCTGCAATAAGATTTTGAGACAAAGTTCTTTAAACAAAAAAAAATAGCCCTTTTAATTAATTCCTCACTCTTTTAATAAATAATCACTAAATTAATCACACTCTTGCAATATTGTATTTTAATAATAACAACAATGTATTTCAAACTTGTAAACATTTTCGTGAAGAGTCAGATTATAAACAATGCTTTAAACGACACACTTAATAATTGTTTAAAAAATTGTTTTTAGGTCATGCGATTAAACGATAATAATATTTGGAAGAAAATGGACTTATTGCAAATAGACTTAAAAGAAATCTTGAAAAAGGATGAACAAATGTGCTTTTCACCGGTACACGTTTGGTATTGCATGGAGTCCTCCAAAAACATGCTTTCATCCTCACCATCTAAATATAAAAGGAAAAAAATCTCCCGCTTTAAGGGCGTCACCAATACATGTCGTCATATCAATGTCAAAGCGATACAATGAAGTATTTTCAGTTGGTGCAATGCTGTGTTTTACCCATTTAAAGCAAGAATCTGCTTTATCTAGAGTCAACGAAAACACCAATTTATGTACAGAAACACAAACACAACAAGAAACAACAGATGACACCTGCTACTCCAGATGAAGAATTTGATCCCGGTGAAATTAATGTTTCACAGGAGATTTTGGACGAATCTCTAAGAAGCCGTGAGAGTGTAACTGAGGTTCTTAATGCAAGTCCAATAAAATTTAGATTAAAAAGGAAGTTCGAATATCTGGAAGATACTACTAAAGATAAGTTAAAACGCAAGTATGTTCGCCTAGAAAACTTATTAAAGAAAAAATTGGCGGAAGCTGTTGCTCCTGAACAAGAGGAAATACTTATAGATTTTCTTAACAGTAAAAATGTTGATGAAATAAATAGCCCTCTCAAAATTGAAATTATTCGTGCTCAGAAAGTATATAAGCAAAGTGATTCCATGGGAAAGTTAGTTATCCTCTCATTATTAGACCATACCAAGTATACCAAAAAGTTTATAATGAACACATTTGAGTGTACCAAACATCGTATAGAAACAGCAAGAAAATGGCATGCATCTCATAAAGGGTTGGCATTTCCAGAGAAGAAAGTATTCGTCCGATCTAGTCTTGATCAAACAAAGTGTGAACATTTCTTAGACTTTATATTTACAAGCGGTATTTTGCATGATGTTGCTTATGGAATAACCAAATTAAAATACGACAGCGGTGAAGAACAAAAGATAGTGCATGCAATACTGACGACAAAATATAGCCACGCTATCATGTTCTATCGAAAAAGTTGTAGTGAAAACAATTATATACCATTATCTGATTCAAGTTTGTGGAAAGTATTGCATGCAATAAAACCTTCAAGTCGAAAAAGCTTAGCTGGATTAGATGATGTTACTGCTTCAGGCATGAATGGTTTTCAAACATTACAAAAATTGGCACAAAGATTTAGTTCTAAATCTCTCGAAGCTGCCCTTGAAAAAGGAAAAAGGTATTTGAAAACAAGTTATCAAACGAATTGTAGTGTCAATGACTCAAACATTTCTTCTCATAGCTCAAAACATGCCTTATCAGATCCATCTGAAAAAAATCTTCAATCCAACACAGAGATATCAGAAGTGGTATGTGCCGATTGCTATGATTTGTGCAAAGCTATCGAGATGATCAAAGAACTAACAATTCAAAATTCTGACGATGCTGATTCTATTTATGATTTGTAAATTGCTGTAAAGGATGTATTCAACTACATAAAACACCTGATGAGAGATTCTCAACAGAAAAAGGCAAAAATCGAAGCTTTTAAGCAATTAAACGATGAAACTGCTTTCTGGCTTAAAGATTTTTGTCAAAAAATTCTTCCGGTTCGATACAGAGAGGGCCAAAGAGAGTATTTTGGCAAGAAAGGAATGAGTTTACATGTGGATATATTCTTCATAAAAATAGCAGGAAAGTTATTCAAACGTGTTTACTTTACTTCAATGTATAGGTGTGATCAGGGAATAGGTGATGTTGTTTCGTTAGCCACTGCAGTTTTAGACCAATTCAGAATTGATCAACCGCATATCAAGAAAATGTTTACCAAATCTGATAATGCCGGCTGCTATCAGGGAAATCTTTCAGCTGAAGCAATCTACAATGTATGCAAAGAGAGAGATATAAAGTTGCTGAGATATGATTATAATGAACCCTGTTGTGGAAAAGATCAATGTGACAGGGAGAGTGCAGTTGTAAAGACAATTTTAAGGAGTTACGTTGACTCTGGTAATAATCTTTTGACTGCTGAAGATATACACAAGGCTATGCATTATAGTTTTGGCGCTAAAGATGCAAAAGTAGCAGTTGCTCAAATTAGCAATGATAAAACTGTAGTTACTGGACCAAAGATTAAGAACATTAGCAACTATCACTCATTTGAGTTTGGTGAGAAAAGTATGAAGATGTGGCGTTATTTCAATATCGGTGAGGGAATTGAACAAGAGTATGGAAATCTTAAAATTCAACCCTCGATTAAGTTTTTGTTGCCATATAGCAAAACAGATAATTCAGTTAAGCGTAACAAGTCACTTAAGGAAAAACAGAAAAGAAGTGACAGGCAACTATATTCATTAAGATTTTGCACTGAAATGAATTGTACTTTATCATTTGAAAGCGATGCTGAGTTAGAAGAACACATGCTATCCGGTCTTCATACAGTTCCGAAATCATTAACATCATTGGATAAAGTTCGCAACTCGTTTGTTCATAAGATGAAAATTACTTCACAACTAAATATGCCAAATTCCATCCTCTAACAGTGCTTCCGTAAAAGACAAACCACATTGCATGAACATTTTTCTATTGCAAGGTTGGGCATTACCAGTTCGAAGTTCTTTTAGATTTTCAAATCAGCAGAAAGAACTGTTGTATAAATACTTTATTCGTGGAGAAGAATCGGGTAATAAAATGAGCCTGAGCAGGTTCACATGCAGCTGAGGAGAGAACTTCCGCCTGATTAATATGTAACTAGCCAACAGATAAGGATCTTTATTTTCAAGGTAGGCATTGTTGCTATCAAAACTTTTGCAAATTAGATTATGTTTCTGACTGTTAAATAGTTCTTTTACAAATATGAAATTAAAATTTAGGTGAAAGTTATAATTTTGTGTGTTTGTTTACATATGTTTAAAAATATGTACAATTGATATTGTTATAGATTTAGTAACCTGAAAAGAAAAGGTAAGCTGGTAGAACCGACAACAGAAAATAATGAAAATAGTCAGGTTAACGATAACAAAGAAGTTTATGGCGAAAATGATGACTTTAATCTGGCAGGAGACAATGAAGATGATAATAAATATGAGGAAGACATCGCCAATCTTGCAAAAGAAATTTGTCTTGTATGGAAAGTGAATGATTGGGTTGCTGTTGCATATGAAAAACAATGGAATATTGGATATATTGTAGAGGTAATATTATTCAAAGTATATATTAGTTTCAAGTTTTTATTTTGTTTTACAAAACAGTGCTCTAAAATAAAAGGAATATAAATAAAATGTAAAAATAATTTCAGAATGACATTATATAAGACTTTACAAGTTTTATTGAATGTAAGCAAAATTAAACAAATCATAAACACTTTATTATATTATTTTAAATGTTGCGCTAATACTTTTAGGTATCTATAACTGGGATCAGAGTTAATTGTATGATTAACGGGCAAGAGAAGAATACTTTTCGCTGGCCAGTTACTACCGAGGAGATAAATAACCAAACTGATAAAATTATCTGTTTAGTAAATGCTCCTTTTCTAATCAGTGGTTGTGGCGATTATTCATTATCCGAAGAAGACTATAATACAGTCATATCATTATTCTTAGAAACTCATCCTGCAGCAGAGTAGAAATTATGTGTGATGTGGTGGATAATGTGTGTAAATGACTCTATTAATAAATGAAAAACTAATTTTTAAATGGAAAAACATTTAAATGTTTGATTTATGTTTTATTTAATTAGCAATATAGTTATCTTGATGTTAGATTTTTGTTCAGTTTTTAATTCATGTTATATCACGCGTGTGACAAAATCACACGAATTTTTTTTATTATTATGTTAGGACCTTTTTGTATTGACAGTTGGATATGTTTTCATTTTTACAAAACTAAGCGCCTCTGCCGTAATGGTTCATTTTGTAAGTATACTAAAACATTTTTTTCCAATTTCAAGCCTTAATATATTAATAGGCCTTAGGTATCACATAACTTTCTTTGCATTTTTAGACTCAATACCTTTGATAATTTCAAATCCTAAAAGAAAAATTGTGTGCAACACTTTGCCGCTAGAATTAACTCCAATTAAAAGTTGACAAAAGTGATTGATTTTGTACTTTTGAACTATGATAATTAGCCAACCGCACAGTGTCACGCAACTTTTTTATATTTTTTGGAGAGAGCTTTTGGGTTACGTCTGATATTAACTACAAAAGCTATGTGCAACTTTTTGCCTTGCCAAAAAAATGGGTTCAAAGGTGGCAAAAACTAAATTTCTAAAAATTTTTAAAAAAATCTCAAAAATTTAAACCCAGATTCCGAGTGAACGAAACATTTTTGAAATTTTTTTTTTCCCCAACAGGTTTTCTCTATATTCTGATCAATATATAAAAAATTCAAGAAATTTGTTGGAGGTAACTTCCACAGTTTCAGTAATTTGCCTTATTCTTAGAAAAAACGGCTCTTAGAAATTAATGTTGAAGTAAGAAAATTGATTATTAATCTTCTAATTAACGAAGGAAAAAGTGTAAAAGAAGGGAACTCGTGCATAGAAGTGAGACTTTAATATGACATCTGGTTCATTAACATATATCAACAGGTTATATCAATCCGTGTATTAGTGGTAGCTTTTGACAGTCAGATTGTACTGAGGAAATAAGTATCAGTTTTATAACATGCATTATAAAATTGATATAAATTAAAAAACTGAATTGCCGATTAAAAAACTGAACTGCCAGATTGAATGCAAAAAAACGCCAGATTGAATGCAAAAAACCGCCAGATTGAATGCAAAAAACCGCCAATTGAATGCAAAAAACCGCCAAATTAAATGCAAAAAGCCGCCTGATAAAATGCAAAAAATTGCCAAATGAAATAGAAAAGACGACCAGATTCGTGCAAAAAAACCACCAGATTACATGCAAAAACCGGTATTATTTTATATATTAAAATTAACAATATATAAATGTTTATATTGTAATATAAAATATTTACAACGAGTTGATCTTTGAAAAAAACCGTTATTATTTTTGTTATTTATTACATTAATTATTATTGTTACATAATAATTAATGTAATAAATATATGCCCTTTATTATAAAATTTTTTTCTAATTAATAATAATGATTTGCTTTATCTAAACAATAAATTCACACATGAATACATAGATACATACATACATAGATACATACATACATACATACATACATACATACATACATACATACATACATACATACATACATACATACATACATACATACATACATACATACATACATACATACATACATACATACATACATACATACATACATACATACATACATACATACATACATACATACATACATACATACATACATACATACATACATACATACATACATACATACATACATACATACATACATACATACATACATACATACATACATACATACATACATACATACATACATACATACATACATACATACATACATACATACATACATACATACATACATACATACATACATACATACATACATACATACATACATACATACATACATACATACATACATACATACATACATACATACATACATACATACATACATACATACATACATACATACATACATACATACATACATACATACATACATACATACATACATACATATAGGTATGTTACATGAAATTTTTAAATTCGTTAAATTCTAGGTTGTTATATATCATTAAAAAGAGCTTCATTTCAATATTCTAAAAATGAAAAAATTTTCAAAATCGAACCACCCTAAAGAAAGTTATGACGTTTTAAGTACCGATTTTTTGATATTAGGATTTGTTGAAGAAACTGTGGTCAAAATAAAGTTTTTATTAACTAAAACTATTATAACTTAATCAACTCTTATCCAAAAGTTTATATCTTGATATCAAAAGATAGATAAAAGAGTTATCTACAAATTTTTAAAGGTTTCTAGATTACGGGCGCATCCGAGGGCAAGAGGGGGTACAAAACCACCATCCATACCGGCAATATAGACTAACAATATTTATGAAAAAGTGTTTTTTTTTAATGAAACTGTAAAATTTTATATACAAGATGTTTGTAATTAGCTATCAGACAACAGTCAAATATAGAAGTTTCATCATTGTCTTTGGGTGGATGTAAGGGTGATGGTTTCAAACACCCTATTATCAAAAATGACTCTTTTTTTTTTATAAATATTTATCTTTATAATTAAAAAGAAATCTAGTATCAAATCAAAAATTATATTTTACTACTTAACAACATCACTAGCAGCGCACCCTTTGTTTCAAGGTGTGTAGATGGGGAAGGGGGCGTATCATTGCCTCCCCCTCCCCCCTCTTTTACCATCTAAAAAAAAATTATACTTTTAATGAGATTTGAAAAAATATTCAAATGTAATTAAAATAATAAACTTTAATATAAAAACATCTTTTACCAAAATTCAAAATAAATCACATAATGCTTAGTGATAGTTATAGATGGTTCCCCCTCTGACCTGAAAAAATTTTTAAAAACAAAAAAAATGTTTTATAATATTATTTTATTAGTTTACATCTTGGCTTTTAGTTAATGATTAAGATATTAAATTCCATTAATGAAACTATATAATAATCATTGTTAAATATAGACACGACGTGAATGTAAGCTAGACTCGTCTATCAAAAAAAAAGTCCCACTACTCGCTTTATATTTTTGCAAGTTCCACTACTCGCTGTAATTTTTTTGCAAGTTCCGCTACTCATTGTACATTTTTTTTTGCAAGTTCCACTACTTGTTGTAATTTTTTTTTCAAGTTCCACTACTCGCTGTAATTTCTTTTGCAAGCTCCACTACTCACTGTACATTTTTTTTGCAAGTTCCACTACTTGCTGCACACACACACACACACACACACACACATATATATATATATATATATATATATATATATATATATATATATATATATATATATATATATATTTCTGCACACACACACACACACACACATATATATATATATATATATATATATATATATATATATATATATATATATATATATATATATATATATATATATATATATATATATATATATAGTCAAAAAACAGTAAAACCATGTGGTAAGATAATAAAATGCATGTCCAATTATCATAAAATAATGGCAACATATTCACATTAGAAAAACATCAATGAAAATAAAAACATCACTGGAAACATCAACTTAATGAAAACATCAACTACATTGTCAGCAACAAGCTGGAACTTTTTCATATAATAATCAACAGCTTCAGAATCATTTTCTTTTCTATTCCAGTATGAAAGAGTTACAGGCTTTCTGTGTTTTTTTTAAGTTTTTCTATTCTGCTATTGTGCAAGACTGTCATTGCTGTATTGGAATCATATCATTCATAATTATTATTGATATAGTATGTATTAAATATGTATTATATTATAGTATATATTTAATATATACTATAATATAGTATATATTATATATATAATATACTACAAATACAGTATACTATAAACAGTATATTAAATTTAATATACTATAAATATATTATATATGACTATATATTTTTAGACAAATATCAGTATATTACTAATATATGATATATTCTAAATACATAAAAAAGCAATATATTATATTATTATATGATATAAAGCTTTTTAAAAATGTAATAATATGATTTGGACTGAGAAAAAAACATGTGTGGTTGATTTATTATATAAATGTTATTTTTACATTGATACTTTATAAATGTAATATTAGTACTTATATCACAAAATCATTGTATAGAAAAATCAAATAAATTTTTTAATAATAACTATTATTGGCTTATAAAAATGAATATTTAATATCCTTCAGTACCCCCCCTCCTTCTCCACCAAACATAAGTCGGAAAAACAATATTTAGGTACCAAAAGTGAGTTTAAAAATAGTGTATCTGCTAGTTGAAATAAATTCTTGAAATTTGGCATGTGTATATAAAACTTATAAAATTAAAAAAAAGAATAGGATTTATAAAAAAAAGATATCTTCAACATTTACTAAGCACAAGAAGTACAACACACTTTTTGATATCAATAAATAACACTTTAACTTTCGTCAATATAATAAAAAAATACTCTTTAAAAAAGTTCAACTATTCTTTTTTTTTAAAAAAACTTCTGAGTTAATGTAAAGTTCTTAAAAAATATGCTACAAAACACCATCCAACCATACTGCCTAAATGCTAAATTCTAAAAACGTGGAACAGTTTTTTAGCACAAAAATTGGTTTCATAAAACGCGGGATTTGACATACCTAATACATGCATGCATGCATACATACATACATACATACATACATACATACATACATACATACATACATACATACATACATACATACATACATACATACATACATACATACATACATACATACATACATACATACATACATACATACATACATACATACATACATACATACATACATACATACATACATACATACATACATACATACATACATACATACATACATACATACATACATACATACATACATACATACATACATACATACATACATACATACATACATACATACATACATACATACATACATACATACATACATACATACATACATACATACATATATACATACTTACATACATATACACCCTAGTACGCATGCATGCATACTATGGTATGACATCCGCCCCCTATATTCTAAAAAAGATCTTAAAACTATTGGTTCTCTCAAGTAACTTTGTTAAATTTTTCAAAATTTTATTGGATTTGGGGGGAGCACCAGACCCTTGAACACTTACCAAGTTCCTAATACGATAAAAAAAAATTTCAAATATTTTATGTTGGGTATTAAAAGAAGCGAATTTATATACAAAATTAAAAAAAATAATAATAACATTATTAAATATAATAAATATTCACTCTAAAATAATAATTTATTATTATTAAATATAATAGATTACTATTTTAGAATTTTTTGCAGAAAAATGACATTTTTAAACCTAAAAATGGCATATTTTAAACCTAAAAATGACATTTTTTAACCTAAAAATGACATTTTTTAACCTAAAAATGACATTTTTTAACCTAAAAATGACATTTTTTAACCTAAAAATGACATCTTTTAACCTAAAAATATTAACATTCACACTGCTTTTTTTTAAAAAGGGGCTTTGTTGACCATCTTAATCATGCTGTTGCAGGTCATTTTTTAACTGCATGTCACCTGAATGCCATTATGGAGGATGATGCAATACTCAAACAAAGAAAGTCAACATTAACCGTTTTATAAGATTTTTGAATGTATCTTATCACTAAAATTCTCATTTCTGTTCTCAATACAAAGTATTGTACAATTTTCAGACCTTTAACTCTGGTGATCATTGAAGGTGGTGTCTAGGAAAGATAACTTCTATAGACGAGATTTTTTTATTAAAACTTGTTTCACGCAAAAACTGTGTAACTTGGATATTTTATATATATATATATATATATATATATATATATATATATATATATATATATATATATATATATATATATATATATATATATATATATATATATATATATATATATACACACACACACACACGAACATATGATTAGATAATGATTAAGGATTAGGCTAATGTGATAAATTATTTTCTTTCCTGGGTTTATTTTTGGCAGGATAAACATCAAATTTTGTTTTTTTGAAAAGGATCTTATTAGTAGGTTTCACAAGTGTTCTTATTGTTAAAAGTTTCTTTTTTGTCATTTGCATACTTGCAGAAAATACAAAAATTGATAGCACCCCAGTAAACACGCTTTAGTTGGTCCAACTGACGGGCCAGTATTGGTTATAGTTGGCTAACTATTGGCATTTCATGCCAGCTAATAACCGACTGTATACCGCGTGTTCTGAATCGTAAAAGTTTCCCGTAAGTTTTGTGAATCTATTTATAATTATATTTTAAGAAATTGTTTAGTCTCATGGTGAAAAGAGTTAGTTTAATTTAAAGCAATTTATCTTTTTTTTTCTTTCAACGCTTTTTTACCTTTTAATTAAACTTTTAAGCTTAAACTCTCCTTCACCTTTTAATGTAACCGTTACGCTGGTCAGTACAAATATTTTACTTTAATCCATTAGTTACACATTCAGATATAAATTTTGACATTTGTTAGAGCTTTTAATTTAATTTTATGATGACACCATTGTTGTATTTGCATGAGGCAATTTAGCTCTGTTTTAACTATTAATAAGAGTTAATATACAGCTAAAAAGTATATGTGCAAATATAGTAGTGTGTTTACGTGTGTATTTCTGTATGTATATGTATATATATATATATATGTGTATATATATATATATATATATATATATATATATATATATATATATATATATATATATATATATATATATATATATATATATATGTTATAATATAATAGTTTATATGTATGCATTAGCTTTAAAGGGATTCTAAGGTCAACTCTAATATTCGGCTTAAAAAACTATATCAGTTTAGTTGGATCTGGTTAATTTTCTTGGCTTCTTTGTGTAAAATGGCTTAGATGAACGCGATTTGCAAATTAGCATTTGCAAAAATATTTTTAGAAAAAAAAAAGAAAAATAAATTAAATAATGGTTCAGTTTTGGGTCATGACCTTCTGAACAGAGATTTATACGCCATACACAGAAATCAAAAGTTATATTTGAAGTTTCATAGCACTTATAACACATGGTTGGCTGTAACTAATGAAGGGTTCAATAATAACGTGTCAGCTAATATTGATTGGAAACGTTTAAAAACACTAGAAGGCAATTTCGATCAAGAAGTAACTTTTAGGGCATGATATTGGATGGGTAAAAATAGTTTTACTACTTCGAAGTTTTACTTTGAAGAAATATAATCTTCAAATTTACACAAACACACACACACATACATAAACAAGTTTAGTAGGAATTCAGAACACTAAATCCCGGAATAGTCAAACTTTTAAAAAGACAAAACAATTTATTTATTAAATTGATTTATTATTTTGAAAATTTGCTTGCAGAAAGTTTTAACTATCAAAACTTTCAAAAACTATCAAAACAATTTATACAATTTTTAAACTTAATTTAAAAATTGTATAAATTGATAAAGGGTTGTTCTTGTTGATTTGTTTAAAGGGTTGTTCTTGTTGATTTGTATAAAGGGTTGTTCTTGTTGATTTGTATAAAGGGTTGTTCTTGTTGATTTGTATAAAGGGTTGTTCTTCTTTTAATTTGAAAATGTTAGTTACTTTTAACCATGTAAAGTTTTTAACTTTTTTTTAACAATTCATATTTTGTCAATGTTTTTGTGGCTTTTTTTTAGGGATACGAATTCAGAGTCCGGAGTCCAGGAGTCCCTCTTATTAACCGGAGTCCAGAGTACTGCGCATTATAAAAATATTAGGGACTCCGCGACTCCGGGATTTTTTTTTAATTTTATATCACCATATAATCGTTTCCTAATGTTCCCTTCTTTTTGAGCAAAGAAATAAAATCAAAATAAATTAGTAATTTTTTACTGTATAATGGAAACTTTATATAGTCTACTCTAGCAATTCAGGGACTATTTCATCTCTAAAAACTCTTAAATTTGGCTCAAAGTCCGAAGTCCAAGGAGCATGGCCCCCACATTCTGAAACAGGGCTCCATATTGGAGCTTTCTGCGGGCCCTTTCCTTAATGGTGCAAACAAAAAGAAAAACATTTTTTTTTTGGCAGATAAAGAAAGGGAGCATTCATAAAAAACAAATTAAATTTGTTATTTAAAAAAAACATCCGCTTTGAAAATCTAAATCATTTTTGTATTTATTTAGAGATTTTTGTTTTAAAAAGGATTAAGTTTTAAAATGTTTTAAAGTTAAATCTTAAATTATAAATTTTTCAAACACTTTTAATTATAAATTTTTCAAACATTTTAAAGGTTTATTCACTTAAAGATTAAGTGCTTTACTTCACTTTACCATGATCTCCTTTTTTTTTATAGTTTTAATTAACTCCTTTAACTAAAACTACAAAAACGACCAAACTTGACCTAATTACATTTAACCTAACTAGATATTTTATTTGTTTGGTTGTAATTTTTTGTTTATCAAAACATTATTTTTATTATTTGTAAAAACATTTATCATATTATCTTATTTTTAAGATTACTTTTTTGAGCTTCAGACATATGTTTGTAAATTTAAGCGTGATGTATTTTAATAACTTGGCGACTTAATAAATCTTTCTTTTGAGACAACATTTAAATCCTGAACAGCAAATACAACAATTAAGGAACAAAACCAACTTTAGAACCATAATATTTTCCAACTATATAAATGTTAGAACTCAAATAATTTTGAAACTAATTTTTTTTGATTCTGAATTAATTTTATAACAAAGTTCAAATAATTTAAACTGATTAATCTGAAAGATTATTGACCAAATTATGTTTACCGATCCAATACCAAGTAAAATCATTAAGAAAAATGCGGAAATGATTTACACAACGGTCCGAAAAGTCTAGAGTTTTGAGACTAATTACTAAGGTTAAGCTACTGTATGTGCGTCGTATTAATATGTACATATTGTGTTTGTTGATATATCCACCAGGCCCCCTTTACTTCCGGTACCAGTGCTAGAGTACCAGCTGCTCCTTCCCTTGTGGGAGTCATGCCAAGAAGTCCTTATTTTTTGACCCCGGAGTCCAGAGTCCCTAAAAATTGATGTCCCTAAACTTCACATATGGCAAAAATAAACGGTACTATAAAAATACAATATGGACAATAAACTTCTATTTAACCTAAAAAGTGTTATTAAATAAAATTCATGATATTGTTATATTTAAATTAATTATAATAAATTAATTTTATCAATGTAAATTATTTTACAATTTTATTACTTATGTAAAGTAATTATACCTATTAAATAGAAGTGTAAGTTAATTAATCTAAATAAATTTTTTTTTTTAAGTAAGTAGGCATAATAAAATTAGTATCTTAGGTGAGCTTGGTTAAGGTGAGCATGGTTTGGTAAAAAAAATAAAGCATATTATTATACTTTTAAAATGTCTTAGTTTTGGATATTTTTTATATGAGTAAACCTCGTTCACCTGAAATATTACCTCAATTAACAGTCGCTCACTTTACCTCGCTAAACAGTCGCTCAGTTTTTCTTGTTAAATTATTATAAAAATTTATAGCCAAAATTTACATTGACATCATGACTTATGAGAAAGCGGGATCAGCTCAACTTAACGTCGGCGGTTAATTTAGACCAGGCTAACAAACTTAAATATTTTTTCTTATATTTAACCTTGTTAACCTTAAATAATAACTATTACAATAAAATGAATGAAAGAAGAATGCATATAAATAAAAAATTACAAATTTGTTGCATATAAAATAAGAACGTGGAGACTTGCAGAAGATCAGATGATCATGTCATCAAGAACCGCTTACAATCGTTACGTATTACAACAATTTTATGTAGATAAAATAAATAAGGCAGTCAAATAAAGTTTATACAAAAACTAAAGTTGGAAGTAAAAATTAACGTTTTATATAAATACTTAAAATACAAGACTTGATAGGTATAAAATGTATATATTAAATTAACATGATACACATAAATAAAATTAATAAAACAAAATTTAAATATACAAGTATATAGTCAAATAAATATTTTTTAAATAAGAATTCGTAAAAACATTATAAATAAATCAAAGCAACCAAATTTAAAAATATATAATTATGTTTTCAATAGAGAAAATGATATTTTTTAATTTCCTTTTAAATGCGAAAAAGTTCCAGTCGTGAGAAAAATCAAAATGTTTCAAAACTATATTCTTCCATAAAAACCCCTTCGAAAAGAAATACAAAACTTGCCTAAATTGGTTTTGAAAACTGGTTAAAGAAGGAAATTATCATTTCTTAAATTATATTTATTTTTTTCTTTTAAGGAATATAAATTGTAAAAAGAAACCGGGGCTCTACGAGTTTTACATTTAAACATAAAACACAGTACATTAAAAATATTTTGTTAAAATATATTTAAAATATTAATTTCAATAAAAAAAGGCTTAGCATGTGAAAAACGGTCAATAAAATTAATAAGACGTGCAGCATATTTCAGTTGGCGATGAAGAGGTTCTAATTTACTTTTATTAACACTACCCTAAGCCGCATTTACATAGTTTATGTGGCAATGAATGAATGAGTGATATAGTTAAGTTAAAATATGTTTATTTAACATGCTTGTTGGTATATATAATATACCTATACTTTTCGAAATTTTGCAGGTAATGTTTTCGATATGTTTTTTTCCATGTGAGATTTTCATCAATTGAAACTCCTAAAAAATTTATACATGTTGCTCTCTTAATTAGAACGCCATCAATAAAAAGAGAAGGAAGCTCGATTAGACATTTTTTAAAGTTTGAATAAAAAAGAGACCATTTTGATTTTTCAATATTCAGAGAAAGTTTGTTTGATTTAAACCATTGAGAAACTTTCATTAGTTCATTGTCCATAAAAGAAAATAGTATCGTTATGTCGCTATAAGATAAAAAAGTTTTTGTGTCATCAGCAAACATAACTGTCATCAAATTGGATGCTTCATAAAGGCCGTTTATGTAAATGAGAAAAAGGAGAGATCCTAGTACAGATCCTTGAGGAACTCCGCAAGGTATTTCCAATAATTGAGATAGCGATGATTGGTCGAAATGAACAAATTGTTTTCTATTTTGTAAAAAACTTTTTATCAGCTTAACAAAGTTTCTTGCGATTCCATAATATTTTAGTTTTTTGAAAAGGATTTTATGATCAATTATATCAAACGTATTTGATAATTCAACAAAAAAGCCTAAAGTAAATTTGAACTTTTTAAATGAATCTGTAATATACTGAGTTATTTTTAATATAGCGTTCTCAGAAGATATTTTTCTTAAACCCATATAGATTTTTATTTAATATATTATTTTGAGACAGATGTTGGAAAATTTTGTTATAAAGAGTTCTCTCTAAAATTTTACAAAAAACAAAGAGAGCAGAGATAGGACGCTTATTACGGACATTCAACAACTCTCCTTCTCTTAATATTGGTGTAACTTTTGCTATTTTCAACTGATCAGGAAATATTCCTTGATTAATTGAACATTTAAATACATTTTTTTATGGTTTCATATGAGGTAATAACCACGTTTCCGCTATCATCATCATGACCTAATGCTTTATTTGACTTGAACATTTTAAATGCTTTATCAAACTTATCAAAAGATAATTCAAAAGAATCTCACATGACACTAAAGGAAAATTAAAATTATTCATTTTTTTGTTTCGGTTGGAATTTTTTTAACTAAATTTTTTGCAACTGAAATAAAAAATGTGTTCATTTTATCAGCTATCACTCTCGGATCATAAAAAATTTCATCATTAATTTTGATGGCATTTGGTAAAGAATCTGTTTTTGATTTCTTTCTGCCTGTAATTTCTCTTAAAAATTCTTATGTGTATTTTGAATTTTGTTTATGTTTTTCTAGTAAATTTATGTAATAATTTGTTTTTAGAATGATTTATGCGATTCCAATGAAGTAAAGATAATTGTTCCTTGAATGCTTTACAACTTGTTTCTGTAAAAAATCGTTTAATGAGAAGTTCATTTTGATGGAGCAGTTTTATGTTTATAGAATAATATAGTTTATAGAATAATATAGTAGAAAGAGATCTGAGGCGTCACTTTTAATTATGCCTCTTTTATAGATAAGTTAAAAATATCATGTTTAATTATATTGTCTAATAATGAGGCTGATGATGATGTAACTCTAGTAGGTTTGTTTATTAACGGTATCGCTCCATTTTCAAAAACATTATTATAAATATCTTTTTTTTTTATGTTGTTGTTAGTGTGGTAATCGTAGCAATTTAAATTAAAATCACCAATTATTAAGTTGAATTTCTTTTTATGTATACCTTTTTTAAGTATATCATTTTGAAAGAATTCATTAAAATTTTCTATTACGCCTGATGGTGGGCAATAAGAACAACTAAAAATTATATTTTTAGAATTTTGGGTTATAATTTCAATAGTCAAAACCTCTTTACCGCCATCAAAAACAGTTAAATCAGGCCTAATAATGAACTGCAAGGATTCAATAATGTAAAAAAGAACACCAACACCTTGCACTTTAGTTTTAAGCGCTAAAGAAATTATAATAAAACCTGGAAGGTTGAAATTTGAATTTTTTACATCTTCAGAGCTACACCGCTAATTATTCTTGGCATAAAAAACAAAACTAATCATTCAAATCCACCAAAGCTAAACGCTTAGTTTGTTTCACTTCCTTTCTGCCAGATTGTGCAAAAGCTTCTTTTGTCGGTGGTTTAGCAACAAGGTTGAAGCTTTTTTTTCAACTATAGAAATCTTCTTTTTACGGGCAGGATTTTCAATTAGCTCAGTGAAACTTCTATTAGAAATCTAACTGAGAATCATTAGCCATAGACGGTCCAGGTTGGTACGGTTATGTGAATGCAGCCATATATAGTCCAGTTTGGCTGTCTAAGCTTACATCTGACGATAACCCATGTTAATCAGCTATTAATGGATCTATTATAAAATTTACATTATTCTGAATGAATAATGGATCATCAGTTGAAAGACAGTGGTGTGCAAAAATATTGAATCTGGAATTGTTTTTTTGTTGAAAGAAAAAATTCCAGTAGCTCTAAACCCACTAGCAATATTAGTTTAGTTTATTTTTTTTGTCTTATTACAAAACACCGCGAGAGAGCATTTAATCAGGAAGTTCACGTGTCCTTTCTTACCAATGTTATTTATTGAGACATACTTTTGTTTCATACAAGTGCATCCCAGAGCTTAAAAGATCTTGTTAAGATCTTAATAATAAATAAATGTGAGGAAAAACTACAAATCTTATAAACATCTTAACAAGATCTTGCTAAGATTATAGTAAGATTTAGATTAAGTTACATTTTCCGAAAATCTCTTTCGGTCGTCGGTGATTTATAATGCGCCAATTTTTTAACTGTTGTTGCAGATGATCCGAGAGAGTTTTTTTTAACATTTTTTACTTGAGTTTGTTTTTAATTTTTTTGCAAATAATAGATCTAGTCTAAGATTATATCTGACTTTTAAAAAAAAAAAAACTTAATTTCATCTAACGGATAAACTATGTATCCTAATCAAAAATCAATATCTTTCCATTTTAATTTATATATAAATATGTATAACTTATATAATATATATATACATAATATATATATATATATAATATATATATAGATATATATATATATATATATATATATACATATATATATATATATATATATATATATATATATATATATATATATATATATATATATATATATATACAGTAAGAATGCTGTAAATTTTTTTAAAATGCTTAAATATGTCCTAATGTAATAAAGTATGTCTAATATAATGCAATTTTTAGTTAAATTCAATATGTTTTTAGAATATGAGGAACATGATGAACACAGAACAAAAACTTGTTAATGGTTGCAAATACAAAAATGCAAGTATGTTATTTGTGGCAAAATTACCTTATTATGGCAAATCATGCGGATAAGTTAGCAAAAACAAGCTCTTTATTAAAAGTGTAAGATTTTAATTGTTTAATTGTAATATATTAAATATTATATAGTATATGCGTTGCTAATAATGATGTTATACAGACTATAGTTAAGATTTATTTATTATATTGATTTTTAATTGTTTAAGGAAAAGTACATACCCCAATAACTTCCCATACCGTAACAACTGTGAAATCAATTTAAAATAATTAGTTTCAATATTTTAAAAATATAAGCAATATTTTGTTTTTAGAATATGTATAAAGTTTATGTGGAAGTTATTATAGGGTGTCAGCCAGATCAATGGAAATCAGGGGATACAGGATTCTGCAAAAAAATCAGGGAATAATCAGATAAATCGGGTTGACTTTTGAAAAAATTAGGGGGAAATCAGGAATGTGGCAAACTTACATGACGTACGGCAGTTTTATGTCATATGCCTAATTTAAAAATTTATTCAGCAGATTTTTGTTATGACCTTCTATTGATAATTTGAATGCTGCTTGTAATTATATTTATATATACTTGCACTAAAGCAATTTCCGAAAAGTGGATTCAAGTGGATTTTCTCTGAAGTTGAGCTGTCGTAGCTTTAAATTAAGTCAGCAAAAGCAGGTTGAGAATCAGGGAAAAGTCAGGGAAATCCATTTTATATTATTTGGCGGACACCCTGTATTATATTTAATTTCTTTTCTTAAGGAAAACAACATCTTCTATACCCTGGAACAATGGAAGAAGAATATAAATAATTGTAAGTTGTTAAATATTACATTTATTTGAAGACTACAAGGCAAAACCCACATTTTTTCATGTTATTAATTTAATAAAATAGCTTTTTTTATCTAATGAAATTAGTCTTATAAATGTTATATATGACTACTAGACAATTTCTGTACACGATCATATTCAAACACCTCAGTTATGTATAATAACTTTTTATTTATAATGTCAGAAGTAATAGTTAAGCACCAGTGCACGCTGAAAAAGATGCATATACACAAATTAATGCCACTAGATGCACGAACATGTAAAACTGTTGTTTTTACTGTATAGTCTTCAACAGTGCTAAAAAGTCTTACTCTTTAGTGTTGTTCTTAGTCTTGAGTAATAACTTTTTTTATTTATTTTTTTAAATTAACTTTAAAGTTGATAACAGTTAGTTAAAAATAAAAATAATAATTTTTCTTCTTTAAACTATAGATTCAGGAGGGTGTTAATATATGCATCATTGTTGGAAACGAATAAAACAATAATAATTTAGCATAAAATCTCTTGGTGCAGAAAATTTAAAATCTTACAAAGTCGATCCGAAGATAAATTATACTGGTAAAAACACTAGAAAAAGCTACCATAAACAATTTTTTGTAGACGCAACGCAATTGTAAAACGCTTTAGTGAACATACACAATTGTAAACGCTTAAGTGAACTGGCTTTTGACACAGCTGTAAGCGGTATCAATGAGATGGAACTTGATTTAAAACAGAAGTATTTAAACAGTTAAACTGCGCGCAGTTTTATATTGCACAGTTTTATCACTTATGAAAAAGTTCACTTTCATTATTTGTGTTTTGTTATTTGTGTTTTGATTTGTAAACACTTGATAAAAACTTCAGTCTATAATGTTTTTTATGAGTATTAATATACTTCATTGGTAATACCTCTTTTTAAGGTTCTAAAATACAATTTTCTCATTTAAAGTGTCTATGCAGTATGGAATAGTCTTGCATAAGTGATTTGTTGTATTATATATTAGATGTATATGTATTACATATTCTGTTAACATGAGCATATTGTATTTATAATGTATTTATATGTTATTGTGATTATAAGTTTGTTTTGAGAAAAAATTATTAAAGTACTTAATTGTTTTATTAATTAATTTTCTACGCAAAAGTGGAATTTAGTAGGATCGGAATAAATACAAAATAATCTTATAAGATCTTACAAATCTTACTAAGAATTCTTACTATATATTGGAAATCTTACTAAGAAATTAAGATTAATATTACTAATCTTCTTAAGATCTTTCGTTTCTTACAAATCTTGCTAAGAAATCGCACGAAAACTTACAAATCTTAATAAGATCTTTCTAGTTTTTTTGCACGTCTTGCAAGTCTTACTAATCTTACGAAGATTCTTAATAGGAAATCTTATTAAGATTTGCAAGATCTTAATAAGATTTCCTAATAAGAATCTTAGTAAGTCGCTTTAGGATGTCTTTCCAAATCGTTTCAAATAGAAGCAGTTCCATCAACACTTAGAAGAATATTACCATTACACTTTTACTTATTGAAGTACCAAGAGCATGTTGAAAATGTAACAATTGTTACATTTTCAACATGCTCTTGGACAATGAGATGAACTTTCTTAGTTCCTTGCGCTGCTAATACAGTGTGTTGTTGATGCACTGTTGATGCACTGTAAGACGTGGTTCTTTATTATCCTTGTTGTAAATGCATTTAGGCTTATTTAAAAAGGCCTTCTGCTTCAATTGAGTTTTTAAGTTTTGAAAATAGTCTTGCATAATAAAAGACATTTTTTTGAGCCCTGGCTGGATTTATAAACTGTGCATTTCTGCGGCTTCTATCAGGTTGCCATCTTAAAAAATTTCTGCACCAGTTTTTTCCAGCCAGCTTTTGAAATGCATTAAAACTGTGTTTGATATTATTAACTTCAATAAAATTATATAGATAGGACTTAAACAGTTTAATTATTACTTACATTTCAATATGAGACACTCTGGTTATGGTAGATAATAGTTCTTTTTCATGATGTAACAAAGGTGTGCCTTTCTTCCAAATGACTCTTTATTAGAACCCGAAATAAGATGATTCCTGATTGTTTTTTGTTTACTTTGCTCTAGATGGTGCCATTATATTGAACAAATTTGAAAACTATGACTGAAACTTAAAATAATTGTTATAGATATTACCGTTACTTGATATAATTATAAAAACCTATAAATTAGTAAATTATATACAGCACAATTAGTCACATTATAATATAGCATATAGGCCTGGTTCCTAAATATGTTATAATTATACTAAAGTTAAGTATTTTTAATGTTTGCAACTGGTGTGAGCCAGTGAGTGTGGTACTAACACTGTTAAGAACAGTGTTAATACCAACATTCTTTTGTATTAACAGCCAATTTGGTTGACTACTGCTCATCCAGCAATCAAAGTCTGCTTTAATACTGTTAACTGGTTATTGGATATTCGGCTTTTTCTATTAAATCAATTTCACCCTTTCGAATAGGTTTAAGAAAATATATTATCAAACATTTAAAGTATAGGGCTGTCCAAAAATTACGTCAACAAAATAGGGGGAGGGGGTCTGAATTATTTTGACATTTGTTGACATGGGAGAGGGAAGAAGGTCAGAACAAGTTGACGTCAACAATGTTACTTTTTTTAATAACTTTAGTTACATAAAAAAAAAAGGAAAATTAGGCAGCGTTTGCAGTCCTGCAGTTACTCGCTAAACCTTTATTATTTTAATAAAGCTTTTTATATTCCTGCTTTTTGATAACCGCGTTGTGCTTTAAAAAACGTGTTATGTTTTAAAAAGATCCGACACGTACAAAACTAAATTAGCACAGACAAGATGTTTACTCGTAAATCAACATAGCGGCCGTGGCGCAGTGGTTAGAGCGCTTGCTTTATAAGCAGGAGATCGAAGTTAAAAACGAACTGTGGACATATTTTCGCGTCACCGTAAGGAAAGAGGCGTGAACTTTCTAATTATGGTGGTAATATAGTAATTAAAATTGAAAAAATTATTATTTTAAAAGTTCATTTTTTTACCTATAAAATTATAATAGATTCCTAATTTATTCTTAGATTGCAAAAATAACTATGGTATCTACATTTAATCTGTTAAAATGATTCAGTACCAGTTTTTATTTATAGCAACGCTTAGATTTTTTCGTTGCTACGCATTTTTGCAATGTAACTATACCACAAAAATGCAATAAAAACACCTTTATACTGACTGTATAAATCACAGTAATTATTCTCATATTGCTTTTTTTTTATTGACTTGATTTATGCGTGTTCATTGCGCACAGGACAGTTATTTGTACAACTGTATATTCTTGTCAAGGTTATTTGTGAGTCTTTTTTTTTTAATCTCTTGTTTAAATAAAGTGTTATGGATGAATCAAATAGGAAAATATCTTCAAAAAAGCTTTACCAAATGTAAAATCAAAGTTTCATGAAAATAGTGATAAAAGGGTTTACATTTTTAAAGAAACAACCCTGTACTTTTAGACTGAATTCAATTTAAAGTATTCTAGGCTTATCTTCTTTCAATAAGTTGTCGAACAAAAAAGTTGTACTGGATTTCTTAAGTATAAATGAAGATTTTAACCCTTATTATAAGATTAATTGCACCTTAAAACAAAGTTATGCTTCTTAAATGTCTAGAATGTAAAGACTTTGTAAATTTACAATTTGATTTAAAAAAAAAATAAACCTAGGTATTGGACTACAAACTTGTTGCAATGGTTTTTAATGAGAAACTGTTTATTTATTTATCTAATAATATTGCTAAAAAGAACTTTAAAGAAAACAAAATGATCTAGTTAAACATGTGTTTGACCACTTGACATAAACCCTAATGTTGTAGCATTTTGTGAATTGAGTAAAAGATTGCCATCAGTTTTGTATGTCCATCAAAAGGTTCGTGTTACAATCTCCAATCTAAAAAATTAGCTGCAAAAATGACATATAATTGATTTTTTTAATTCTAGCTATTGTGTACTCTAGCAAACCAATACTTATAGTCATTTCTTCTGATGCCTTTTCCTGAAAAATGTTTACATGGAAAAAAACAGAGTTCCAATGAATCGCTAAATCAAATTATATGAGGTATCTAACTGTATGTATGACATTTAGTAATAATGGGCAAAATTGTAGTTTATGTAAGGACACCAAACAAGTCTCAGATGCAGAAAAGCAACCATATGAAAAATGTAACCATAAACCAAAAGTGAAAAAAAAAAATTATTAGAAATACAAAATAGTTTTTGTAATCAAAATAAAACAATAGTTGGTGTAATGTAAAAAAGTAAAGATTTTTGAACTTAGTTTGTTTCCTCTTGTCTTTTTTACTTGCATTTTTCTCAAAATCGTGTTTTTTGGGCTGGCAACGGAGATATTTTCAAAACTATTTATCAAATTGATTTGAAATTTGGCCCACTTAATTATCGTATTATTATTTACAATATACACTAGAATAAAGTTTACTGCTTCTTTCGTTTAATATTTTTTAAAGATTTTGTAATTTTTTATCGAGTTTTGGACCTAACTGAAATATTTAAGTCTACGACACAATGAAGCCTATAATATATCACCAGCCAAAATTTCAATCATAAATTATGAACGGTTGTTAAAAAATCTTCGTCGCCCATTACCCCATTTTTTGACCTTTAATGATTAATTAATAATAATTATAGAAAAGTTTGCAATTTTGAAAACATTTTTTTAGCTTTAAATAGTATATTATACAATTTGAAAAAAAAAAAAACATTTCTAAAAGTTGAATACAAGTTTTTTTTTAATTATTGTTTTACCACCTTAAATGCACTTCCGCGGTGCTCTGTGACAAGGCCGTTAGGTTATCTTGGGACATCTAAATAGCAAAAATAAAAAAATAAAAAAAATTTTTTTTTTTAAAGTTGTTGTTGGTTAGTCTGCTATACAAACAAAAAAGATTTATGTAAGTACTTGTTCTATATTGTATTATTTAACGTTTATACCAGGGGTCGGCAAAATGCGGTCGATGCGGCTCATTAGATTCATGCACAAATATTAATATAATACTAAAATAAAGGTTTAGAAGATGATTTAAAATGAAGATGTTGGTAGCTTTAAAAATTGTCGAGTTTTTTCCATTTTTTTAATCATTCTGAGACAGATTGCGACACATTTTTTTAATTATTATGTTTTTAATGTTACATATAGAAACTTTTGTTTACTCAGTGTTAATAGGGGTGTCAAAAATTGTGAAAACGTCTGCTCATGTACCTGTCAAATGGTTGGGTACCCGGATACCTATTAAAAAAACCATAACTCAATCGGTAAAAAGAAGAACAGTACTTGTCCAATATTTTCATTTCGAAATAATCAATGTTTAAGTTTTAAACATTTATAGTTTATAAACTAATTACTTTGGATGCCAGTTATTTTAGCAGGTGTTTACTCTATTCCCTAAGGACCTGTTAATATAGTGGTACTTCATAGAAAAAAAGTTGTTTTTGCTACAAAAATTAAATAAAATCATTGGACAAGTACTATTATTCCTCACAACAAAATTTTTACGAATTAGGGAAAAAAAACTGCGAACTTTACGTGAAAAGCTATGCTTTATTAAACAGTTAAGTATTTAAATTAACAAATAATACTCATTGCAATAAAAAAAAAAGTTAATTATCTTCCTCCACGCTGCCGGTTGTTTTCCATGAATATATTTTTTATAAAACTCAGTAGCGTTTGTGGGTATGTAACGTTCCAGCTTTTCAATATCATTGATCTCTTTTTCGTTTATTGCAACAGGTTCCTGATAAACTTTCTTGGTGGGCAGTTGTTGCTCAATTCGATTTTTTACAAGTTTAAAAAATCTGGATCATTGTCCATCTGTAAAGTCATCTGTTGTCACATACCCAGGCAATGCAATGTCATAAACAAACATTTTATAATCCGATACAGAAAATGCACGATTGCGTATGTTGTATCTGATGGATTTTGGGGCTTTTTTATGAACAGTAGACCACCAATCTTTGAAATTTAAATTTCCTCATGCGTGATCTTCTTAACCGCAAGTGGTTTGGAATTTTTTTTGCTACTGACTATCAAATCAATAGACTCATTCACAAGGTAGATGCGATTATGCTTTCGTATATTTCTTTTGATAGTACCAAAGTCTCTAAAAGAGGAAAGAAATATGTATCCCCGCGCAGAAATATAATGATAAATTTTTTTAAAACGCTTTCCAGCTTGTAGAGCTACCAGAAATTGAACAAGGGTATGGTTTTTATTTTGCCCAGGGCAACCATGAGAGAACAGATGAAGTTCTTGAACAGAATCCAAAATTTTTGTAAAGATATAGTTTTGTAGAAAGGTACATACATCATTTGGGCCTTTCAGGCCTGTTCTTAGTGATAAACATAACAGTGGCCCGTATTATTTCCCAGATTGCGAGTTTTAAAGGTATTTACCCAAAGCTGACGAGAGTAAAACACCTCCTGAACAGGTAAATGCGGAAGAGGGAGGTTTTGCATGAAGTAAAAAAACACGTTTGGATTTGTATTAAAAAGATTAGTTACGTTTCTGATCTTATTATAAAATTTTATTACCACGTCTTTTGTGAACCAGGAGCTGCGCTGCCGCCACTGTATTAGCATTGTTTTTAAGTTTTTGTCGCTTATTCTTGATCCCAAGTTCTCAAAATCTGAGCACACGTCAACTTAACTTTTTTACTAAAATGACATTTTTTAGACTTGGGAGCATTCTAGTAATAGAACCTATTAAACTTGATTTTGCGCGATATTAGAATTGATTAGAAAATTAGTACTAATCCTGGACAAGTATTGCTTTTCGACTAGTTTAAATTAACTTTATGGCAAAAATTAATAACTGAAAGATGGACCAGTTTGTAGTACATAGAGAGATGGAAATAAGTTAAATGAATTTTTAAAATAAGTGCAAAGAACAAAAAATAGACTAGTACTGTTCTTATTCTCACCAATTTATTTTGTAAAAGTTGTTTTTATCAACAGTCAATAAAAACTTTTAATTCAATGATGTCATTTATTTAGATTTGTCTTTTTTCACTTGTACTTAATTTTTGTTTTGCTTTAAGTGCGCAGGTTACACAAGTCTGTTTAAAAATGTTAGCATGTTAAAAATTTGCCAAATATCCACGCCGTTGATTGAACATTTGCCCAGCAGTCGATAAAGCGCACTCTGATAGCACTGAAGTTGCAAGTATGCATATGTACTTTCATGATTATATCTTCTTTTTTCCAGGTTTTGAAAGAGTTTTTTCCTAAAGACAAACTAATAAACAAGTTGAAGAGGCTCTTAAGTAGAGGAAGATTTAAGTAAGTTGAAGAAGATTTACAGAAAGAAAAACATTGTACTAAGGAATAATAATATTCATTGAGAAATATTAAGTATCTGAATCAGAAAATTAAATAATTTTCCGACCGTTTTGTTGAATGTTCTCAGAAATTCTGATGGTTATAAAGAAATGATAACTATTGAAATTTTTATCAACAAAATCTTCGTTAACATACCAAGTTAATTTGTATAATAAAATTAATGATTTTTAACTTAAAAATAAAAGAAAAACAGCTACCCGTCATTTGATAAAATATTACCCAGGCAGTAACCAACAGGCGGGTATCCAAGTTCCCGGGTACCTGTCGACAGCATGGATCAATTAAACATCGTTGAATCCAATAGTAAAAATTATTTTTTCCTAAAACGATAAGAACTGTCTATTGTGCTGGTGGTTTTTAATAACTTATTTGAATACTTCATTTCTTAATTTTAAACTTGATCTTTCTCAACATTATTTTTTTTGATAAGTATATTCTTTATCACTAAAAATAATGTCTTTATACTACTAAGTCTGCTATTTTAGATCTCTTAATTTTTTTTTTAATTTTAGACTCAGCCACTAGCTCCACTATTATACTAACATTGCTCAAATTTTCTTCTTTAAATGTTCATGTAATCTATAGATATTTAAGTTCTTGTAACATGAACTTTTTCAACTTTACTTGCTGTGTCAGAAAAAAATATTTGTTTCAAATTTAAACAGTTTTTGTTTATTTTTTCAATTTTTTCTCTGATATGTTAGTAACTAATAAAATGTATATGTTACAAGTAAAATATAACCAATATAAAAATATAAAAACTAAATTGATGTAATGCCAGGATACCACCATAAGCTGTTCAAACTGTACTCCAAATAAAATATTTACAAGAATTTCTTTGAAACTGCCGATCTTGATGTTTTTTGAATTTTTTCAGAATTATACTTTAGATAATATTTTTTACCATACTATGCTATAAGATAATTATGAAAACTTATTTAATTTTTATATACTATAAATTAAATGCTGTGTTTTTTTTTTTGTTCTTGCCTAATTTTTTTAAAACTTAAATTCTAAGTACGTTTACTTAGAGGTAGGCAAAGATTTAAATAAAAATATTTGCAAACGATGGCAATTTTTATTAAGATTGAGTTTTCGTAAATAGTTTCAGAATTTTTATAGAAAATCATTGACAAAAGAAAGATTTCACCGTGCAATGTTTTGGTAGTTTCTAGATTGTGTTAGTAATTTATACATTGTCACGTTTTTTTTTAAATTTTTAAATTGTGTTAGGTTAAAGTTAATGCGGATAATGGAGGTCGTGATTTTACAATCTTTGCTGATGTTGGAAATGGTAGTTATAAGGAGGGTCTGGGAGTCATAAACATTCCAAACCACTATAAAAATGATGTGCATCCTAAATAGGACGTTACTCACAGGTATATGTGGACTTAAGGCAATTGATTTTTTGAACCTAATATTTATAATTATATATTAAAATAGCATCTAATTCTTTTAAAATTTATACGAGCTAATTGTTGGTATACATCTTCTTTGAATATCAGGTAGTATATCTGATTTTGGCAAAAGAGTAATTAGTAAATAAAATCCACTAGTTAGAATTGCTTCAAGCACAGAAGAATGCTACTAGAAATGTAAGAAAATATGGAAAAAAGCTGGTTTATCAGAGATATCATACAAACCATCTGCTGATTTAAATCTGCTTAGCATAAATGTCGGACTACAGTAGTACTAAGCCCCAATAAACTAGTAGGATCTTTGATTTTAGCATTTTTACATTACTATACGTTATGCGTTATTTTTTAGGTTTATATGTTCTGACATTAAAAATGTTATTTTATAAGCGTTGTGTCAATATTATCTGGAATAAATTGACCGGTGGAGAGCTAATAAATGTACACTTTTTTTGAAAAAACATGGCTTTTTAAAACAAAGTGGATCTTACTTAAAAATCATAGTGGATGCTTTTAAAGTTAATGATATATTTAAAAATAATATATACATTTTTAAATACAATATATTTTTTAATTTAAAGTAAGCAGGACCCCAGAATTAAAGACTACTCAAACTACCAAAAAAACTGAAAGAAAATCTTTTAAATAATCTTCGAGAATATTGTGATGCCCTGGATGCTCTTGACGTGGTACCTCACTCTGAATTTGTAAAAAATTTATTAAACAGTTTTGATACTGATATAAAAATTTTCGAGCAGTTTAATAGTGCGTTAGACCTATCAACTAAGTCAACAAAGCTTCATATTTTAATTAGCCATATAACACCATATCGCACGGAGAAATGCGATGCTCTGGAAATCACTAGTGAGCTAGCTGGAGAGTCTCTTTATTCAAAGCTTTCAGGTATTTCAAGGTGCAGGTTACTCGAAGATACTTCAAGGTACTGACTATCATCATGATACATGTCAAGAAAAAAATTGGTTGAGTTGTTTTGATTTACTTTAATAAACGAATTTAACTTAACAGTCATATATTTTTTAAATGTACGAAATTGTCTGCATTTTATATAATAGTAATGATAATTATTGCTGTTAATTTATTATTATTACTTTTTTGCTTTTTTATTAACAATTGCCATTATTAGTTAACTAATTATCGCTAATATTAATTAGCAAAATCTATGTTAATATATCGTAGATAGCGTTTTTTATTTGTTTTTTTGTAAAATACCATATTTCACAAGGACGGAATGCTACAACTTTTTGAAAAAATATTTTTGGACTCACTAGGCATAAAGTCATTAACATATGTAAACAATTTTTTTTTTTTAATTTTTATAACCTGAAATTAGTTTAGCAACACAGTTTTATCTGTTTATTTTTTATATAGGTACACAGATACGCTTGTAATTGATTCGGATGCAACGTATTTTATTGTTTTAGACATAAAAATAATTCCTAGCATGTCAAATAAAACTTTGGAAAAATGGCGAAAATTAGAGCTTTGAAAAAAAGACTCTAAAGTTAACCCTCGCCCCTCCTTCCTCTCGCTGAAAACGTGAGAGGTACAAGAAGATAAATTATTATTATGCAATACTTTGAATTTATATCCATCAATAGTTTCATAAAATTATCTAATACCATTAAAAAATTATTATCATACAAAACTTGTAACTACGTCAAGTATGGGGATTCAAATTTTATATGGTCATAATTTTTATTTATCAAAACACATTAGTATTGAGAATGATGTAAGTCCTTATGTTTTGGTTTTTGCCTTATAATTCTTTTTTATTGTAATTTTGTATTATAAGTTCTGAAAGGAGAAAGACTGACAATACTTTCTTTTTACTTAATCTGGTTTATAAGGTGCTTTAAAAAAACTTATCGGTCTTGCTACAGAGCTCAACAGAAGAGCATTTAACTATGAAGTTCGCGCCCCTTTCTTTACCGATGTAGCCAATATGTTCAAACTGGCATCGAACCTTGCTCTCAATTTTAAAGCGCAGGCTCTAACCACAACGCCACGGCTGTTTTACAACAGTAGACAAATAATGGCTTAACCTAAAAAAAGCTAAATTTTTTCTAACCTCTCATCAAAACCAGTAATAATAATATCTGAACTATTTTCTTTTTAAATCTAATAAAGTTTTTTTTTGAAAAGTTATTTACCTATACTTTTTCAATAAAATTTTCAGGGATGTAATTCGTTTTTGAATTTTTATCTTCATTAGATATTCAATATCACCTAAAACCAGTGTTAAAAAAAGGTTGGTAAATAAACATGAATAAACATGAAAAAACAATATTTTTCATGTTCGTCATTGTACCTACTTTTTTGAAGTGTTTTGTCTGAATATGGTTTAAACTATTATTTTTTCAAACCTTTTTAGGTAAACTTTAGTAAAACACTTATAGAAATTTTTTAATTTGTTGTCATCAGTAAAAAATAGTCTGACTTATAATATGTCGTGCAATAATAGTTGTATAATTATAATTGTATGTAATCTATGAATAGAAATTTCTATTTAGTTAAGCCTATTTAGTTAAGCTTATTTAGTTCTTTTCTATTTAGTTCTAGTAACTCTGTTTAGTTACGCCATAACACTTAAATTTACAGCATACCTGATTTAAAAACTTTATAATGTACTAAGTTGGCCTGTAGGAGCAAAAATTATAATAGAGGGGTGGGGGAGCAGTACTACCCCAAAATAGTTTTAATGACCTTTTTTTTTCTTTCTAAGTCATTTTTTCAGTCAATTTCTTCAAAATTATTTAATTGAAAAGTTATCGGAGGGGTAAGATGGGGGGGTGCCCCGCCGCCCCATCCCCCCTTTCCTTTCCGCCCTAGTTGTTACGGGCTTGCTAAGTTAAAAAAAAAGTGTTGTCCAACTTGGGATTGCAACGACGGGAGGATTGAGAAGCCTTGGACCACCATTTTTTAATTTTTTCAAAATAAAATATAAAAAGTTGTTTAAATATTTTTTTTTGCATCCCATAAAAAAACCGGCGACGAAATTCCTGCACATTTCATCATTGCATCAATATTCCAAAGCATTTCTTTTACTAAAAGTCATAAAGTTATACTGAAAAAATTATTAAGTGAAAAACCTCATAAAAAAAACTGGTTGATAAGATTAGTTAGGAAAAAAAAAAGACTTTTTACAAAATGTTTTTATTTTTTTATTATTTAATTCATGCCAATCGATTTTCTCAGCATAAATACTTAAATTATTTTTAGAAAACATTGTTTTTGCGTCCTGGAAGTTTTTGCAGCAATTTTGGCGACTGAAATAGTAGGATAATCTGATCCGTTCCACTAGCTCAAGCAGTTTTGTTGACGCTCTGTTTTCAAGTTTGTTCTTAATATATATAAAGCATTTGAGATAAAAAGGATAAGACAATTTAGGCAATAATTGACCAACTCATGAAAGGCTGCATCTCCAGAACTGAAGATTATTATGAACAAACTGTTCAAAATTACTTTCAACAGACTTATTGCTGCTCAATCTTCATTTTTTAATAGTTATACTTCTTTATTTTTAGAAAAAGTAGAATTATGGGTTATGCATTTCTGTGGTGATTTGAATGAAATAAAGAGTGTTTGGTATTTTCTTTGACAAATTATTTGTTTTAAACAAAAGTTAAAAAAAGACAAGAAGAATACAATGAATTTTCTAAAGACTTTTAAATGGTCTTTTATATAAATTAGGACCAAAAGAGAAGCAAGAGCTGATATTTTTAGTTTTAATAGGCTAATTTTCCACGCTAATAGGAAAAAATATTAATTTCAACATTATACCTAACTACTAAAATAAAATAAAAAAATCCTATCTAGAAAACAACTTTCCCTCGCAATCACTCTGGTAAACAATATAATGTAATGTATGAAATTGCAGTTTTAGTGTTACAAACTAATATGACAATAGAACATCATAAATATTAATATTTTTTTATCGTGTTTACATATTAGTCTAAATATAGCATAAAGAATAAACACGCCATAGTATGAAAACAAAGTATAGTGATAATGTAGCGGTATGAAAAGATTTGTCGGATACTGAATACGTTTAACTAAAAAAAAAAAACATATTTTACCTTTCTATTTTTGAAAATCTATCTTTCAGTAAATATTACAAGCAAAGTATCATTTTAAATAATTTATAAATGAAAATAAATAATAGCATTTAAACGTTCAAAACTTTTTGAGCGTGAAGTTCTTTAGCTTTTTTTTTCTTGTCATAACGAGGTAAAACATTAACAGATACAATATTTGATATATCAGCATTATACGAACTTAATATAAATTCTTTAGTTTCCTTATTCATTTTCAATTTTTTCCATTCTACTTGCATTTTCAAGGATTTCGAAACTATTTATTTGTTTCCATTTACAAGAATGTAGAACATTCTCCTCAAACTTAAATAGATTGAGATTCAAAACAAAACAATAAAAAAAAAATTATATTAAATTTAACATCATTTTTTAATATTAAAGTATTTATTTGTTTAACAACATAAACATTTTAATTAGTAGCTTAACCAATATTGTTATTAAAGAAACAATTTGAAAAAAAGGCGATTGCTAATTAGAGAGTAAGGTTCAGCATCAACAAGATTACCATGCTATTGATAACATGTTACCCAGTACTACCTACTTAATGACCTGCAACCTTGTTGAATTTGCTTTACTAGGCAAAGGGTATGATACTTTGCAGCCTTGTTGAATTAACTTTACTAGGCAACAAGTTAAGAGTAGCAAGCAAAGATGCGTATATCTGAAGCTGCATAAATCCAAAATAATTGTAAAAAGTTACATAAATTGACTTAAAGGTTACATAAATAAAATACATAGTTTTTTTTAACGTAACAGTATTAGAGTAAGAATAAATTATTATGATAATTATGAAACACAAAAAAGTTGGAGCAATTTTTTCTTCTGCTTTTTATCTTTTATACAAGTTTTAGCAATTTTTATAACATTTAAGTTTATAAACCAATAAAATCTTTTTCTAATAAAAAGTTTAAAAAATGAGGAGAGAAAATCTTTAAAAACTGCTCATAAATTTAAACTTAGTCATTTGATTATTATTTTAAAATTAAAAAACGTGTTCATTTTTGTTAACTTTCATTGCATTGCATTCTGATATTGCTTAAAGGGTAAATTTACTTGTTAAAATTTTTTATAAAAAAGGATTAATTGAGGATATTAGCAAACGTTTTAATTAATGCGTCTTCATCGTTATTCGAACGGTTTTAAGGAAAATAAATTTGACGATAAATTGTGTTTTGGTGATGAAATATTAACTTTAGTTTTAAATGCAATGAAATGTACTTCAAAAAAAATAACAAACTGAATTAAAAAATGAAGTAACAAATGCTGATTAAATTAAATTAAATTGAATAAAACTATTGAATGCTATTAATGTATATGTAGTTATTATTAAAGTGAAAATACAGTGGAGAAAATAGAATTAGCCTCACCATTACTTTGTGTTCTAAATTAACAGGAAAGGCTGCGAAACAGCTTTTAAATCTACTTTTTTCCTAATTATCTTCCATTATAATTACAAAGTTTAGAAATCGGTATGTTTAATATATTAAAAATGGAAAAAAGAAAAAAAAATCAATTTGTGGAGAAAACAGAATTAACCTCATGTACGTTATACTCAAGAAAATACTGAAAATGTTTTTTTACTCTCTTTTAGTTTTTATTGTTGCAACAAAAAATACTCGGGTACCCGGACTTGGACTCGGCAAGTCTGTGGGTAAATACCGGGATCCGATACCCGGTTTAAGGCTCGGCGAATCTCATGGTTTGAATGTTTTGCATTGTTTCGTAGGCAGCGGTGCCTCGTCGAACTGGATCTCTACCTTTTCTAGAAAAATATAGTAGTAGGGTTTGTGAATCTAACTTAAAGTTGAACTTGGCCACGGCATTTTAGATGTTTTTAAAACATTCAAGTTTATGTATGTTTCCATGTATGTCCGAATACACATTAAAAGAATTAACTTCATAACTTAAACTTTTTCTAATCCAATGTTTTTTATATATAAGCGAATGGTTTAAAGGGTTTGCTAATATAATATGTTTCTATATTAGCAAATGTTTTAAAAGCATTCGCTAATATAAAAACTTTTGATTAGAAAGATTGAAGTTAATAACCGAATTCTTTTAGCGCGTGTTTAAAAAACTTAAAAAAAAACAACTGTTTTCATTTATTAATTATTTCTCTATTTTCGGAAAAAAGTGAACCACCATAATTTTACTAGAACATTTTTTACAGCCTCATTATGCCGAAGCACTCCAAAGTGTGGGAGTATTTGACTCAATGTGCTGATTTGAAAAGTGGAAAATGCGATAAGTGTTCAACGATAATATCAAACAAAGATAGAAATACTTCAACAATGATTAAACATTTAAAAGTTAAACATGGAATTTCTTTACCAACACGGAAGAAATAGGAGAAACTTCTGGCACCAAACGATTTAAAACTATCGACACTTTCGTTTACGTCGCAAGAAAGCCTGTAGAAGAAATTGTCTCTATAATGGCCACTCTTGATGGTAGGGTGATATATCAGTTAGGGTGATTACAAAGTCTAGTTTTATTGTAAAAGTTTAGTAAAATCAAGTTGTAATCTTCCTTAACTCGAAAGAGATGTTATGAATTTAATTCATAAGTTTTATGAAAAAAAGAAGTTGGAAATATTAGAATTGTTACAAGAAAAAATTAAAGAAGGCCAACGATTTAGCATTACACTTGATGAATGGACGAGTATGAAAGTTCGGAAATATCTCAATATCAATTTGCATGGAATTGACTCGTGTACTTTTTAACTCGTGTACAGTTAGTTGAAAAAGTAGAACAACATTTAACACATATAATATTAATTTTAAAAAAAATATAGCTGGTTCAACCAGCGACGGTTCAAGTGTAATGATAATATTTGGACGAGAATGTCCTAGTCTCTATAATTTGTGTTTGAATCACACAATACACTTAGCTGTTTGTGATGTACTTTATAAAAAGGAAAAGTATTACCGTCTTGCAAGATGAAGATGACGTTGATGGAGATAGAAATGACCATGGTCAAGATGATATTACGGTACAGTACGGACAAGTTAATGATGATCAAGATAAAAATTATTATTCTGACGAGAGCGACGGTGACGTCGAAGAGTACGGACAAGTTGAATTAACAAATTTGGTCAATGTAGAAGAAAATATAAAAAGTGTTCGTATAATTGTCAAATTTTTTAAAAGTTCTTCTGTGAGAAATAAATATTTTGCAAGTAAAGAACAAAATAGTTTTAGGAAATGAACTTCAGCTGGTGTTAGACGTAAGAATTCGTTGGAACTGAATGATCGAAACGATATCTAGATTTTTAAAATTATTTTATATCATTAAAGAATTTCTGCAACATTTTGGAAGTGTGCATCTAATAAAAGATAATAATATTGAATTATTAAATGAATCGGAATATACTCTAAAGCCAATTAAATTAACTGTTGAAGCTCTTAGCAGAGACGATACTAATCTTGCATTTAGCAATTGATTTTATGTTAAGAAAATTAAAAGAATCCATTTGTAATTTAAGTAGAGAGCTATTAATGACGATGAAAACTCGAATAAATAGCAGTAAAAACCAAGAAATAGAATAGCTATTAGATTCTCTTGTAAATGGTACTATGCCTTCAAAGAAAATACAATTATTTACAACAGATTTACTGAAGAGATTACTTGGTGTGGATGAAGAACAGCAAAACAAACATGAACAAAAGCATTCAGCTGAAAATAAAGAAAATACTACAGGAAACACAGTACCATTAACACTGGAGAAAGAACGACATAAAATATTAGAAAGTGCGAAATGTCCAATTATGCCAAGTTGCGGATATAAAATAGCTAATATTACCAAAGAATTTTTATTATTTTCAAAAACTTAAAAAAGAACTGTATATTTAGAAAAATTGTATCAAGCGTTAATTAAACCAACATCAACAAAAAAACCAACATCAACAAATTCCGAACTAACATTTTCTGTAGCATCCAACTTCTGTACAAGAGTTCGTTCTAGATTAACGGACAATTCATTAAGTGCATAAGTTTTTTTAAAGTTTTATTTTTTAAGTAAAAATAATTGCTCTATTTTGTATTAAACACTTGCAAGTATTTTAATTAAGTTAAGTTTATTTTTACTAGTATATTTACATGCATTTTAAAAAATGCGATATTTTTAAAAAGGTAATGTTAAGTTTATTTGGTAGTTTAAGATTATAATAAAAGTATAGAATAATATATTTACGTTAGACTTTGAACTGGCTAAAAGTTGTTTTATTTACCTTAACGCATACCAAATCCATTTTTAAAAATCGGCGTGAGAACAAAAAATCATTTCATGCTATTGTTAAAATTGCAAGTTAAAAAGACCTATTAGACCCAGACCCGAACCCGGACCCGATAAATATTCGTAGACCCGACTCGGACTCGTCGGGTCTAAAAATGCCGGGTTTTCCCAAACCCTAATTGTTGCTTCCTGAATTCTTAATGACTTTAAATATGCAATTTGACATACTAGTCACAGGATTCTGGAAAAACTAACAACCTTTTTTATAGCGTATGGCTATTAGCAAAAAACTATTGTTTATTATTTTCTGTTGTTTGAAAAGTAACTAATGTTCAAAAAAAAAGTCATTTATCATCTATTATCTTTGACATATAAGATAAGTCGAATGTTTTTTAAACGAAAGTCACTTCTTGGGGGGTACTTCAGAAAAAAATGTATATTAAAAAAGCTAATTAGGGTTTCAAATAGCTACTTTTATACCAAATCGGAAAAATGCACAAGATATTGTTATATATCAAAAACTTGACCTTTGGAAATCAAAAGTTTAAGTTAAAACTAACTCAAGCATTTGAAGTTGAAATTGAATTGCATCTTGACACTCAACATCGTTGACGTTCAATATTGTTGGAATTTTATCCCACAATGATTGATCCACTTATTAAAATAAAACTTTTACTGTTTGAGACATGAACTCAGTTAAGTATGCTCATTAGGGTTAATGAGGCGCATTTTAAAGCTTTTAATGCCGATGCTGCAAACTGCCGATAAGCTGATCAAAGTTACTATTGAAACACTAAGTCGTGAAAAATCAACGCTTTTGACAGCTATACTGTTATTGGGTTTATGTTAGAAAAACTTTGGAATCTAAATAACAGCATTTTAAAAAATTTATATAAAAATCTCAAGAAGCGAATGAGTAAAATATGGTTTAGCAATGTGATGAACTTATTAAGATCACTAAGAGACCTAAAATTTTCCATCAAGAAACACTTTTGTGTTCTCGATAGAATAATAATTGCAACAATATTGCAATATTTCTTCATATGCCGAAATATAAACTTAATAAAATAATTATTTTTTGCTTTAAATATCGATTGAATACAGTTCTGTATTAGCCCACCCAACGAAATTTTAATTTTAGTTTGAAGTTTTAATTTTAATCTTAGACACTTAAAATTTTATTTACAAATAATGGGTTATATTTATGAAATATATAAAGTTTTAGTCATTTTTGATATATGATTTTAAAAAAATTCCACGAGAAAGTCTTTGTTGGCAGGATTTAAAATTAGAATACTTTCAAATTAAACTTCAATAAGGCTTATAGATTGACTTATATTTCTGAAAAAGAATTATATTTATATTATAATATTTAGTCTTAACACATTTCAATTGTAAAACAAAAATGCATTGACATCGCGTTAAAGAAACCAGACTTTAAAGTAAATTGTTATCAATTTTTTTCCGAGCTTTTTTAACTGCAACAGTTAGCTTGTTTCTTGATCCAAATTGTTTCCTAGAGGCAAAAGTCTCCCCACCCTATATTTTTAATGGATACAATGTATGAGCATTTAACGCGAAGTTCACGCCTCCTTCCTAACATGGGGTTTGAACCATAGGTTCTTTGTTTCTGAGGCATGTACGCAATCACTGCGCTATGGCTGAACATATATCTTAATAGAGCTTTAGCATGAGTAAATAGGTGCAACAAAGAGTGTCTAAAACGAACTTGAAAATCTATAGAAGCTGTCTGTCTTCTTGGTTATTGTGCAAGCTATTGGCATTTGTACAAACTTTTTAGATGTTTACATAAAAAAATTATATAAACTAAAAAGCCTAATAAGGTCTTAGTAATAATTTTTCATAGTAACACTGAACTGCTTTGTTTTCTTTTAATTTATTGGGCTCAATTTAGTTTGTTAGTGTTATTCCTTTGTGATACTTCTATGCAACTCATTCTATGAATGCTCATAGAATAAATATCACCATCCTTAATAAATTATTACTAATTAAAATTTATATAAATTATTACTATAAAAAAAATTTATTACACCTATAAAAATTACAGTCATTATAGGATAATAACTTTTTTATACTTCCGATATATTATTATCAATGAAATTCAATATTGTTAAAGCTGCACTTATTATTACTCTATGCTTCAACCTCGTCTTCATCCTTTTCACAGTTAGCAGAGCTCCTCCGTAATAGTTCAAAGTATTATAAGTAGTTCTAGAATAGCTAATAATTTATTTATTTACTTGTTCGATCTTCGGCAGCTGATGTGGTTCAAAAATGTAATTATTATTAATAATTACTATTATTGTTAATAATAATCTTGTTATCATATTATTTCTACTATAATTATTACAAATTTGTTTTTATTGATTTCGTTGTTATTATTGTAAACCATTATCAATGAAATTTTTGTTTGTTTTGCTTTTGTTGTTATCGATTTAATCTGCAGAGATTTTGCTTTATTTTTATTTCTATTAGCTTCTTTACTCTCCAAAAAGTCAAAGCAACATTATGAATAAATTACTTCTATATTTTAACTAATGCTTTTTGTAACAAACCTTAAAATTAAATAAATTTTAAGACTGTTAACATAAAGCAGATTCAGGGCTTTGGAGCCGAGGTCTGAAAATTGGCTCCGATATCGTTAGAGTTTATGGTTCCAGCCCTGGAGCTCCTCCGGAGCAAAAAAAAATTTTTTTATGTTTTTTGACAGTAACTTAAGTACTATTAATATTTCGCTAATCAAAATCTTGATTCATCCTTAAAAATAAATCCAAAATATCAGGTTTGAGTAAAGAACGCAGATTGCTCAATACAAACTTAAGATCAGAAAAAAGCCTTTCTTTTTTCTGATCCTAAGTTTGTATTGAGGGGGTGGCGGGTAATCAAAAAAATGGAAAGCAAAATGTAGGATGAGGGGGGGGGGATGGAGAGACAAAAACACTATGGACGACCTCTTAATCAATTATTGACACTGTTTAGAAGTATTGTTTTAAAGTAACTTATCATACTTTACAATAAGAACCACATGAAATATTACACCAAATAATTGAATAAAAATTAAATTCTTAAAAAAAAAAAATTTTCTTCTATAAACCATATGAAAAAATGTATTATTTAGAAATTATAAATAATTTATAGATCGTAACTGTTTAAATTCTTTAAAAAAATCTCAAATAAAAAAAATAACTTTATGGAAGTTTGATTTTTTAAAATGTCAAAAGAGTGGAGCTTGCTCCGGAGCCAGCTCTGGCAGGAAATATTTTAGCTCCAGCTCCGGCTGAACTCCTTGTAAAATCACCAGCTCCGGATAGCTTCGGCTCCGGAGCTGCTCCAAAGCCCTAAATAGATTTTATTTAAATAATTAAATGCTATATCTATTACTTGTGTTTTGGTTGAGTTGTTCGATATTCTGAAGTATTGATTTCAGAAGTAACTTCTTTTAGCTACTCCAGATCAGGTCAGGTTTAGGATTACCTAGATCACTCTGCTTCTGATAGCATGTAACCCAGAACTATTTACACAATGCACTGCTGCATTGTTGAGTTTACCTTTCTTGGCAAAGACTAAAAAAAGCAAACACTGTAAATAAAATATTCATGGTCTTCATAGTGACCAAATATCATGGGCTTTAAAGTAACTATCTATAAATTGAATTTTTCATCTTGCAAAAATCAATAGACTTACTTGCTTTTTGTGATACTAACTTAAATTCATCTGTTTTTATTCAGTTCTATGTGTTTTTTTTGATGTTACAATCTTTCTTAATTCTTTAATTCCAAAACACAAACAAACTTACTACCAGGAATGTTATGGGAATCAAATTCGGAACTACTTGCTTATAAAGCAAGGGCTCTACCACTACCGCATTTCTAAGTGTTGATGGCTATTATCTTTATATTTACAAAGACTCCAATAGCCACATGCTTGGCTTGGGCATATTACACAATAATTTACATATAAGTCAAAAAATCAAGTTTGAGTTTTCTGACCATTCTTTTATGCATTTTCGCTTAAAACCCTTTGACTCAATTACTTTTAATTTGTTCCTTATTGTACTTCTAATTTTACAGAATGCAATATTTTAGATATAACTTCTAATCAAATTGACCGAGCCCTTACTTTTTGTCCCTTTGTCATTATTGTTTTTATTGGTGACTTTATTACTAACCTCGTGACTTTTTTCTCTAAGGAGGAACCCATAAAGTATGTAAGCAGTAAAACCAATGTTTTAGGACCCACTCTTCCTTTTGTACACACCTGTATGCGATAAATCTATGAGCTAATATAAAAGTAGCACGAGATTGCTTGATGTTTCCAAAAGCGTCCTCCTTATTCCTATTCCTTGATTGAATGATTGAATGATTTAATTTTTAGATATAAACACACAATATTGTTTTTATATATAACATAGTGAAACAGTCATGATTATTATGTTTATAATAAATATGAGGAATTATTTTAGATGCAGCAAATTGCATAGTATTTCAAACGCCGTTATAGATTAAGTCAATACCGTAAGTTATATTGTAGCCATTTGGTAGATTTTTAGTAGTACATATAAAAAGTTAAATAAAAGTTGTACTTTTTTTTCACATTGTTCAAAAATATGGTGTTGCTTAAGTAAAAGTATGATTTTTTGTCAATATCAAATTTTTTTTTTTCAAAAAAATATGTACGGTTGTGATACATTGAATCGTTTTGCAAGACAACGCGGTGAAATACCATCATTTTGAACAATTAGCTTTTTCAAATTTTAGATATCTTTTTTGCTTTGCAACCACTTTCAATTTATTTTTGGTCCAATATTGTTCATTCTTTTTGTATACTATACAAAGTAAATTTTTGTAAGTTTTCCATTTAAAATGGCACTAGAGCTTTTATTCTGATCTGGATGCAAATCCAAAAACTTGTACGCTAAGCAAATCTTTGTCGTTAGCCTTTTTTTAAATAAAACTCAATATACTAAAATATTGTTTTTAGTATGTAAAAATAATTGAATTTATAACTAAAAAAGTATGTTTGCTTAGTTTGATAAGTTATTCCTTCATATTTTTATAGTTAATAAAACTTTGTCCAGATTTTTAGTCATCACATATTATATTCAGTTTTATCAATGGTATCCGGGCTTATAAAATTGCTAGTTGGATATTCATTATTGCTGGGAGATTCATTATCGCTGTATATATATATATATATATATATATATATATATATATATATATATATATATATATATATATATATGTATATATATATGTATATATATATATATATATATATATATATATATATATATATATATATATATATATATATATATATACATATATTTGTGTATACAGTGGTTGCTAAACTATTAGACTAAATGTAATTTTTGATTCATTAGTGAAATATATTTATAAATAATGCAACATTTTTAAATTCAAAATATTACAAAAAACTAGAAAAGTTATGAAAAGCAATACTTAATTGTAATAAAGCTCAAGATTAAATAGTTTAAGTATAAAAATAATTAAATACAATGCAAAGTTTAGACTTGATAATAAAATGCCAAAGTGACTTAAAATTTGCATTAACAAGACTAAGTAAAAATTACAATAAATAATTTAAAAACTAACAATAGAAAATGAAACAATTTACAATGGCAATGAAAGTTCGGATAGTTTAAAAATGTCAGGTAATATTTTGTATGCTCTTCTTATTTTTAACAGTGCCTAGACGCTTGATGGCATCCCACGAAAAAGTTTTGGGCAAATCTGACGAATTTCGTTGTCATGATGCCAGAAGTTGATCAAAGTCTTAGTCAGTTCTCTCTTGTTTTTAGGTTTCATTCTTCCTACTTCTCTTTTGAAAAATTTCTTACAGGCTCTCAATGGAGTTCATGTCAGGTGATTTTCCTGGCATGAACCACATAGGACATGAAGTAACTGCAGATAAATTAATTTAACAATTAATGTATATATTTTTTTTACTTTGTTTTTCTTAAAAATTAAAGTGCATAAATTCACATTAAGAGTGCAAAAACAAATAACTAAATGCTTGCATTTACTTTCAGTTTTCCGCTTACTGCAATCACCAGGTTATAAAAACATATTTTTTAGTGAATAAAGTATGTTTTTTTACCTAAAATTTTAACATCTTTTGTTCTAGTTTTTTGAAAAGCTTTTTAAACGTCTTTTTTAAATTGATGTTTTAAGTTTTTATTTAAATATTAAAATAAAATGCAGAAATTTAAAGAACATATTAGGCGTTTTCAGCTATATAAATACCAAATAAGCCATCCTGCTAGTGAAGTTGGTCAAAATATTATTTGTACTCAGGCCTCTGGTTTATAAGCTGTATCATTAAAATAGTTTAAATGATTCAGTAAAAATAACTACAAGTTAAAAAATTAACCCAGGACAAGACATCCTCTGGAGTTAGAAATGAAAAAGCTAACTGAGAATGACCCAAACTCTCAAAAACTCTCTTTAGCGATTACACTTGGTTATTGTTATACTACTATCTAACATCAACTGAATCTGCTTGGTTATTTCTTAAAACGAAATGTTTGTGTTACTCATGGTTTGCAATCTTGAGGAACCCACTGCAGATGTTTACTGTGCTCAATTAGAGAAGCTTAAACAAAATCTTTTAACTGATCGTACATAGCAATAAAAAATGTTTGTTTTCACATGGTGGTCTACCCTAATATGCTTTTTGCCATTTAGCCCACATGGTCCAGGAGTTCCAGTTCCAAGAATTCTGGTCAAGTCATTTAATTGACTTTGCCAAGACCACTCAATCAAGGTCATTTAAATGACTTGGCCAGAGATCTTGGTCTTTCTAAAGAGAATGCACAACTTCATGGTTACCGTCTTAACGAGAGAAATCTTCTCTCCAAAAAAACTATCCTCTATTGGTGTAGAAACAAAAAAGAAAAGTTTGGAAAGTTCTTTGAAGTTGATTCTTCTAGCTCTTTTGCATATTGTAATGATGTTAAAAACTTAATAAAGGCACTTGGCGTCCCTTACCAACTAAGAGAATGAAGGCTCTTTATTGATTCCTCTAACAGAAACCTAAAGGCAGTACTCCTACACATTGGCAATTCGGTTGACAGAAAGCTACAAGAACATAAAAATTTTGATTGATGCAGTCAAGTACTCCATCCGCAATTGGCTAATATGCAGTGGTCTTAATATTGAATACTTTTTAAGTTTTCTTGTCAATATAAAGCTTTCCTTTGAAAATACTTTAGCACCAGTGGATAATTTTATAGAAAAAATAGAAATATATTTTAACTTAATAAGATTTGATTTTTTATGAACAAATCTTTTCTTTTCAGATTGTGTGCTTTCTACTTGGGATACAAGGGGGTACACAAAATATCCCTGCTATGGAAAGTAGGGCTGATAGTCCTCACTATATTCAGAAAGACTTGCCTACTCGTAAGGCATTCACAATTGGCAGCTACAATATGATAGCTGAACCACTAGTCCCTCCAGAAAATGTTTTACTTTCTCCTCTCCATATCAAACTTGGTCTGATGGAAAATTTTGTAAAAGCACTGAATAAAGGCCAAGATTTTAAGTATCTACTGCAAAAGCTCCCACAGATCAGTGATGCCAAGCTACATGCAGGTATATTTGACGTACCCAAAATTAGAATACTGTTAAAGGACGAAGATTTTGGTATCAAAATGGTAGGCATTGAACAAGAAGCAATGCGAACGTTTAGCACAGTATTTGAAGGATTTCTGGGAAATAAAAGAAGCTCTGAATATGTTTCACATGTCAATGAGCTTATTAAAAGCTTGGAAAAATTGGGAGCTTGCATGTCAATGAAAATACATTTTCTCTAGTCACTTCTTGACTATTTTCTTGAAAACTGTGGAGATTACAGTGAGAAACAGGGTGAAAGATTTCACCAGAATTTAAAAACGATGGAGACCAGATATCAAGGACGTTGGGATATAAACATGTTGCCTGAATATTGTTGGTGTTTTAAAGGCGACAAACCAATAACTGTTCACAAACAATAGGCATCAAGGACTTTCTTCCTCGGGAAATAGATCATTTCTTTACAGTATTTGATTACTTCACAAGTTGTTTTTAAGTTTAGAGTTAGTAAAGGAGTTAAATTGAGCCTTTTTTCAGTTCACAACTTTAGGCATTTTTATGTTTTTTCAGTCGTGACGGTCATAACGAAAAATCTAATGTCTAAAAACAACAAATAAAATAAGACAATCAATGCTTTAACAAAAAAAGTATAAATGTTATTAACAACCATTTATATCATGTTGAAAAAATGCACTATAACATTAATGAAGTTTTCAATTAAAAATATACGATAAGATTTTTAATGCTACGCAGAAGGACTGTAAATAAATGCCAAAACGCATTTATAAACAGTTACAACATTAAAACCATGCTATGGTATGCCAAATGATTTTTTAAAATAATTTTTTTGCTAAAAAGTATTTTTTAATAGCTAAAAGTCAGTACGCGTTTTAATGACTGTTTTTCTTTTATTTTCTCCCGATTTCTTGCGGAATAGCCCATATATATATATATATATATATATATATATATATATATATATATATATATATATATATATATATATATATATTATATATATATATATATATATATATACATATATATATATATATATATATATATATATATATATATATATATATATATATATATATATACACATATATATATATATACATATATATATATATATATATATATATATATATATATATATATATATATATATATATATATTTATATATATATATATATATATATACCTATATAAATATAGATAAAGTTGGCTTACTTGGTAGTAAAATTATAATTATAATAACAAAAGTAAATATTTTAATTAAAGTTATTAAAAAAGGTTCATTAATAGATATTAAAAAAAACTTTGTTTGAACGTTGTTTTTGTTACATGACAGCAAAAATAATTAAATTAAACCCTGCCTACACAACAGTGTTAGTCTGTTTACACTGGCAAAATAAAGCCTGCGCAAAATATAAACTTTATGTTAAAAAAAATGTTTTTGTTTATTTGTTTTTTAAACACTCACATGATGTAATATCATAATGTAAAGCAAATTTTAGGTTTAAAATTGTTTTAAACTAAAACAGTTTCAAACCTGAAAATATTATATAATGGTTCATTTTCTAGAGAAATTTCAAGTTTAAACTTATTTTAAATTAAAACTGTTTTTAACTTGAAATTTACATAAAAATAAGCTAAATTAAGAAATGAAAAACTATAATTTAGCATTTGCTAAAAAAATTGCTTGATTATTATGCATAATTATGATTTAAAAATTAAAAAAAGGAAATGGTAAACTTTTTCAAGCAGTGATAACTATTCCGTATTATTGTTCTGCATTATGTTATAATTTAAATAACTAGCATGCCAGCAACTTATATACATGTGAAAAAAAAAATTAACATGCTATTCCAGGTTTTCGGTATGTAGTATAACATTTTTTTCTGTAAAACTAAATAAAGTTTACTCGAGAGAAAGAAACAAATCAAATCTAAAACAGAGAACAAAAAAAAAAACAAAAAACGAACACACAGTGAAATGCGTACTTTAAACGAAAAATAAAAACAGGTCAGTGTCACTTCAAAAAAATATTATCTTAAATTTACAAGTATACAACTTTTTTATTCACGGTTTAATTACAAAAGTCTTTTTAAATAATTGCGATAGAGTGCGATCATCAAAGTTTTCTTATTCAAAAGACATTTATATTCACAAAAAAATAGAGAATTTTTTATAATGATATATCGCAACCTCAGAAAAACAAGGTTCTAGCCTACAATTTAGGCAAAAATGAGATTTTTGTATCAAAACTTTTGAAGTGTTCCAGTCAGTACGCAGTATTCATTTGGTATTTTATATAAGGGTCTGGGTCTCTCTCTTTTCATCTCTCGGAAGTTCGATTTGAAACGGTACAAAATGTGAATATTTGTTTCGTTCCGTTTTTACGAAACGAAAAATATTATATTGTTTTGTATTACATTTACACGAAACACGTAAATCTTGTTTCGTTTCATGTCATGTTGTTGTGAAACATAAAATTATTGTTTCATTTTGTGCCGCTTTTTACGAAACAAAATAAACATGTTTTGTTTTGCATCGGTTTTTACGGAACATTTTATAACTCCGCGTCCCAAACATAAAATTTTATGTTTCCCACGCCCCCGAGCCATACATAAACTTTAACGATATAATACAAACTTACTTAATGTTTCGTAAACGAACGTTTAACTAAAGTTTTTATTAACGAAGCAATGCAATAGCATCATTTAAACGTAAACGAAAGTTTAACAGAAAACTTTATTAACAAAGGAATGCAATAGCATCATTTTCATAAGGCACATTTAACGAAGTTAAGAAAGATATTATCTACTGTAGGTAGGTTTTACTGTAATAAAATTTTAACTTTAAGTTCATCAGACATAAACTATAAATTTGTATATAAACTCGCATAAAGAGTTTGCAATCATTGTTTGAATAAAATACTTCAAATTCTTTTATATAACCTTCTAAATACGATACTGTAGAGTTAACTTTAAATATTCTGCAAAATTATTTAATTTATTGTTTAAAAATTTGTTTCTCCTAAAAATATCCAACTCTTTTAATAACTTTCAAAAATATTTTTTGAAGGTTATTAAAAAGGTTCTTATAAAAACAATTTTATGAAAAAACCAGTTTTTCATCTGTCGGATGTGAACATTTTTGATCTTAAACATTCAAATTAATTTCCACTTAACTAAAAAAAAGAATTTTTGATTTTAGCCATCATTTTAATCGTTTCAACATCATAGTTATTCTCAATCATATAATCATGCCTATAAGAGTTACAATTTTATAGAGTTATTTTAATAAAGTTACTGTGTCAGGTGTTTGAGTGTAGGGAATGAAAAAAGTGTCAAATCCAAATCAAGTTAACTGATCAAGTTAACTAGTGGTATCAGTTACCATCTGAAAACCAAGCATCCCACTGACTACGCTAAGATGTTAAGAGCCCAAATTGAACTTGAGCGCCAAAGAAAAGAAGATATTAAAGAAACTACACAGGCTGCCTTAGAACTGAATGAAGCATACAGCAAGTTTCTAAATATTTTTTATTAATCATTTTTTAAAAAGGCTTATCTAAGAGTGTTAATGTGGGAACTATTGGGAAATATTCTTCCAAATCAGTCAGGCAATTGGAGACAGACACGGTAATTATGTCATACATCGCCAGGTAAAGTAGTCCATTCACTTTAGTAGATGAACCATGCTTCAAGGAAATGGTGGAACATTTAAATCCAAAAGTAATTGTGAAACATTCCTTGACTTTTTAAGGTGCAAGCTACCATTGCTTTATGAAAGCATTATGAATACTGTGCAAAACCTAATTGAAAAAGAAATTTCCAGTTGTCAACAGGTGGCTATCACCACTGATGGCTAGACCTCTAGGTCCATACAAGACTCTTACTCTTCACTATATAAATATTTAGTTTGAACTGAAGAAATATGTTCTCAACTTTGACAATTTTGTGGGAAGACACACTTGTTACCACATTAGCAATGTAATTTTTTTTATGTTGAAATAATTTGTGCTTGTTTAAAAATAATTTAAAAAAGCAAAACTTATCCTTCGCTAGAATAGCGTTTTTTTTCGGATTTTATTATTTATTGAAAGAATTATTAATTTATTGTAAAACCCAAAAGGTGCATAAGTTATCTTATAAATCATTATTTTATTTTCATTCTTGTTTAAGGCTCCGGAAGAAATAATCTAAAAGTATCAGGTGTTGAACGCCGTGCCCAAGAAAGTCATTGTCCACGAGGCGGCGGCAAATATGAAACATGCTGTGTCAATCATGAACAAAATAAAATATGAATCACTGTTGCGTGCAGAACACCTACTAAACACTAGCCTACTTCATGCTACCAATGAAGTACAAGAAGTCAAAGACTGCATAGATATTGCCACACAACTATCTAGCATAGTTCACAGGTCCACCTTAGCTTGTCAACTTATTGAAAAAGAGTGCAAAAGTTGCTCTGTGTAAACTATGTTAAAATCATTGCTCCGGTAAAAACCAGATGGAATTCTATTTTATGCTGGAGTCAATCCTTTAACTTAAAGATGTGTTGATTTCTCTTAGAGAAAAAGATGCACTAAATAACAACCCACTACAGAACTGATTTACAACAGGTTCGACCTGACCTTCGGATTATTGCAGAAATGGACTCAGAAAACGACTCAGTTTGTTCACAAGTTCTCTCGGGACCCACATTTTTGCTTTCAAACTGTTTACATACTCTGTTGGGATTAGCATCCTTGTTAATAGGTTCGCATTTATCATACATATTATCACTTGGATCTGATGTTTCAGGTATTTGATAGTTTAACAAAAGACCATTCATGCCATCTGCTATTTTAACTAAAAGTTTAATGCAATCTTTTACGTGACGTTTTTCAATCCGATCTATATGTTTAATCTGGATACGACCATCCAATGTCAATACTTTATAATTAATATTTCCGACTGCCGATACAATAATAACTGAGATCCACTTCTCACACCCAATATACTTCCTTACATAAACAAGGTCTTTAGGTTGAACGAATCGACTTTTATTACTAAAAATACTTAAAAGCTGTTTTTCGTTGATTTTAGTGATGGCCTCAGGAAGTAGCATCGGCAAGAGATTCTTAATCTTCTACCTAATAAAAGTTAAACTAGAGAAACTGCAGTTGTAGAATGTTGTGTTAAGCGATATTTAAAAAGGATGCGACACAATTGCATCTCATCATCACTCCCTTAAAAAGCTTTTAAAGAATTCTTAAATCTTTCCACCATTCGTTTTGCTTGACCATTTAAGGCTGGATGATCCGGTGCTGCATAGACTGGTTTAATATTATTTGAAGCCAAAAAAATTTTATATTCTTTGCTTGAAAACCCAGATCCATTATCACTAATAATAGCTCTAGGTATACCATAGGTTGAAAACAAACTCCTGAGTACCATAATTGTTGTTTTGGCTTCAGTGCTTATCACAACTTCCACTTCAATAAAATTTGAGAAACTGTCAACTACTACTAGGAAAATTTATCCATTTATTGGTCCTGAATGATCAATCGGTAACCTCTCCCATGGTTTACTTGGATATTCCCACGCATGAGACTCAGTAAATAGACACTTCTGATTTCTTTGACAGGTCTCACAGTTTTGTATTTTGTTCTCAATTTCGGAATCGATTCCGGGCCACCAGACATAACTTCTAGCTAAAACTTTCATTTTACTCATTCCTGGATAAACATCATGTAACTCATCCATTACTGTTTCTCGTAACACTCTAGGCACCACTACTTTTCGCTCCCACAACAAACAACCTCTTTCTGTTGACACCTCAGAAAACCTAGACGTGAATGGTTTCAGATCCATTTTACTATCTTCCATCATTGATCCCCCATCTAACTCTTTATTTAGAACCACTCCTAATTTGACATAATTGCATGAGGCTACATTTTACTGGCTCCATCATAGCCACATCCATGGTTTTTAAGTGTGACTTTTCCCTCGATGCCTCAAATGGTAAACAACTTAAACCATCTGCAGCTGCATTCATTTCACCAGGACAATATAGTAGTTTATAATAATATGCTGACATTAACAGGGCCCAGCGTGATACTCTTGCAGCAGCTCTTGCAGGAATTTCCTTATTTTCTGAAAATAGCCCCAGCAGAGGCTTATGATCAATGTACAAAGTAAACTTGTGCCAATATAAAAACTAATGAAATTTTTTTACTGAAAAAACTAATGCTAATCCTTCCTTTTTAATTTGGGCATAATTTCATTCAGCCTTACTTAATGTTCTTTAAGCAAAACTAACAGGTTTTTCACTACCATCATCCTGCTCTTGACTCAGAACAGCTCCCACACCAAAAAATCATAGTTCACTGTAGATTGGCATCACAGTGAACTATGATTTATTTTGATGGATCAAATTGAGCTAACGATGGTGCATTGCATAACAAAGTTTTAACTTTTTTAAAAGCTTCGTTGTTATTTTTACTTCATTTCCAAATTACATTCTTCCTCAACAAATTGTGGAGCGGTTCTGTAATGGAAGCTATCCTTGGTAAGTAGACATTGTAATAGTTAGCCATGCCTAAAAATGCTCTTAACTCTTAGACATTAGTGGGTTGAGGAACATCTTTGACTGCTTTCACGTTTTGTGCTGTTGTTATGCAACCTTCTTGGCTGATTATAAAACCACAGATTATCACTTCAGGTAGCATGAAAGAGCACTTAGATGCTCTAAGAGTAAATTCTGATTCTTTTAATATTCTTAATACGGATTCTAAATTGATTAAATGCTCTTTATCAGTTTTTCCAAAAATGAGTATATAGTCTACTCGTACTTTCACAAATGGTAACCTGCGAAACCTTCTATCCATTTCTCTTTGAAATATGTCAGTTGTACTATGAACACCAAACTGAAGACGAGTCGGCTGATATATACCTTGATGCGTATTTATTGTTAGAAATTATTGTGAGGCTTCATCTAACTAAAGTTACTGATATGCCTGATATGGATTTGAAAACTACCAATATAATCTTGGGGTTTTTATTGACCTCTTAAAGGCCTCCAACTCTGTGAACCATAGTATTCTTCTTTACAAACTTAGAAACTATGGAGTCAAAAATAATAGTTATAAATGTTTTTTTCCTATCTTAATAATCGCAAACAATGTGTATCTTATGACAAAACCTGTACTAAACTAGAAAATATTTCTTGTATATAAATGATATTTACTTATCTTCTAGTGTATTGAATTTTAATCTTTTTGCTGACGACACTCAGGCTTTTTACACCCACTCAAACATAGAGTCTATCTTTATCACTATGAATCGTGAGCTTGACAACCTCAATGAATGATTGAAAGCCAACAAACTATCTCTGAATAAAACCAAAAGCAAATGAATTCTTTTTTCTAAATCCTCCATATTCGAAACTTTGCCCCTAAAACTCCCAAATATTTCAATAAAAAAAACTAATTTACTACGAACATTCTGCATTAAATTTTAGGCGTTTTACTTGACGATATAATATATAAATAAGTTGGACCACATTAATTTAATAGAAAATAAAATTTCAAAGAATATTGGAATTATATACAAGACAAGACATTTGTTTGATAAAAACTGCTTAAAACTTATCTACTTTTTATTTATCCATAGCTATATCAGTTATTGTAATATTGCGTGGGCCAGCACTAATCTATCAAAACTAAAGCGTACCTTAAATATATAAAAACAAGCAAACCGCTTTATTTTAAATGCTAATAAATATACCAGTGCCAATCCACTGCTTGGAAAGCTTGGAGTGCTTTATGTTTATCAACTAAATATTTACAGTATTTTTTTATTCATGTTTAGATTTAAATATCGTATGCTGCCATATATTTTTGACGACCTTTTTATTATTATAAATCATAAACATCAAACAAAGCATTCATTGCATAACTAACAGGTACCAAAAACCTTATTAAAACAGTCTAATTTCTCAATAACATACCGAGGGCCACATTTGTGGAACTTATTCCTTCCAATTGAAAGTAAAACTATTATTTCACTTCAAACTTTCAAAATTATTTTAAAAAAACAGGTACTTGATTATGAAATATTCCAAATTCTATTTTATTTTTAATATCTTCTTTATGTATAAAAAATGTAAAATGTTTATATAAAAGTATATATACTGTTTTATTGATATTGTAAAATTTTATGATAGATTTATGATAGTGTAAATTTTACAACGGGGATTCAACGGGGCTAGATGGTAAGACTTTTGTCTCCTGCCTACTCCGGTCATATCTTAACTCAAAATATTTTGTAAATAATTTATTATGAAAATGTCGAAATAAATTATTAGAAAAAATGCCTGTGACAAATCGAGCTTGGTGTATTTCTGTCCTGCTGCGATAGTGGCTAACTGAACAGTATTGTTTAGTATTGGATACGTATCCAGAGGGGTAGCTTGATTTTTTGTAACTTTATAATCCCCACATATACGCAACAGACCCAAAGGATCTTTTGAATTCTTTAGAACAGACACTATAGGTGCTGCCCATTTTGAATGCTTGACACTCCTCCAAACTCCTTGGTCTTCCAAACGATCAAGTTCTTGTTCTTCCCTAGTCCTCAAAGCATACGGTACTTGTCTTGGTTTAAAAAACTTTGATTGTGCATCCTCACGTATGAGTGTGTGACATTTAAAATCTTTTAGACATCCTTAATTATATCTAAACACCTCTGGAAATTTCGCCACTAATGCTTCTACCTTCGAATCAAACCCATTGCAAACATTGACATTTCTAATTCCTTTACACAATTCCACCCATTCTAGGTTCAATATCTGGATCCAGTTTCCTTCCATTAATGTGGGCACATTTTCCTTAACTACATTTATAGGTAAAATGAAGATTATCCTTTACAATCTACTTCAACAAGCCCTATTCCTTATGGTCTAACAAGTTCTCCTGTATAAGTCTTTAACACCACTTCAGACTTTTTTAGCTTTTCCTTATTTCCTTTTATTCTTCTATAAGAAGAAACACCTATTACGGAAACAGCAGCCTCTGTGTCAGCTTCCATTCCAACTTCTTTTCAATTGATTTTTAAATTAATAATAACTGGTGCATTCACCCACTCAGATTCCTCAAAGGAAGCACTGCTGATACAGATTTCATCTGCATCAGCAGTGCTTCCTTTAATCGATCCTTCACAAACTTCAATTTGTTTCACTTCTAATTTCTTTTCCTTTCTACTATCAAATTCTTTTTTTTCTGATTGACATCTTCTTTAATATGTTCACTTCACTTGTGTTGCACTTTGAGTTACAAAAATGGCAATTGTTTGCCAGGTGACCTGTGTAGCCACATCTTAAACATTCTCTGTTTATCTATTTTTTTCCAATTTCTCTATTTTTTTCCAAGTATCTATCTTGTGTACTCCATCTTGTTCTATAGAGCCTTCTATAGTACCATGAATTGCCTCAGCACATCTATATGCTGCTTCATATGCTTTTGCTGTATCTAGTGCTGTGTTCAATGTTAAATTTTTTATGATTGATAACTTTTGCTGAACACTTTCATTGTTTAATCCACAAACATATCTCTTAAGGTATCATTTAAATTCTCATTAATTTCACAATACTCTGATAGTCTGCGTAACTCCATGATATATTCATTTATTGATTCTGCCTTTTTTCTGTCTCTTTTATAGAATTGAAATCGTTGCGCAATGAAGTTTGGGGTAGGTTTTAAGTGATTCCTCATTAGCATTTCTATCTGAGTAAATGTTTTAATTTTAGTGTCATTTTCGCAAAACTACGAATAAGTTTGTGTGCAGGTCCTCCAACATTTGATAAAAACACTGCTTTTTGTATTTCTGCATCTTTAATGTAATTGGCCAGTAAATAATTTTTCAAAGCGTTCAATGTATTCGATAAAATCATCTTTTTTCAATTCAAAACTCAATATATTTGCCAAGTGCATCGTTTTCACTTTATCGTCAATTGTTATAAATACGTTAAATAAAAATACTACTGCTTTAGGAAAAAAATCAATTAAATTAACTACAAATACAAGAACTATAATCAGCTGTAACAATCATAAAATATATGTCCATCAAAATAACAGTAAATACACGTTTCTCCTTTCGTCACGGGACGTATCGGAATGATAGCTGACACATTGCACATCCATATTTTGCCGGAAACCGGATTACACAGTTACAACAAATACCTATCGAATAATTGAAATATGCTTCATGTGGATTTAATAAACAGTGCTCAATGCAGATATTTTTAGCAGGACCAACAAGCACAATATAGAGCATGCAAAAATAAGCTCAAGTTTAAACTTTTTAATTGTTGAAAAAGTAGATAATTTAAGGTAAGGTTTAGTTAAAGTCATTGAACTTAGACTTATTGTCTAAAAATTGTTTCAAAATTAGATGGATGTATAAGAAAACAATATGAACAAATCATGTTTGCTTTCAATGGCGCAATTGCAAAAAAAAAGCAAAATACAAGAAAAGCAACGCTGTGCAACAGAAACACGGAAGAGAAATGACCAAAATAAAAAGTAACTAATCTGGAACAAGGTATGTTAGTTGCAGAGGGAAAAAGTACGTACAAAGCAAAAAGTATTTTAATAAATGTTTTTGCAATTGTAAAAAAAAAATTCTGAAGAAAAATGTAATGAATTATTTAAACCATCTTTTTTATTATCTCAGAATTATAAATATATTTTTATTGCAGCATCAACAGAGAAAAAGTTAGATACTAGAAAATATGTGAATTTTACTGAAAGGAAAACACATTTTCCTTTATTTTAATGTAATGAGTGAAAAAGTACAAATGTACAAAACATTTTATCTAGACACTCTTGGCTTTTCACAAAAGCTTATATATATATATATATATATATATATATATATATATATATATATATATATATATATATATATATATAGATACAAATATATATATATATATATATATATATATAAATGTATATAAATATATATATATATATATATATATATATATATATATATATATATATATATATATATATATATATATATATATATATATATATTCATATATATATATATTCATATATATACACCCCCAAGACTGATAGCCAATGGAAAAAGAATTAGAGTACTGTATGAAAAGAGCAAAAACCATTTAAACTTATTTCATCAAGTCAGTTTACATTATTGCAAAAAATGACAGATGTGATAGGTAGTTGTGAGTTGTTAGAAAATTCGAATCCTGAGAGCATTGACCAAGCAAAATATAAAGCGAGGAAAAATATTAAGATATAAATATAAAGATAAAAAAATAAAGTGGGGATATTTCTTTAGTCTTGATTTTAAAAATGTTATAATGTGTCCAAGATTTGGAGTGGGCTTCTTCTATTATTGAAGCAAACTAAATATGTACAATTTGACGGCATATTTTAGCATGACAACAAATTACTGGGTTTTATAGGTGGAAACATCTTCAGATAGAACCAGGAACGACTAGTTGAATTTGCTAGTTTTAATTATCAAAAAGTTAAAATTCATTAAAATTAGTTTGGAATATCTGTAAATGATTGAGAACAGAATGGTTCTGATCAAAGTTAGAATCTTTTTGCTTCCATGCTATCAAGATATAAGAGCAATAAATTTCCATGCAACAAATTTATATTGTCTTTTTGATGATAACAATGTTTATACAAAGCTTTTAATTAAAAAATGGCTAACAAACTTTATTTAAACAAACAAAAAGTACTTTTCAATCTGAAATTATGAATTGTAACAAAATATTATAAAATATGGTTTGAAACTTTAAAATTTGTTATCTCACTTTCATATTGGTGGTTGTTGGAACCTGTTACTCTTGGTCGCAATATTTAAGTGCGATAAATCATTTTTGTAAAACGATGTTATATTATATATTGATATTGTTGTTTCATTAAAACAATTGATTATATAGTAACATTTTTGTATCATTATTTATTTATTTAACTAACTAAATTATTAAACAAATATAAAAATAGTAAAATAGTAATTAATTAAAAAATTATATTATGATAATAAATTCAAATTTTTTTGAAATACAAGCCATTTTTTTCTGCCGTTACCTCATTATTTCAACAAGTTTATGCATTTCAGTTTGTTTAATTAAAAATAACTGATGCTATTAAATATTGTTTTATAATTTTGATAAACATCTAAGTTCCTTTCATAATCAGTTTGTATTTATTTATAATCATACTAATTTGGAGCTTATATTAACATTTACATATATATATAATTATAAAAAGATACGTATTTGAATAAATCCTAAATCAAAATATATTGACTTTTTATTTTAAATATTGTTTTCTTAAGAACTTAAACTTTTTTTTCCATTATTTATCTTAATTGTGAAACCAGTTATTGGTCTTAATGGTCAATAGCCAATGGTTTGAACCAGTTGTTAAATTACCAACTTAATTTGTAAGATTCATATATCATATATACTCAAAACTATTTTCATTTTACTCTTTTGAAAATATTTAAAAAATTGTTACATAGTTTGGAAATAAAACAAAATTTAACATAATGTTTTTATTTCTATTCCCAAATAATATCTATGTTAATAGATAGTAGGTTTTTGTTGGTTTTTATTTGAATTTTATCATTTGCTACATTTTAAAAATTTTTTACAACTTCAGAATATTATTTTGAATATATTTTTATTTAATTTAATTTTGACTTTATTTGTTTAAATAAGTTTTTTGTTCCTATTTTTTTTAAATAATGGTGATTAACAATTTTTAATAATCTTTTGCCTTTATTTTTTACAACAGTAGTATATACTGTTAACATGTTTAATAATAAAAATGAAGTTGAAATGGATGATGGCTCAAAGAAGTAGAAATACTAAAAGGCAATTTAAAAGTAATTGACGTGGAAATAAAAGAAATAGAACTGAAATTAGTTGTTGTCAAATTGTAAGAAATACTGCCCATCGAGAAAAAGTTAACTTAAATCTAAATGAGGACAATGTGGTTAAGCAAGTTGAAAAGAATTATAGAAAAATTGAGATATGCTTAGGCAAGATGATATTAATCAGCTACAAAATGTACAAATTTTGCTAACAAGAAAGAATGCATTATATAGCAAAAAGTAATACTATTCCAGATTATAATTAATTAGGAGAAACAAATCAGATCTGTCAGAATTGTGATGCTAATAAAATTCATAATAAAACACATTTTCTATGTTGCCATAAAGATAGTTTTACTTCCTCTTCACTTTTTCTGCAAGCTTTACAAGATTTATTTTCAGTGAGTTTTATATATCATAATTTCATTAAAAAAATTTTATAATTTTAATGTATTTTATAATTATTTATAATTTTTTTATAGTTTACAATTTTTTTTGCTGTATTTACAGCTAATTTGGTTCGGCCTATGAATCATATGTTGCCATGTTTCAGAATACGTGATTAAGTTTTACATTGTGTAAATAATCTTTGGCTAGATTAATATATTTCCCCAACATATTGTCAACTGTATGTCTATGACCCACCTGCAACAGAAAATTTTAAAATGCAACAACGCGACAATAATTTTAGCTTAAATAACTTAATGTTTCGCTTGCAAACTACAGTTAGTGAAGTTGCAGTTATATTTGTTGAAGAAGATGGTGCTTTACCTGTTTCCAGGTTATTTGAAGGGCAGTGTCTTGCTTTTATAAAAATAACCAAAACAAACTGAGAAGTGAGCAGTACGATGAACATGAAAACAATCTTGGAAACAATCATAATATTAGGCATTAAAGTTTTGTTATTAATTTATGTAGGAAGTATTTTAAAGAAAACTTAAAAAAAGCTATGGCTATATTTAAACATTATGATAAACCAGATATTTTTATTACTTTTGCCTGCAACTTAATTTAGTGATGTGAGATAACTAAAAAAATACATATATGTATTTTCAAATGTTATTAATTTGTAGTTTATGAAAGGTATGTTTACATGTGTAATTAAAAAAATATTTATATTTTATAAAATGTGCTTGTAAAAAGATAATATGTTCAAAGTTTATATATAATTCTATTCTATTTTTCCTATGTGGAAAGCAGTATTATTTAGCAGAGCGTAGAGTAAGATTGTTTTCCTTGCCATTCAAGTGATGTTACTAAGTTGCGGTATTACTTGCACCATTTAGTCCCAGGCGATCGTAATTTTCTGTTTAATTTTTTTTTTTACTCCAGACACTTTGGAAATATGAATAAGTATGAAACTTGCTAGTGTCAATGTATAAATACTAGAACTTGTTATGGTGCATACTTGTTTTTTCAAAAGTATTTGTATATGTATATATATATATATATATATATATATATATATATATATATATATATATATATATATATATATGCTTTAATTTATATAATTAAAGCATATATATGTATATAGATATGCTTTAATTATTTTAATTTCCTGAACGCATCAGATAAGTATTTTTGTTTTAATTGAAACTAAAACTTTACATATCTCCCTATGCTCTTTATTTTATATTACACTTCTTCTCTTGTTTCTTATTACTCTCAGATATTCTGCGATATCACGACTAATAAGTTTAAGATTATTATAATATTTTTATAGCTATTATAACTTTTATAATTTATAAATTTTAGAAATAATGTTTATAAATATTATAACAGTTTTATAACTACTATTTATTAGTTTTAACCTAAAACTGCACCCAAGTACATCTGATCAAATTGATTAACTCCTTTCTCTTAAACTGCCAATACTGGATATGAAAAAATATAGATTAAAGAATGTTAATATAGAATCGTCATCTATTCTTTTCAGCATACAATCAATTGAATCTCAAAGAGTTGGACAAGAAACAGTAGTACTTTGCCTCTCCTAATGTTTGTCAGACTTCCTAAAAATGGTTTAATTAAATCTAAAATTATTAAAAATATTACAGGCTATTATCTTTGTTTAATTTCTGCAAAGTAATGCAAAACAGCCATATTTGAAGCATCTGAAAAGTTGATCCCAATTGCTATTGGGATATAAAAATTAAATGAATGAATAAATAATGGTGTCACACTATTATGACTAAATTATGGGGCTAAACTATTAAGACTAAACAATGGTGTCATACTATCAAGATTTGAAATTATAAATGCTTAGCGAAACATTACATGAAGACTTTACTTATGTTATGTTAAACATTACATGAAGACTATACTTATATTCATGCTAATCATAAAGGTTATAAGGTGATTACAATCTTTTCAAATGATAAAGAAGTTGAATGCACAAAGATAATAGCCTGTAATATTTTTAATATTTGACACCATTATTCAGTCATAATAGTATGACATTAAAAGTCATAATAACACTGGTGAATGTTGTGGAACGCCGTTATATTGACCACGTACATTTCTTGGTTTTTTTCTTGTTTGTTATTACTTCAATCATATAAGTCAATCGATTGCAAATTTAATTTGAAGCTTTTAACTGTAATAAATTTAACAATTTCTGCTGGTAGACTGTTCCATTCATCAATGACCTTATTGCTGAAAAAGTATTTCCTTTTCAAAATTTCTGACCAATTCAGGTTTCATTCGATGCTTTGCTCCTCTAATGTTAGATGCAGAACGTAATGAGCAAATAGAGTTCATTATTTATTTAATTTATTTTATTTAATATCAATTATTTCATTATCTTTAAATATTTTGAATTGCTGGATCATGTCGCCTCTAAGGTTTCTATTCTCCAAAGTAGTCAAATTCAAAATTTTCAATCTTTTTTTGTACTCAATATGTTTTAAATGTTTCAATACTTTCAATAATATTTACATTACATAATGTATTTACATATATTAAACTGCGTAATATTTGTAAAATTATCAAAATTGATTTACGACTTGTATTCGAATAAAAGACATAAGCATTTAATAAACGTATATACTGTTATTTTAATTTTAAAATTTTGATTTGAATATTAGCGAAATGTTCATTTAACTTTTACTTAAGGTTATTAGTTTTTAAAGTGATTTTAAGGCATCTTTTTAATTAAAGCTAAATAAATAAGAGATATTACGGTAAACATAGTTTTAAAAATGTTATATTTTTTTGATTAAAAACATATTATATTTTATAAAATATATTATATTTTTTTAATCATTAAGTATAATTTAAAAAATTACATGTAAAAGAAACAAAACCTTCTGAAAAAGTTGACGCTTTATTTTTTCGTTTTCCTTAAACTAAAATGGCAAGCAAAAGATCAAATGTTCATTCATTCAAAAACTAAATTAGCGTGATAGTTTTTACTTTGGTTCATTTATTATCAAAACCAGTTTACTCTTAATGGCCAAAAAACAAAAGTTAACTATACCCTGAATAGATAATTTAAAATCGTTCTATCTTTCGAAATTTTTTATACATTTCGTTGTCGTAAAATTTCTTTACAAGTTTTGAAAATTAAGTTTCGTAAAAACACTCATTTTTTTAACTAATGTTCAATTAATCGTTACTTATTTAACATTATTTTTAAAAAATAAATGTTTTCACGAAACTTAGTTTTAAAAACTAGAAAGACGGGTATGTCACATAATTACGTAAAAATGTCACGTAAATATGTAAAAAGGCAATTTCTTTTTAATTCATTTCATTGAACTAAAATTAAAATAAGGTAGCTAGAATAAACTGAAAATTATTTATATACGACTGCATTAAAAATCGAAAATTTTTTTCTATTTTTAAAAAAATGTGCTAATGTAATTTTTTATCATTGTCATTTGCAATAAAAACTTTAGTTATGCTCATAATAATTTATTGTATGTATTTTTTTTTAAACAAATCCTTTGAAACGCTATCAGCCTCTCTCTTTAATAATGGTTTTATAAAGAGGAGCATTGTTAAAACACTCTGTTATTACTGAGCTTTTCTGTATTTTTGATACCATTATTGATAATGATCATTAGACTGCTTATTTTGGGGTCATGAAAAAATTTAAAGTACCATGGAGTCTTATCTGCTGCGCAGACCCCTATTTTATTAATAGAATTTTTTTTTTTTTCAATTTTGACCATTTTTAGGGTTTGCTCAAGTGCCCCAATTGCCTGAATTTAGACCTTTTTAAGCCTATTTTTGGCATATTTGAGCAAGTTCTAAAACTCAAAATAATTAAATTTTTTTTCTTTCCAGAGTTTCTTCTAAGTTAGAAAAAACAAATAAAAATGCATGGTATTTTTGTTTATCTGAAATATTTCATGCAAATCTATTTATAAAATCCCAAATTTAGTGCAATTTTTTCCAATTTTTATGCAAAGTAATAACTTTGTTGATATGTAAAGTCATAAAACGTCTAGCAATTTGATTTTATATATTCCTTAATAATAGTGTTATTTTTTACAAATATTATGCAATATTTTTATATTGTTTTTTTGTTTTTCTTGGAGGTTTTTCTTTTTCCTACATACTTCCTTTTGTAATTGTGCAAGAATAAAAGTGAATCTTGTCTTTTTTCTTCCTTTCTGGCAATATCAATGTTGTCCTTTATGAGTTTAACAGTTCTTTCAGAGCAATCATTAACAACTGCAAGATTAAAAATAGCATCTTTAAATTTTAAGTAGAAATCGTTACAAGTCCAATACTCTGGCGGGGTTTTCATCCATTGACAGTCACTTTTACTCTGCCCTATCATAAGGAACAAAAGCCACGAATTTTCTGTGACCAATTCAACTAAGCTTGGTGGCTTCGGTCCACTGAAGTCTAAAGAATTGAGGACCTTCATGTTAGCTTTTATTCGGGCTAACGAATATTTATCTAAGCAACGAAATTCAAAGCTGTATAATTTTTGAGCAATTTCACCTCTTTCTTCACAGTTTTCATCAGCTAAGGCAAGAACAACAAGGTAAGGGTCCAGAAACCATGTGTGCCGTTTGATTGATTCAATGACTGATTCTGCCCCAATCAAATTGTACTCCTTAAACCTATTCATTTGCCAAAGAGCTCTCATATCCTGGATAACAAAAAATTGTTAAGTAACTAGCTTACCTTAAAAAAATTTATATTTTAGAAACTTTTAATCAAAACTTTTTATTTATGATAGAATCCTTATATATGTATAAATATATATATATATATATATATATATATATATATATATATATATATATATATATATATATATATATATATATGTATATATATGTATATATATATATATATATATATATATATATATATATATAAATATATATATATATATTTATATACATATATATATATATATATATATATATATATATGTATATATATATATATATATATATATATATATATATATATATATATATATATATATATATATATATATATATATATATACAGTGGTGTGAAAAATATTAAGACCACCAAGAAAAAAAGCTTTTTTTTAGTTTATACCACTTTTTAGATTCTAAAAAAGTTGCAGCACTACTTTATTTTATTATAAACGTGCTGTGGGTGTGGCTGAGTATTGAAATTATTAATTTTAATTTTAATTTATTAACTTTTATTGTAGAGTTATGTGTTTTAGTAAACATTTGGTATATTTTGCCTTGTGAAATGTAAGTTGCAGACAAGTGAATATGTATGGTTCAAACGAACTATAAGTGATTTTTGTTAGATTATTGCTGTTGTTAGTGATACAGTTTAATATTTTTCTGATTTTAAATATGTGATTTTGATTATTTAAGCATTTTTTTTTGTCAGATTATATTATATTTTCAAAATATGGGTAAAGTTGCTGACCCTAGTCCCAGAAAGCGAGGCAAAGTTGAAGCATTATTAAAGTTGGAAACATTTTCACAACGGGAAATTGCCAAGAGATGTGGACTAAGTAAAACAGCAGTTTTTACCATCAAGAAACGATTGGACTTTGGTTTTACATCCTCTCCAAGACGTTCCACTTCAGGACGAAAACCAGTCATGACGCCACGTGCAAGAAGGGTTCTGCTTGCAAACGTTCGAAAAAATAGAAGAATGACCAGCAAGCAGCTCCAGGGTGTGCTGCAGGAGCACCAGATCAATGTCTCAACAAGTTGTGTTCGGAGATGGCTGATACAAGATGGATTTGTAGCACGTCGACCGCGCAAAAAACCGCTCTTGACCAATGCTCAACAAATGCGACGGCTGCAATGGGCCATGGATCACAAAGATTGGACCACAGAACAATGGAGAAAGGTATTTTACCCTTTACCATTTTTTATATAAGAGCTTACAATCATGTACTTTAAGTTGAAGCAAAATGTAACATATTTTTTCATATAATAATGATGTTTAATATCATTACCCACTAGTGCAATTGTTTTATGTATCGAACATTGTAGCAATGGCTATGTTTATTGCATGAATTCAAAATGAATTGAACATGTAACCAGTGATTACAGGATGTTAATCTAATGTAAGCTCAAGGCTTTTACAGTGTGTTTGTATTTTTAGGTTTGCTTTAGTGACGAGTCTATGTTCGAGATACTCGATGATAAATGTCAGTACGTGCGCCGTCGTTCTGGGGAAGAATTTCATCCGCAATGTCTGGTAAAGACCGTCAAGCATCCTACCTCAGTAATGATATGGTCAATGATAAGTTCCCATGGTGTAGGAGCCCTTAGAATTGTTGAAGGCAGAATGAATCAACATCAATACATCAACATATTAGAGAAAAGCCTTCTACCTCAACTTCCAATTCATTTTCCTGATGGTGATTTCATCTTCCAACAAGACGGTGCACCGTGTCATCGGGCACTCTCTGTTACAAACTTTTTGAATCGTAATAATGTTCCTATCCTACCATGGACTGGTAATTCACCTGATATGAACCCGATAGAAAACTTGTGGATGATAGTCAAAAAGAGAATTGCCGACAGAAAACCAACAACAAAAGTCGCATTGATTGAGGCGCTCATAGAGGTTTGGACACATGATCCAGAAATGCAAGACATGTGTCCAAGACTGATTGATGGAATGCCTAAGAGGGTTGAAAAACTTATTGCAGCTAGAGGAGCATCCACAAAATACTGAACTATGCCCATTTTATGACATTGTGTGCGTGTCTTTAAAGGAAATATTCAAAAAATTTACTTTTTCAACAATGGTCTTAATAATTTTCACACCACTGTATATATATATATATATATATATATATATATATATATATATATATATATATATATATATATATATATATATATATATATATATATAATACTTGTTAACTTGGTACCTACCTGACGAGGAGCCACAGAAGATAGTTCAGCTTTGAGAAACCAGGTAGTATAGAAAACAGCCACAAAATTTGCCACTTCAGTAATTTCATTTTTCAGTCGATTTGTCAGACTGGGTATTGCATCCATCATAAGCTGGAGCTTTAGGTAGTAGATACCTATAAAAATATACATTTTCATTTTTTTTGAAAAGCTAAATATTTGATCATGTATAACAAATTCATTTTTTTTTGCTATGAAGCTATAATTTTTAACTTTGGACTTTTTCCTATCATAAACCTAAAACTCTCTACCTTTTGCCATAAAACGGGCATGATGAATTGCTCCGGGTGTACGAAACTTGTACTTTTCCTCAGAAAGCACCATAAGTGTAAGCTCTGTCAGCTCAATGTAGTCCTTCCTTGTAGCCCCATCCTAAAAATTAAACCAGAAGTATATTGGTATAATGCAATAAACATAGGTATGTATACTTTTGTCTTATAAAGAATAATAGAATTAAACAAGAAAAATCTAGGATATATTACTACTTCATAGTACATATTGTATACATAACTACATATTAAAACATCTAGTCATCGGGCTACCTTTTTCAGAGACCCATGGGTGATAATATTTCTGCAGAACGTTATGCTTTCATGCTTTTGATGACCAAGCCATGTTTCATCTGGAATAGTCAATCTTCTCAACACCTTTTTATTTAAAATGTCAAAAAAAAATCAAAGAGCTCAAAATTGAAGAAATACTAGGGTACAATAATATTTTACAAAAATGTTAACCAATTTTGTAAAACCCTACCTGGTTCTCTACATCAAGATCATTCCATGTTGATTTTAATATTTTAAATAGCATATTATCTGGTCCAGAAGTAGCACTACTTGGATAATTTTTCCAGAAATGTGTTATGTGTAGCTCGTTTATATGATGTCGGCATGCAATAGATAAAACTGGTCGCTGAAAAACTTCATTTACCAGTAAAGAAACAGCTCCATTTTTGTTTCCAGTGTTGATTCTGGTTGTATCAAATGTAACAGCTTGTATACTGTTTGTAAGGTCAAAGCAATTCAAGATATCTCTGATCGCATTTTTTTGATTTTCGCCAGTTCCGGAAGAAATAGCTGGAATTCCCAACAGGTGCGTTTCCATGTTACCGTTTATTAATATTGCTAATCGATCTTTTTCTGATTTTTTCCCATCAGTATATTCATGACATACTTTTCCGTCAAAATGGAGTTGAACTAAAATGTTCTTATTATTATTTCTGAAATTTCTCAAATGGTCCTTGATCCTCTTTGATTCATCATAAATGACTTTATCTGCTTCTCTTAATGCTGTAGAGGTTGAACATTTAAATTCATCTATATTTCCACCTGATTTAGCAATTATACTATTAACCATGGCAGTATGCTGCCTATGACTTAATCCTTCCCCAACAGCAGTATCAGCAGTTCTCTTGGGAATATCTTTTGGAAGTAGAACAGTATCTGGTTTTTTGACTTTCTTCTTTAACTCTGGATCTGGATACGGGAAATCATCATTATCTTCATTTTTATCGGATCCATTTGAGCTGAATTCACTCTCTGACATGGTTTCATTCAAACTTGATCTCATTTCAAACTTGGATAAACTCCTGTTAACAGAGGAAATGTACCTTGTGTCTAATCCACCTATTCTTGTTTTTCTATCTCCTAATTGGTCTAATAAAATAGCAATATCTTCAGTCTTGTCTCGACAACTTCTTTTCTTATCAGCTTTAATGATTGCAACCAGAGTATCGAGCTTAGGTGCAATCCAAAAGATCCTTTTCATCTGAGTTAAAAATTTCCTCCTTTTTTCAATTTCTGATAAAGTTTGTCTTGATTTGTTTTTTTTTAACAGTTTCTAAGTTAGGATCAGCTTCTCTATCTTTTTACTAAAAAATGTGATTTGTAGGTTCTGAACATTTTACAACACATCTATTTCTGTTAATTAATTTATTTAACAGCAGATATTTGTTATATTAATTGTTTTCCTCTAATAATATACAAATAAAACAAAAACAAATACAGTCTGGTACCTACCTATTTGTTTGTAATTGCAAAATCTGAAATCCACCCTTCAACCAAGGTGCAATTAACTTTGAAAGAGTGCAGCATAAAGACTTTTCATTATGGCATCTGATTTCAAAGTGTTTTGTCAACGGACAGTGGATAATTCTACTTTCTTTTTGTTTTGGATGCTTCTCCTTTAAATGCAAGAAGTATTGCAAAACCTCTTGCTCTGTAGAAAATTTGTCTTTTGGTAAGGATGACCTGGATTCCCCAACCAAAAAATTTACTTTTTTCTTACTTTTTCCCGACATGAATAAAAGTGTAGTAAATAGCTCTAATAAGCATATGAAGTAAGTGTATCATGAAAGTTATCAATAATTATTTCCCGCGTTTTTAAATGAAAATTAAATATCGTCTTTGCTAAAAAGTAATTCGCATAACGTGTTTAAGCAAGTACGCTAAAGTATTAAAGTAAATGCGAAGCGTAAAAATTCGTAAAAATCCGCATAACTATGCAATTTTTTAGTTAGGTTTAGACAAAATATTTTAAGCAAATTAAATTACCATGCATTTTTTTTTTTTTTCTATTAACTTAGAAGAAACTCTGGAAAGAAAAAAAATAGAATTATTTTGAGTTTTAGAACCCGCTCAAACGTGTTGAAAATAAGCTTAAAAAAGGGTAAATAAGTCTAAAATTCGACTATTAGGGCACTTGAGCAACCCCTAAAAGTGGTTAAAACTCAAAAAAAAAAAAAATCTACTAATAAAATAGGGGTCTGCGCAGCAGATAAAACTCCATGGTACTTTAAATTTTTTCATGACCCCAAAATGAAGCAGTCTAATGATCATACTTAAAAAATGTTTTACAACTCACTTACTATTACACGATTTATGAATCTCAGTTATTCTTACAGATTATTTTAATTAGAATAAAATTTTTTGAAAATATCATTAACTAATATAATAGTTCCCGTATGATCACTTTACTTTACAATCAAATTTTAATCTATTCTTTATAGTTATAACTATGTTGAGCTAGGGCCTCAACTAGCTAAAATATGACTTGAAGTGTGTGCAGTACTAGGTTATTATATTAACCAACTATTTTGTTTTTTTATTGCTTAGTTATAATAATAATATTACAATAAAAAATATGTAAAATAATGCTTTTGTAATATAGCGTATAATTATATTTTAGGTATTTATGCCCGTTTTAACCGATTTTTAAAAAGAACCTAATTATTTAAGTTAGGTGGTCTTTAAATGTCGTTATCTAAACGTAAAGACAAATAAAAGCGAGTAGAACTAAATATTTCTATATTGATTGACTTTTTTTAAATTTTCACGAAATAAATCAAATTAAATTGTTATAAATGATTTATTTACTAATACGCTGTATTACGGGTTGCTTAGAGGTAATGTTATATTAATAGAAGATGATCAAATAACATGAAGTTTTATTACAAACAATAACTTCAAAAAGTTTCGCGTTGATTATGGTTACCTTGTCGCATATTGAATATGTTTACGACAAAAAAAAACCAATGTATTTTACATTTCTATTTTTGAAAAGCTATCTTTCAGTAAATAATACAAACAAATAATCATTTTAAATAATTTATAAATGGAAGTAAATAATAGCATTTTAACGTTCAAAACTTTTTAAGCGTAAAACTTTTTAAGCGTAAAATTTTTTAGTTTTTTTTTTTCTTGTCATAACGAGGTAAAACATTAACAGATACGATATTCGCAATATCAGTATCACTCGAAACTAATATAAAATCTTTAGTATTCTCTACCACTTTAAATTCTTTCCATACGACTCGCATTTTCAAGGATTTCGGGATTTCAAAACTTTTTATTTGCGTCCATTTACAACAATGTAGTTCATTCTCCTTAAACTTAAATAGATTAAGATTCAAAGCAATAATAAAAAAAAAATTATTTTAAATTAGAAATCAATTTTTAATATTAAAATATTTATTTAACTGCATAAAAAAGAAAAACTTAATTTATAGCTTACCAATAACAATCACAACTTTTTGTTTCATAATCAAAGAAGTATAATTTAAAACAGGCAATTACCAATTATTTTTTTTGGTATTGAAAATTGGCTTTAGTTTCAAATGCAAAGAAAGCGCTCAAGAAGATCTAATACGAGCTTAAAGGCATACATAAGATTTAAGCATGAAATTAATTGGTCTTATTGTAAAAAACTCCTCCTAAGCAAGTTGTAGCAATAAAAGAAACAATGCTTGATTTTGCTCAACGTAAAAGTTTAAATGAAATAATTTCTGACTTTGATTTTCTGATTTCATTACAAGCATCACAAGAATTCAGTTCATTTGCGATGTGATTACAAAAAAAAGCTACTAACATCCTAGAAAACGGGGTAATGAAGCTTAGCAACGCTGATTTTCATAACAAAAAAATGAAATGGTTTCAGAAATTGTTTACAAAATTGCTAAGGGAAGAAAGTTCAGTATAAGTGTTGACAGTATACAAAACTTTCCGCCATTTAGGAATAAATCTGCATTGTAAAGAAGAAAATAAAAAATTGGTTTGTGCATTGCTAAAGCATCAAATCACTTAAAGAGTTTTTCAATTGAATTTGAAAATAATTTAATAAGACCAACACAAGATGGTGCGGCAATCAACAAGAAATATATAAAAATTGTCAACATCGAAAGAATGGTATTAATTATGGCATTACTTGGGAGTAACTACTTGCCATTTTGTAAAAGAAAAACGCACGAATTAGATCAACTGAGTTAAATTTGTACTCAGTGAAGATTAGGTTGACAATTTTTTAAAAAATGACATTGATTTCTATTTTGTTTTTAAAAATGCACAAGATGTTGTTAAATGTATCAGAAATTTGACCATTGAAAATCAAAAATTTAATTCAAAAGTAACTCAAGTATTTGAAGCTGTAATTGAATTGCACCGACAATATTTTAGAAACCGACAAATTGACGTTCAATATTGTTGGAATTTTATCCCCACAATGATTGATCCACTTAATAAAACTTTGCTGTTTGAGAGATGAACTCAGTCAATTATGTTCAATATGGTCAACAAGGTTGATTTTAAAGGCGATGCTGCAAACTGCAAATGAGCCGATCAAAATTGCTATTGAAACACTGAGTTGTAAAAACTCGACGTGTTTGACAGCTGATACTGTTATTGGCTTTATGCAAGAAAAAATTTCCCATTTAAATAACGACATTTAAAAAAAGCTATAAAAAAATCTCAAAAAGCGAATAAATAAAAGATGGTTTAGCAACGTGATGAATTTATTAAGTTCCTTTAGATATCGTACCAATATTCCATCAAGTAACACTTTTGTATCGCTTGATGAAATAATAATATCAAAAATATTGATATATGTCTTCATGTGCCGCCTTATAAACTTAAATAGTTTTATATTGCTTAAAAAATCGATTTAACACAATTCTGGCAAGAATGATAGCCCACCCGATCAAATAATAATTTTAGATTAAGTTTTTATTTTAATCTTACACACTTAAAATTTTATCCAATATTATTAGTCTGTATTAGAAAAATATAAAAAAATTGAGTCATTTTTGATATTTAGTTTTGAAAAAATTCCACGAGAAAGGCTTTGCCAACAGGAATTAAAGTTAGAAAACTTTTAAATTGAACTTCAATAGGGTTAACAGATTGACTTATATTTCTAAAAACGAATTATATTTGTATTATAGTAATTAGTCTTAACACCTTGTCTTAATTGACATTGCATTTAAGAAACCAGACTTTGAAAGGAATTATTATCAAATTTATTTCAAGCTTTTTTAACTGCAACAGTTTGCTTGCTTCTTGATCCAAATTGCTTCCTATAGACATAAGTCTTTCAAAAAATGATCCCCCAATCCCACAAGTTTTCAATTGATACAAAAATAGAGATTTGGATGGCCAGTCGATTAGTTCAATATTCATTTCTACTCATTTGTTACTGATGAGTAATGAATGCTTGCTTTATCCAGCTCGGAATTGAAGTCAATACTGTACTTTAAATGAGGAAAGTGTAGCAAATACTTAGAAAAAGTATAGATGTACATTTCCGAATCTTCAGTTCCCTCCAACTAGGTCAACTCTAGTTTCCATTCCATGCTGAAACCCTGATGAATCCACTCTCATTTTGACTTTTGCAAAAAACCTGCTTTTTTCTTCCTTAATTGCGCCAGTATCATTGTTCATCATGGCTGTGCAAATTAAATTTATTTTATATCCAAAAAGACAACTTTGCCATATTTGGAACTGCTCAAGGTTCTCAGAATTGTATTCAATCGATGTTATGCGGTTTTATCCACTCATGACGGTTTTGCTCATGGGTTTGAGTAAGCATTGGTGAGGCCATACGCTTGCAGTACTTCAAGTCATCACAATTCTCGAGGATTTGAAGAATTTTTTGGGATCCAACTTTAAGACTTAGGTCATGTTGAAGATGACTGCAACTTGATTCTCCTTTCAAAGCTTGTCAGAGAAGCAATTATTTTGTGTTTGGAGTTAAAATCCATGGCCTTCCCATTGACTTCTCTGCTCCATAACCCTCCAGATTCATAAAGAAATTGGAAATAACCTTTCTTGATCTCTTTATTTCCTTGGAAATCTTTGACATGATCCATAATGCATTGTGCAATAATACTATTCGAGTATTCTCAGTTTCATTGAAACTATTACCTTTTCCATTGTAATTTTAATTGAAAAGTTTAATTAGTAAAATGAAAATATATAGCAGGAAAGAATGTTTAATTAGTAAATTGAAAATATATAGCAAGAAAAATCCGATTTTATTACCATTTCATAACACTCTGACTTTTTAAGTCAGTGTGTTATCCTTATTTCCAGCATAAAAATTGGATTTTTGCACACAAACAAAAAACAAAATCTTTTAAAAATTTGGTTAATTAAACCCAATTAGATATATAAAGAAAAAAACTGTATAAAATTTTGAAAGTCTAAGATTACCAATTGGTTGCTAAAATTAAAATTTTTTAAAGCGGGCTATCATTATTACCAGCACTGTATCTATTGAATATAATATTTGAAAATTTATGAACTAAAGAAAAAAAAATTTGAATTACTCACTTCTGAATCAATATAGTCACACCACCCACTAAAATTGCTTTCAGAGCATATTTTTACTTCACTTTGGTTCGGGGCTATTACGGAGAATATGCTAAGACTATCTATTTTGTTATCCACACACATGCACTTTAGCATAAGAGGCCCTTTCATTCCTTTAAACGTTTCTAAATTAAATATGTATAAAAACTGTAATAATAGTCTATCATAAAATAATACTAAATAATATATATTTTATAATTAAAATATTTTTTTAAAGTATTTTTATTCACGCAAAACTAATAAAGTTTTCAAATATCTCTTAGAAGACGCTTCTTTGTTAAACTTGACTTAATAATTATACCAGTTACTATATTTTAAAAATATAACGAGTTTTTATACATATACATATGTATATGCATATGTATGCATATATATATATACATATATATATATATATATATATATATATATATATATATATATATATATATATATATATATATATATATATATATATATATATGTATATATATATATATATATATATATATATATATATATAAATATATATATATATATTTATAAAAACATATATATATATATATATATATAAACACACACACACACACACATATATATATATATATATATATATATATATATATATATATATATATATATATATATATATATATATATATATATATATATATATATACACATATAGAAATATATTTTTAATTTTATTTAGGTGCCGAAAAAAGACCTTTAGGTCTTGTCACAGAGCACAGTGTATGAGCACTCAGGAGAAAGTTCACGCCAATTATATCTATAATAAATATCTATGTTACTACTTTTACGAATGCTCCTAGAATGAACATCACCATCTTTAGTTTATTATTACTAATTAAATCTTATATTAATTATTATTATAAAAATATCAATACCCCTATAAATAGTATAGATGTGATGGGAAAATAACTTTTTTATACTTCCGATATATTATTATTAATAAAATTCAATATTATTAACGCTGCAACTAATATTACTCAATGCTTCAACCGCGTCTTCATCCTTGTCAGAGTTAGCAGAGCTCCTCTGTAATAATTAAAAGTATTGGGTAATTCTAGAATAGCTAATAATCTATTTCTTTTACTTGTTCTATCTTCAACAGCAATTGAGGTTCGAAAATGTAATAATTATTATTAATTACTATTATTGTTAATAATAATCTTGTTATCAAATTATTTCTACTATAATTATTACAACTTTGTTTTTGTTGATTTCGTTGTTATTATTGAAAACTATCATCAATGAATTTTTATTTATTTTTGCTTTTGTTGTTATCGATTCATTCTGCTGTGACTTTTCTTCATCTTTATTTCTATTAGTTTCTTAACACTCTAAAAAATTACACTGTTGATGAATTTGTTCTATTTTATTACAATTGCTTTTTGTAACAAACTTAAAAATAAATAAATTTTAAAGATTGTTAAAATTTAATAGACTTAGAGTATTGGAGCCGTAGTCTAAAATTTTGATCTTGCTCCAGGCTCCGGCTCCATTAGAATTTTTGGCTCCAGCTGCAAAGCGGCTCCGTAATAAAAAAAATAAAAAAATTTCATTGACGTTTTATGACAGGAACTTAAGTACTATTAATATTTTGCTAATGAAAATCTTGATTTATCCTTAAAAATAAATCTAAAATATCAGTTTTGAGTGAGGAACGCAGATCGGTCAAGAGTAAAAAGATTCCTTGGTAAAGATATTGAATGTGAGTTTCTTAGTTTTTTTACAAAATAACGGACTTTTGCCAAAAGTTGGGCAATGTATGCTTTTTTTAAATCATAGGAATAGTTAGCTGGAAAGTGTGAATAACACAGCGCACCAGCTGAATGCCAGTAGTTAATTATTGACACCATTATGAGTTGATTTAGATTAGATTTTTGCCCCAACCTCCTTCACTTTCTTCCTCATTTGTACCCTGTTGTAATAATTCCACTTTTTCTTAATCATGCAAAGCTTTGTCTAAAAAATTTTCAGCACCTGAATATTTGTTTAAATATGAGTTTTCTCTAATTTTATTGGCTGCATTGTCTATACTTGCACATACTGATTGATCCTTACTTAAAAGTTTAGAAATTTTTTTTTCAAAATAATATTGAATATTTATTTTTAAAAAGCCTTATAATTAATTAATAATAAATTAATTTCAAATTTTGGTGTTGAGTTGCTGCATCTATTTTCACATTGAAAAATTTCTGTAACAAATTTTCCTTTATTTCAGCTTTTTTTTTTTTCAGCAAATTCATTATTCAAATTGTGTACAGAACTGTGTCCAGTACTGAATCCAATAGTTTAACATGATTGGTCTGTAACCAACTAAAATCCTTCATCTGCAAATGTTTTCAACAAAACTCCGTTATTCACTACCATTTTAATAATTCCAACTTTAAAATTTTTAGCACTAACTTGATTTATAGTTTAACTACTAGTGATAACGAAAGAATCTAAAGTAATCTGTTTAGTTTTTTAGTTTTGAATTCTTGTGAATGTGATAAAATGATTTTGAAGATTTTCTTCGGGCCATAAGCATCATTTTAGAAACAACAATTTCATATTCTGATAGATGTAAACCTTCCAAATGCCATTTCATATTGTAAACTTTTGGTTTTTTTTATTTGCATGGCGCATGAAATCACTTTATCATTTATCTTTTCTGTATTCCTACATGTAACCTGTTTTGTATTGTTATCAATTTAAAAATACTTATCTAGAAACCTCTCGCAATCGTTTAAGTTTAAAGCAGTTTTCATAAAAAACTATGAAATAAAAGTAAACGAGAAATTTTAAAGATAAGAGAAATAATAAAAAAGTTAGCATAAACCAAATAATATTAATAATATATTAAAAAAACGTTAAAAAACTTTTCATAATTTTATTTGGAACTCACATGTTAAAATCTTTTTAAAATATTTCAACTAATAAAAAACGTTAAAACAAAGTTAAGGATCGTCAATAAAGTACGTATATAAAAGATCGTACATAAAGTATGCTCGAATAGGGGAGAGGGGTCAATTATTGAAAGTAAGAAGACACTAAGTGTCTTCTTACTTTCAATAATTAGAAATATCATATAATGTTGAGTAGGTAGGTTAAAAGGGTAGGTACTTTCAGGGAGGAAGAGGGTACTCAAAAAAGTGTAAAGCAAAATGCATGGGAGTGGAAAGATGGGGGGTGGGTGGGTGTGAGATAAAAAAAAAAGCTTACACATTTTATCGACATTCATCGACATTGTATAGAAGTATTGCTTTTAAGTAACTTATCATGCTCTACAATTAGAACCACATGAAATATTACACAAAATAATTGGATAAAAATTAATTTATGAAAAAAAAAAATTTTATTTGGTTTTTTTTTTTAATAACCATATTATAAAATTCATTAATTAGAAATTATAATATTTTAATGAGTTTAACTGTTTAAATTCTTTAAAAAAATCTCATATAAAATAATAACTTATTGGAAATTTGATTTTTCAAGATATCGAAGGGGTAGAGGTTCCGGAGCCAGGTCTAGCTGAAAAAAATTTGGCTCCTGATCCAGCTCAGCTCCATGTAAAGTCATCAACTTCGGATAGCTCCGGCTCCAGAGTTGTTCTAAAGCCCTCAATAGATTTTATTTAAATTATTATACATGCTATATTAAATACTTGTGTTTTGGTTAAGTTGTTCAATATTTTAAAGTACTGATTTCAAAAGTAATTTCTTTTAACTACTCCAGGTCAGGTCAGGTTCAGGATCACCTAGATCACTCTGCTTCTGATAGCATTTAGCCCAAAACTATCTGCACAATGCCCTGCTGCATTGTTGAGTTTGCTTTACTTAGCAGAGGCTAAGAAAAGCAAACACTGACTTAAAATTTCACTGCATTGGTTGAGTAAAAGCTAGAGGTGTCTCAATAAAAATAACTATCTTGGGCTGATACCAACTTTATCCAGATACTGTCTTGTAGAAAACCAAAGTCTTTGGGGGTTAGCAAAATAGTTCTGTTAACCAGCCTTAAGACCTTAATCTATTAGACTAGCCTAGATGTAAAAATGTGTTATATTTTTTTGTGCTTGTATGATAAATGCTTAATCTTCTAAACGTTACTCATAAAGAATTTGATTGTGCTTTCTTGATAGTGGCTGTGAATTTTCTCCAGTTATCCCCTAATGAGGTTTAAGCTTTAAAACTCAGTTTAATGATTCAGCAGCTGATACTAAAGTTTCTTAAACTTTGTGGCAGCTCTCAGAGAGGCTTATTCGATCAACAGTTATAAAATATCATAACAAGATTGTGATATTGAATACTATTAAATATAAGCTGCTAGGTACCATAATAAGTGTGCCATGTTGTGCATAAATGGTGTTGTTGTAAGTGCTTGTCGTGAGTATAGCTGAGGCTACAAAGGAAGCGGTAAATAAAATATACATGGTCTTCATAGTAACTGAATATTCATGGTCTTCAAAGTAACAATCTATAAATTGAATTTTACATCTTTCAAAAATTACTAGACTTACTTGCTCTTTGTGATACTTACTTGAATTCATCTGTTTCTTCTTCAGATCTAAATGTTTTATTAAATGGTAATTTACCTCTTCAAGGCTAAGATTGCTAATAAATTCAAGGAGGCTCTGTTAACTATGGTTACAATCCCTTCCCAATTCTATAACTCCAAAACACAAACTTTAATAAACAAGTTTGCTGCGCTGAGAAAAAAATTGCTTTCCGTACTAACAAGAATGTAGTGGGAATCAAAATCGGAACTTCTTATGAAGCCAGAGCACCACCACTACCGCATTTTTTCTAGTGTTGATGGCTATTATCTTTTTATTTACAAAGACTCCAACAGACACGTGCTGGGATTGGGCGTATTAAGCATTAATTCACATATTTGTCAAAAAATCAAGTTTGAATCTTCTGACCATTCTTTTATATGCTTTCGTTTAAAACCTCGTAACTCAATCAATTTTTATTTTTTCTTTATTGTACTTATACTTCTAAAGAGTGAAATATTTTAAATGTAGCTTCTAATCAAATTGTCCAAGTCCTTTCTCTTTGTCCCTTTGTCATAATTGATTTTATTGCCGACTTTATTACTAACCTTGCGACTTTTTTCTCTAAGGAGGGATCCATAAAGTATGTACGCAGTAAAATCAATGATTTACTCTTCCCATTTTACTCACCTGAATCTATAAATCTAAGAGCTAATTTAAAAGTAGTATAATATCGCTTGATGTTTTCAAAAATGTCACGCTTTTACTTTCTTTCCTTGAAAAATCCACTGACTGAAAGATTCACTTGTTACATATAAATAGACAATATTGTTTTTATATGTAACGTAGTCGTTCCGACCTGGAGTTAAATTTCATAATTTTTATGTTTAATATTATTATGAGGAATGGTTTTAGATACAGCAAATTGCTTATTAATATAGATATTGTTATAGATTCAATGTCAATACCGTAAGTTATATTGTAGCCATTTGCTAGATTTCTAGTAAGTAGACAGAGTAGTAGATATAAAGATTTCAATAAAAATTTAAATTTTGTTTCCATATTATCCTAAATGATTAGCATTGCTTAAATAAAAGTATGATTTATTGTCAATAAAAATTCTTTTCAAAAAATATGTATGGTTGTGGTACATTAAATCGTTTTGCATGACAAAGCAGTGAAATAACATCATTTTGAACAATCAATTTTTTAAATTTTAGACATTTTTTTTGCTTTGCAACCATTTTCAACTTTTTTTTTGGGTCCTATATTGTTCTTTTTTTGTATACAACACATAGTAAATTTTTAAAAGTTTTCCACTTGAAAATGGCATATAACCGCTATTTAAAATATTAATAATGTATAATAATATAATTTATTTTTGTAAAAAAGTTTACAATTTTTAAATAGTTGTTACTGAATAATTTTATAATACTAATTGAAGTATCGTTATAAAAAATTAATTAATTCTATAGCTATATTAACTTGTGCATTCGTTTTAAAATAAAAAATCAATCATCATGTTTTAATTGTTAATATTTTTCTATTAGTCATAAATGTCTTAGTTCATTTTAAAAATGGCATCTCTTATAAAAAAGAATTATAAATCGACAAAAAACAATCTGGCGGAATCAATAAAAAAGAAATACACAAAAACATTGAAATCATGAATCGACAAAATTTGGTTAGTTGGATACCCGCTTGAAGATATAAATACCAGTTCTCTGCCTACTACTCGCAATGTCTACAAATTTTTTAGGTTTATATATTTTTAAATGTTTTCAAATCTCAATTGGTGTAATACATATTATTTTTTATATATATGAAAGTAATATGCTTTAATTAAATTTCTGCTTTTGTTTGTTAAGGTATCAGTTAAAAATGATGAACAATTCATTTCAAGTGTTTTCCAAATTTAAAAAAAAATTAAATATTAAAATCGATATTTCAAAATTAAATTTAGCTGCTAATTTAACAATAAAAACTGTTAAAGTATTTTGGGATAAAGCTGATATTACTTGCAAGCAGGAAAAATACATTGTTGAAAGTATTCTAAACCTTCATGATAAATGGAGAAGGCTTGCAAAGTCTAAATGTAAAAAATTTTCAAAGAAAGATTTACTTGTTCAAGAATTCAAGAAAATAATGGATGATATTTTTGATATCAGTTCTCCAAATTGGAAAGATTATATTAAAAAAACCAGACCATGTAAAGATGCAGAAGAACATATTGCCTCGTTTGCAGCTCTCAAATGTGGAGTAAAAACTGAAGGAATAGGTGGGAGAGATAACTTATTAAAATTAAGCTTAAAAAGAAAAAAAGAAAAAGAAGAAAAAGAAAAATCGAGAATTGATAAAGAAAAGAGACGAAAGTTCAACAATGAAACTGATTTTAATATTGATAATAGTAGTGACTCAACTGAAGAATGGTTTGTTGTTGGGTCTAGAGGGTCTGAGCACTCTGATTTTCAGAGCTCTTCTAAAATTAATCATAAAGTAGATAACTTAAAATCATCTATCGAAATCATGGAAGATGTTGTGTCAGAAAATATAAATTTAACTTTACCAAGAAACTTCATTTGTCATCCAATGATAACAGCAACAGCTGACAGATCTAAATTATCAAATGCACAGCTAATGATGAATATTTCTGCAATCCTGGC